>NW_027362767.1:145715746-146318751 GCF_046119375.1 Phyllobates terribilis
CCCCATAATAACAGTGATATCCACAGTGCCCCCATAATAACAGTGATATCCACAGTGCCCCCATAATAACAGTGACATCCCCAGTGCCCCATAATAACAGTGACATCCACAGTGCCCCCATAATAAAAGTGATATCCACAGAGCCCCCATAAAAACAGTGATATCCACAGTGCCTCCATGATAACAGTGATATCCACAGTGCACCCATAAAAACAGTGATATCCACAGTGCCTCCATGATAACAGTGATATCCACAGTGCCTCCATAATAACAGTGATATCCACAGTGCCTCCATAATAACAGTGATATCCACAGTGCCTCCATAATAACAGTGATATCCACAGTGCCCCCATAATAACAGTGATATCCACAGTGCCCCATAATAACAGCGACATCCACAGTGCCCCCATAATAACAGCGATATCCACAGTGCCCCCATAATAACAGCGATATCCAGTGCCCCCATAACAGCGATATCCACAGTGCCTCCATAATAACAGTGATATCCACAGAGCCCCATAATAACAGTGACATCCACAGTGCCCCCATAATAACAGTGATATCCACAGTGCCCCATAATAACAGTGATATCCACAGTGCCCCCATAATAACAGTGACATCCACAGTGCCCCATAATAACAGTGACATCCACAGTGCCCCCATAATAACAGTGATATCCACAGTGCCTCCATAATAACAGTGATATCCACAGTGCCTCCATAATAACAGTGATATCCACAGTGCCCCCATAATAACAGTGATATCCACAGTGCCCCATAATAACAGTGACATCCACAGTGCCCCATAATAACAGCGACATCCACAGTGCCCCCATAATAACAGCGATATCCACAGTGCCCCCATAATAACAGCGATATCCACAGTGCCCCCATAAGAGCGATATCCACAGTGCCTCCATAATAACAGTGATATCCACAGTGCCCCCATAATAACAGTGATATCCACAGTGCCCCCATAAAAACAGTGATATCCACACTGCCCCCATAATAACAGTGATATCCACAGTGCCTCCATAATAACAGTGATATCCACAGTGCCTCCATAATAACAGTGATATCCACAGTGCCCCCATAATAACAGTGATATCCACAGTGCCCCATAATAACAGTGACATCCACAGTGCCCCATAATAACAGAGACATCCACAGTGCCCCCATAATAACAGCGATATCCACAGTGCCCCCATAATAACAGCGATATCCACAGTGCCCCCATAATAACAGCGATATCCACAGTGCCCCCATAACAGCGATATCCACAGTGCCTCCATAATAACAGTGATATCCACAGTGCCCCCATAATAACAGTGATATCCACAGTGCCCCATAATAACAGTGATATCCACAGTGCCTCCATAATAACAGTGACATCCACAGTGCCCCATAATAACAGTGACATCCACAGTGCCCCCATAATAACAGTGACATACACAGTGCCCCCATAATAACAGTGATATCCACAGTGCCCCCATAATAACAGTGACATCCACAGTGCCCCCATAATAACAGTGACATCCACAGTGCCCCCATAATAACAGTGACATCCACAGTGCTCCCATAATAACAGCGATATCCACAGTGCCTCCATAATAACAGTGACATCCACAGTGCTCCCATAATAACAGTGATATCCACAGTGTCCCCATAATAACAGCGATATCCACAGTGCCTCCATAATAACACTGACATCCACAGTGCTCCCATAATAACAGTGATATCCACAGTGCCCCCATAATAACAGTGATATAAACAGTGCTCCCATAATAACAGTGATATCCACAGTGCCCCATAATAACAGTGATATCCACAGTGCCCCATAATAACAGTGATATCCACAGTGCCCCCATAATAACAGTGATATCCACAGTGCCCCATAATAACAGTGATATCCACAGTGCCCCCATAATAACAGTGATATCCACAGTGCCCCCATAATAACAGTGACATCCACAGTGCCCCCATAATAACAGTGATATCCACAGTGCTCCCATAATAACAGTGATATCCACAGTGCCTCCATAATAACAGTGACATCCACAGTGCCCCCATAATAACAGTGATATCCACAGTGCCCCATAATAACAGTGATATCCACAGTGCCTCCATAATAACAGTGATATCCACAGTGCCTCCATAATAACAGTGATATCCACAGTGCTTCCATAATAACAGTGATATCCACAGTGCCTCCATAATAACAGTGACATCCACAGCGCTTCCATAATAACAGTGACATCCACAGTGCCCCCATAATAACAGTGATATCCACAGTGCCCCCATAATAACAGTGATATCCACAGTGCCTCCATAATAACAGTAACATCCACAGTGCCCCATAATAACAGTGATATCCACAGTGCCTCCATAATAACAGTGACATCCACAGTGCCCCCATAATAACAGTGATATCCACAGTGTCCCCATAATAACTGATATCCACAGTGCCCCCATAATAACAGTGATATCCACAGTGCCCCCATAATAACAGTGACATCCACAGTGCCCCATAATAACAGTGATATCCACAGTGCCTCCATAATAACAGTGATATCCACAGTGCCCCATAATAACAGTGATATCCACAGTGCCCCCATAATAACAGTGACATCCACAGTGCCCCATAATAACAGTGATATCCACAGTGCCTCCATAATAACAGTGACATCCACAGTGCCTCCATAATAACAGTGATATCCACAGTGCCCCCATAATAACAGTGACATCCACAGTGCTCCCATAATAACAGTGACATCCACAGTGCCCCATAATAACAGTGACATCCACAGTGTCCCCATAATAACAGTGATATCCACAGTGTCCCCATAATAACAGTGATATCCACAGTGTCCCCATAATAACAGTGATATCCACAGTGCCCCCATAATAACAGTGATATCCACAGTGCTCCCATAATAACAGTGATATCCACAGTGCCCCCATAATAACAGTGACATCCACAGTGCCCCATAATAACAGTGATATCCACAGTGCCCCATAATAACAGTGATATCCACAGTGCCTCCATAATAACAGTGACATCCACAGTGCCTCCATAATAACAGTGATATCCACAGTGCCCCCATAATAACAGTGACATCCACAGTGCTCCCATAATAACAGTGACATCCACAGTGCCCCATAATAACAGTGACATCCACAGTGTCCCCATAATAACAGTGATATCCACAGTGCTCCCATAATAACAGTGATATCCACAGTGCTCCCATAATAACAGTGATATCCACAGTGCCCCCATAATAACAGTGACATCCACAGTGCCCCATAATAACAGTGATATCCACAGTGCCCCATAATAACAGTGACATCCACAGTGCCCCCATAATAACAGTGATATCCACAGTGCCTCCATAATAACAGTGACATCCACAGTGCCCCCATAATAACAGTGATATCCACAGTGCCTCCATAATAACAGTGACATCCACACTGCCTCCATAATAACAGTGATATCCACAGTGCCCCCATAATAACAGTGACATCCACAGTGCTCCCATAATAACAGTGACATCCACAGTGCCCCATAATAACAGTGATATCCACAGTGCCCCCATAATAACAGTGATATCCACAGTGCCCCATAATAACAGTGATATCCACAGTGCTCCCATAATAACAGTGATATCCACAGTGCCCCCATAATAACAGTGATATCCACAGTGCCCCATAATAACAGTGATATCCACAGTGCCCCCATAATAACAGTGATATCCACAGTGCCCCATAATAACAGTGATATCCACAGTGCCCCCATAATAACAGTGATATCCACAGTGCTCCCATAATAACAGTGATATCCACAGTGCCCCCATAATAACAGTGATATCCACAGTGCCCCCATAATAACAGTGATATCCACAGTGCCCCCATAATAACAGTGATATCCACAGTGCCTCCATAATAACAGTGACATCCACAGTGCACCCATAATAACAGTGATATCCACAGTGCTCCCATCATAACAGTGACATCCACAGTGCCTCCATCATAACAGTGATATCCACAGTGCCGCAATAATAACAGTGATATCCACAGTGCCCCATAATAACAGTGATATCCACAGTGCCTCCATAATAACAGTGATATCCACAGTGCTCCCATAATAACAGTGATATCCACAGTGCCGCAATAATAACAGTGATATCCACAGTGCCCCATAATAACAGTGATATCCACAGTGCCCCCATAATAACAGTGATATCCACAGTGCCCCCATAATAACAGTGATATCCACAGTGCTCCATAATAACAGTGACATCCACACTGCCCCCATAATAACAGTGACATCCACACTGCCCCCATAATAACAGTGATATCCACAGTGCTCCCATAATAACAGTGACATCCACAGTGCCTCCATCATAACAGTGATATCCACAGTGCCCCCATAATAACAGTGATATCCACAGTGCCCCATAATAACAGTGACATCCACAGTGCTCCATAATAACAGTGACATCCACAGTGCCCCCATAATAATAGTGACATCCACAGTGCCCCCATAATAACAGTGACATCCACAGTGCCCCCATAATAACAGTGATATCCACAGTGCTCCATAATAACAGTGATATCCACAGTGCCCCCATAATAACAGTGATATCCACAGTGCTCCCATAATAATAGTGACATCCATAGTGCCCCCATAATAACAGCGATATCCACAGTGCCCCCATAATAACAGCGATATCCACAGTGCCCCCATAATAACAGCGACATCCACAGTGCTCCCATAATAACAGCGATATCCACAGTGCCACCATAATAACAGTGATATCCACAGTGCCCCCATAATAACAGTGACATCCACAGTGCTCCCATAATAACAGTGATATCCACAGTGCCCCCATAATAACAGTGATATCCACAGTGCCCCCATAATAACAGTGACATCCACAGTGCTCCCATAATAACAGTGATATCCACAGTGCCACCATAATAACAGTGATATCCACAGTGCCCCCATAATAACAGTGACATCCACAGTGCTCCCATAATAACAGTGATATCCACAGTGCCCCATAATAACAGTGACATCCACAGTGCCCCCATAATAACAGTGATATCCACTGTGTCCCCATAATAACAGTGATATCCACAGTGCCCCCATAATAACAGTGATATCCACAGTGCCCCCATAATAACAGTGATATCCACTGTGTCCCCATAATAACAGTGATATCCACATTGCCCCCATAATAACAGTGACATCCACAGTGCCCCCATAATAACAGTGATATTCACAGTGCTCCCATAATAACAGTGATATCCACTGTGTCCCCATAATAACAGTGATATCCACTGTGTCCCCATAAAAACAGTGACATCCACAGTGCCCCATAATAGTGATATCCACAGTGCCCCCATAATAACAGTGATATCCACAGTGCTCCCATAATAACAGTGACATCCACAGTGCCCCCATAATAACAGTGATATCCACAGTGCTCCATAATAACAGTGATATCCACATTGCCCCCATAATAACAGCGATATCCACAGTGCCCCATAATAACAGTGATATCCACAGTGCCCCCATAATAACAGTGATATCCACAGTGCCCCCATAATAACAGTGATATCCACAGTGCCCCCATAATAACAGTGATATCCACAGTGCCCCCACAATAACAGTGATATCCACAGTGCCCCCATAATAACCGTGATATCCACAGTGCCCCCATAATAACAGTGATATCCACAGTGCCCCATAATAACAGTGATATCCACAGTGCCCCATAATAACAGTGATATCCACAGTGCTCCCATAATAACAGTGATATCCACAGTGCCCCCATAATAACAGTGATATCCACAGTGTCTCCATAATAACAGTGACATCCACAGCGCACCCATAATAACAGTGATATCCACAGTGCTCCCATAATAACAGTGATATCCACAGTGCCCCCATAATAACAGTGATATCCACAGTGCCCCATAATAACAGTGATATCCACAGTGCCCCCATAATAACAGTGACATCCACAGTGCCTCCATAATAACAGTGACATCCACAGTGCCCCCATAATAACAGTGATAACAACTGGCTACGTCGATGGTGCCGTCAACAAGGATTTGGATTTCTGGATCACGGAATGAATTACCTATACGATGGACTACTTGCTAGAGATGGGGTGCACCTTACGAAGACTGGAAAACATGTATTTGGAAGTCGCCTTGCTACACTCATCAGGAGAGCTTTAAACTAGAACAATGTGGGAAGGGAAGCAAAAGGCCAGAAAAAGCCATACAGCTGACAAATACTATTGAGATCTCTGCTACTGGAAGTGGAAAAGAAGAACAAAGACAAAACAATTTAAATAATAAAAATATGGGAGGAAGAGAAACCAATCACAAACTAAAATGTTTTTATACAAATGCACAAAGCATGGGCAACAAACAAGGAGAATTGGAACTACTAATGCAGGAAAAGGAATATGATGTCATTGGAATCACTGAAACTTGGTGGGACGATACACATGATTGGAATAAAAGGCTAAAAGGATACAACTTATTTGCAAGAAACAGACTTGATAAACGAGGAGGAGGTGTTGCATTGTATGTTAGAAAAGCGTATATCTGCACAGAGATTGAAGCTTCAGAGACTGGGAGTTCTGTGGAAACTGTTTGGGTAAGAATACAAGGAGAGAACAACGGAAAGGACACCATTGTAGGCATTTACTACAGGCCACCTGGGCAAGCTGAAGATATGGATGAACTCTTTATGTATCAAATGACCAAGTTCTCCAAAAAATATGACGTAGTGGTCATGGGAGATTTCAACTATCCAGACATTTGTTGGGAATCTCTCTCAAGTAAAACTAACAGGTCAAGCAAATTCTTATCCTCTCTTGCTGACAACTTTATCTTCCAAAAGGTAGGGGAGAAAACAAGGGGATCTGCTACTTTGGATCTAATCCTTATAAACAGGGAGGAAATGGTTGAGGAGGTAAAGGTGGCTGGGACCCTAGGAAGCAGCGATCATGCTATTATAGAATTTTGGATAACTAGAGGAGGAAGACATGTGAAGACTCAAACTTCAAGGTTAGATTTTAGAAAGGCAGATTTTAAGAGACTCAGAAAGAGAATAGGAGGGATCCAATGGCTGGATGTCCTTAAGGACAAAAATGTCCAGGAAGGATGGGAAATTTTTAAAAATGAGATTCTCAAAGCACAATCGTTAACAATCCCGAAAAGTAGGAAGAATGGGAAGCATTTAAGGAAACCAGGATGGATGAACACAGAACTTAAACACATGCTAAAAAGAAAGAAAGAAATGTTTATTAAATGGAAAGAGGGAGGCATATCTAAAGAAGATTATAATGCAGTCTGCAGATCCTGCAGGGCACGTATCAGGTTAGCTAAAGCTGACAATGAATTAAGGCTTGCAAGAGATGTCAAAAGCAATAAAAAAGGATTTTGGGGGTATGTCAGAAGTAAAAGAAAAGTCAAAGATGCTATAGGATTTTTACAGGATGAAAATGGAGAAATGGTAAGAGAGGATGTTGAGAAGGCCGAACTTTTTAATTCCTATTTTGCATCTGTTTTCTCTCAGAAAGAAAATGTAACATCAACTGATCTTCACTGTCCTTTTAAAGGAATAGAGGAATCCAAGTTATCTGTAAACAGAAAGATTGTGAGGGAATATTTAGCTAACATAAATGAGTTCAAGTCTCCAGGTCCAGATGAATTACACCCCAGAGTACTGAAGGAGATCGTAGAAGAAATTTTAGAACCACTCTCCATAATCTTTGAAAATTCTTGGAGAACAGGAGAAGTCCCAGAAGACTGGAGAAGAGCAAATGTTGTTCCTATCTTCAAAAAGGGGAAGAAGGTGGACCCAGGGAACTATAGGCCGGTGAGTCTGACTTCTATACCAGGAAAGATCTTTGAACAAATTATTAAACAACATGTATGTAAGTACATGGATAAGAATGAAGTGATTAACCAGAGTCAGCATGGGTTTGTAACTAACAAGTCATGTCAGACTAACTTAATTTCCTTCTATGACAGAATCACTGACTGGGTGGATCAGGGAAATGCTGTAGATATAGTATATCTTGACTTCAGCAAAGCATTTGACAAAGTATCTCACACCATCCTTATTGAAAAAATGACCAAGTATGCAATGGACCAGGCAACTGTTAGGTGGATTCATAACTGGCTTAGTGATCGGACTCAAAGGGTGGTTGTAAATGGCTTCACATCCAGCTGGATGAATGTCTCAAGTGGGGTACCACAGGGCTCTGTCCTGGGACCTGTATTGTTCAACATCTTTATCAATGATTTAGATGAAGGAATTGAGGGTAAACTGATTAAATTTGCTGATGACACAAAGCTAGGAGGGATAGCTAATACTAGAGAAGAGAGAGAGAGGATTCAAAAAGACCTAAATAAACTGGAGCAGTGGGCAGCAACCAACAGAATGGTTTTTAACAGGGAAAAATGCAAAGTACTACATCTGGGCAATAAAAATGAAAAAAACATATACAGAATGGGAGGAATAGAGCTAAGCAACAGTACATGTGAAAAAGACTTAGGTATACTAATAGATCATAGACTGAACATGAGTCAACAGTGTGATGCAGCAGCAAAAAAGGCAAATACAATTCTGGGATGTATTAACAGAAGCATACAGTCTAGATCACGTGAAGTCATTATCGGTCTTTACTCCTCTTTGGTCAGACCTCATCTGGAATACTGTGTACAGTTTTGGGCACCACATTTTAAAAAAGACATAGACAAACTGGAGCAAGTTCAGAGAAGAGCGACCAGAATGGTGACTGGTCTGCAAACCATGTCCTATGAGGAACGGTTGCAGGATTTGGGAATGTTTAGCTTGCAAAAAAGAAGACTGAGAGGAGACTTAATAGCCGTCTACAAATATGTCAAGGGCTGTCACATTGTAGAAGGATCATCTTTATTCTCATTTGCACAAGGAAAGACTAGAAGCAATGGGATGAAACTAAATGGGAGGAGACACAGATTAGATATTAGAAAAAACTTTTTGACAGTTAGGGTGATTAATGAGTGGAACAGGCTGCCACGAGAGGTGGTGAGTTCCCCTTCAATGGACGTCTTCAAACAGAGGCTGGACAGACATCTGTCTGAGATGATCTAGTGAATCCTGCTTTGAGCAGGGGGTTGGACCAGATGACCCAGGAGGTCCCTTCCAACTCTACCATTCTATGATTCTATGATATCCACAGTGCCCCCATAATAACAGTGATATCCACAGTGCCCCATAATAACAGTGATATCCACAGTGCCCCCATAATAACAGTGATATCCACAGTGCCCCATAATAACAGTGATATCCACAGTGCCCCCATAATAACAGTGACATCCACAGTGCCTCCATAATAACAGTGACATCCACAGTACCCCCATAATAACAGTGATATCCACAGTGCCCACATAATAACAGTGATATCCACAGTGCTCCCATAATAACAGTGATATGCACAGTGCCCCCATAATAACAGCGATATCCACAGTGCCCCCATAATAACACTGATATCCACATTGCCCCCATAATAACAGTGATATCCACAGTGCTCCCATAATAACAGTGATATGCACAGTGCCCCATAATAACAGTGATATCCACAGTGCCTCCATAATAACAGTGACATCCACAGTGCCCCCATAATAACAGTGATATCCACAGTGCCTCCATAATAACAGTGATATCCACAGTGCCCCCATAATAACAGTGATATCCACAGTGCCCCCATAATAACAGTGATATCCACAGTGCCCCCATAATAACAGTGATATCCACAGTGCCCCCATAATAACAGTGATATCCACAGTGCCTCCATAATAACAGTGATATCCACAGTGCCCCCATAATAACAGTGATATCCACAGTGCCCCCATAATAACACTGATATCCACATTGCCCCCATAATAACAGTGATATCCACAGTGCTCCCATAATAACAGTGATATCCACAGTGCCCCATAATAACAGTGATATCCACAGTGCCTCCATAATAACAGTGACATCCACAGTGCCCCCATAATAACAGTGATATCCACAGTGCCTCCATAATAACAGTGATATCCACAGTGCCCCCATAATAACAGTGATATCCACAGTGCCCCCATAATAACAGTGATATCCACAGTGCCCACATAATAACAGTGATATCCACAGTGCCCCCATAATAACAGTGATATCCACAGTGCCCCCATAATAACAGTGATATCCACAGTGCCCCCATAATAACAGTGACATCCACAGTGCCCTCATAATAACAGTGATATCCACAGTGCCCCCATAATAACAGTGATATCCACAGTGCCTCCATAATAACAGTGATATCCACAGTGCCCCCATAATAACAGTGATATCCACAGTGCCACATAATAACAGTGACATCCACAGTGCCCCCATAATAACAGTGACATCCACAGTGCCCCATAATAACAGTGATATCCACAGTGCCCCCATAATAACAGTGATATCCACAGTGCCCCCATAATAACAGTGACATCCACAGTGCCCCATAATAACAGTGATATCCACAGTGCCCCATAATAACAGTGATATCCACAGTGCCCCCATAATAACAGTGATATCCACAGTGCCCCCATAATAACAGTGATATCCACAGTGCCTCCATAATAACAGTGATATCCACAGTGCCCCCATAATAACAGTGATATCCACAGTGCCCCCATAATAACAGTGATATCCACAGTGCCCCCATAATAACAGTGACATCCACAGTGCCCCATAATAACAGTGATATCCACAGTGCCCCATAATAACAGTGATATCCACAGTGCTCCCATAATAACAGTGATATCCACAGTGCTCCCATAATAACAGTGATATCCACAGTGCCACATAATAACAGTGACATCCACAGTGCCCCCATAATAACAGTGACATCCACAGTGCCCCCATAATAACAGTGATATCCACAGTGCCCCCATAATAACAGTGATATCCACAGTGCCCCCATAATAACAGTGATATCCACAGTGCCTCCATAATAACAGTGATATCCACAGTGCCCCCATAATAACAGTGATATCCACAGTGCCCCCATAATAACAGTGATATCCACAGTGCCCCCATAATAACAGTGACATCCACAGTGCCCCATAATAACAGTGATATCCACAGTGCCCCATAATAACAGTGATATCCACAGTGCTCCCATAATAACAGTGATATCCACAGTGCTCCCATAATAACAGTGATATCCACAGTGCCACATAATAACAGTGACATCCACAGTGCCCCCATAATAACAGTGACATCCACAGTGCCCCATAATAACAGTGATATCCACAGTGCTCCCATAATAACAGTGCACAGTGCCCCCATAATAATAGTGATATCAACAGTGCGGTTGTACAGGCAGTGCGGTCAGCAGACCTATTAGTGTCAGTAAGGTGAGCCCTCATCATTTATTCAGTATGAAGGGAAGAGGCTGCAGAAATGGCAGAAAGATCCACAGGAGCACAGGGAGGGTGCGGGGTACAGCACAGAGTACACCATTATTAGAATTGGTTATCTCCATTAGTGCATTGTGACCATGTTGCAAACCTACTCCATAGTGCGGTATTGTGGTACACAGCATTTTTTTGGGGAGCGACATGGCATTATTTATTTAATTTTCTCACTCATATAGCGCCATTAAATCCACAGCGCTTCACAGACATTAATCATTGCTGTCCCCATCGGGGCTCACAATCTACATTCCCTATCATTGTCTTTGGAGTGTGGGAGGAAACCAGAGAACCCGGAGGAAACCCACACAAACACGGGGAGACTCCTTGCAGATGTTGTTCTTGGTGGGATTTGAACTCAGGACCCCAGTGCTGCAAGGCTGCAGTGCTAACCACTGAGCCACCATACAGTGCTAACCACTGAGCCACCATACAGTGCTAACCACTGAGCCACCATGCTGCCCATTATGTGCTCACAATGTGATGGTATCATACAGGCTCTGTGTCACTGTATTATGTAAGCACTTTATGGCGGTATTATGTTGTTACTGTATGGCGATACTAAATGGAATTCAAGCTCTTCAGACTGAGAAGATCTCAACATATTACATCCGTATTTACCAGAGGAACCTTATAGCCGAATCCCCCGACACTACCAGAAAACTCAGCCTAGTCATCACACAGGACAGGGTTAGATACACGGCTCAGCAGACAGTATCACACAGGAGAGGATTAGATACACAGCTCAGCAGACAGTATCACACAGGATAGGATTAGATACACAGCTCAGCAGACAGTATCACACAGGAGAGGATTAGATACATGGCTCAGCAGACAGTATCACACAGGATAGGATTAGATACACAGCTCAGCAGACAGAATCACACAGGATAGGATTAGATACACGGCTCAGCTGACAGTATCACACAGGATAGGATTAGATACACGGCTCAGCAGACAGTATCACACAGGATAGGATTAGATACATGGCTCAGCAGACAGTATCATACAGGAGAGGATTAGATACACTGCTCAGCAGACAGTATCACACAGGATAGGATTAGATACACTGCTCAGCAGACAGTATCACACAGGATAGGATTAGATACCCAGCTCAGCAGACAGTATCACACAGGATAGGATTAGATACACAGCTCAGCAGACAGTATCACACAGGATAGGATTAGATACACAACTCAGCAGACAGTATCACACAGGATAGGATTAGATACACGGCTCAGCAGACAGTATCACACAGGATAGGATTAGATACACAACTCAGCAGACAGTATCACACAGGATAGGATTAGATACACGGCTCAGCAGACAGTATCACACAGGATAGGATTAGATACACAACTCAGCAGACAGTATCACACAGGACAGGGTTAGATACACGGCTCAGCAGACAGTATCACACAGGATAGGATTAGATACCCAGCTCAGCAGACAGTATCACACAGGATAGGATTAGATACACGGCTCAGCAGACAGTATCACACAGGATAGGATTAGATACACAGCTCAGCAGACAGTATCACACAGGATAGGATTAGATACACTGCTCAGCAGACAGTATCACACAGGATAGGATTAGATACATGGCTCAGCAGACAGTATCACACAGGAGAGGATTAGATACACAGCTCAGCAGACAGTATCACACAGGATAGGATTAGATACACGGCTCAGCAGACAGTATCACACAGGAGAGGATTAGATACACAGCTCAGCAGACAGTATCACACAGGATGGGATTAGATACACAGCTCAGCAGTCAGTATCACACAGGATGGGATTAGATACACTGCTCAGCAGTCAGTATCACACAGGATAGGATTAGATACACAGCTCAGCAGACAGTATCACACAGGATGGGATTAGATACACAGCTCAGCAGTCAGTATCACACAGGATGGGATTAGATACACTGCTCAGCAGTCAGTATCTCACAGGATAGGATTAGATACACAGCTCAGCAGACAGTATCACACAGGATAGGATTAGATACACAGCTCAGCAGACAGTATCACACAGGATAGGATTAGATACATGGCTCAGCAGACAGTATCACACAGGATAGGATTAGATACATGGCTCAGCAGACAGTATCACACAGGATGGGATTAGATACACTGCTCAGCAGTCAGTATCACACAGGATAGGATTAGATACATGGCTCAGCAGACAGTATCACACAGGATGGGATTAGATACACTGCTCAGCAGTCAGTATCACACAGGATAGGATTAGATACACAGCTCAGCAGACAGTATCACACAGGATAGGATTAGATACACGGCTCAGCAGACAGTATCACACAGGATAGGATTAGATACATGGCTCAGCAGACAGTATCACACAGGATAGGATTAGATACACAGCTCAGCAGACAGTATCACACAGGATGGGATTAGATACACAGCTCAGCAGACAGTATCACACAGGATGGGATTAGATACACAGCTCAGCAGACAGTATCACACAGGATAGGATTAGATACACAGCTCAGCAGACAGTATCACACAGGAGAGGATTAGATACACGGCTCAGAAGACAGTATCACACAGGATGGGATTAGATACACGGCTCAGCAGACAGTATCACACAGGATAGGATTAGATACACGGCTCAGCAGATAGTATCACACAGGATAGGATTAGATACACGACTCAGAAGACAGTATCACACAGGATGGGATTAGATACACGGCTCAGCAGACAGTATCACACAGGATAGGATTAGATACACGGCTCAGCAGACAGTATCACACAGGATAGGATTAGATACATGGTGCAGCAGACTGTATCACACAGGATAGGATTAGATACATGGCTCATCAGACAGTATCACACGGGACAGGATTAGATACAGCTGTGCGGTACTAGTCCCTGGAGATGATGTATCTCTGTAGTTCTGGTGTTACACGGGGGTTCGGGTTTCCCCGTGGTTCTCCACACCTCGCAGGTTACCCGGTGCCCTCAGTGCAGCCCCCTCCCCGGTGGAGGGCGGGACGGCTCGCGAGTTCCTCAAGGAAGTGCCGAGAAGTTATCGGAGACGTTTGTGCGTCTGTCAGCGGCGGGAGAGTCCGTCACAGAGCTGCTCCCGGGAGGCTGCACACGTAAGTGACCGGGGGGAAACACGGACCGGGTGCCGGCTGCATCTGCACAGCCAGATCCCCTGGGATCACTTCTTACGGCTCGAGCTTAAGCAGAAGCTGCCGCAGAACAAAGAAGTCTGCGATCTCAGCCTGCTCCCCACGTCGCGGTATCACTGCGTTACCGTATGCGGCTCACTGTCACTCTCAGCGCCAGCATGTGTGCTGCACCAGAGACACAGGCAACATAGGTACCTGGCAAGCATGGGGTTAAGTCTTGCAAGAAGGGACAAAGCTGGAGGAATAGAATGAATCCGGTCTCTTTCTGGTCTTGTAGGGACATGCCGGCAGGAATGAGCATCTGTACAGTATAAAGGGCCCCCCACAGAGGAGAATGTCCAGGAAGATTCACTGCATTCTCAGTCTGTGTGTTTGTAGGGTGGTCAGGACTGAGATAAGATGTCAGCACTCAGCCCTCACCAGAGACCCCGAGCTCCATTCATAGCTGTTGTGGCCTATCACAGCTAGGCAGGGGACCGCCATGGGGCATACAGTAACCCCTGGAATCAGATGAGGAGATGTATTACTAGCTCACTGTCTCAACAGGTCAAGATCTACTGCTGGTGAAGGTGTAGAGTGCAGACTGTCACATGTTTGCTGTATTAGGCTCTGTCACTTCTGTCACCCATAGTCCTGCTGTCACCCATAGTCATTCATTGATCCAAGTCATTGTGGACAATACATAACAGCGGAGCCTGGGCTCTATCTTCTGTAAATGTGCCTGCACTATGGAAGTCTCAGTCTAGACCAAGTCCTCCTTGTCCTTATTCAGTCTCTGTCCCGTCTCTTCTCTAGGTTTTCTACACTTTTCTTCCTCACATTATCTGTAAAATCCCTCTCTCTACACTTCCTTTTATTCTGCATCTCTCAATCGCACTCTTTTCATCTTTCTTTGTTTCGTTTGTCTTTTTTCCCTCTGACTTTCTATCAAGTGCTCTCTTTCCTCATTTCTCTCTCGCTCTTTCGTTCTCATTTCTCTTTTTTCTTTCCCCCCGCTCGGTCTTTTTCGCTCTCTATTTGCTCAGACTCTCTCTCTGTATCTTCTCTCATATACTCTCTCATTCACTTTCTCTCATTCTTCTTTCACACTCTTCCTCTCTTGCTTTTTTCACCCCTTCTTTCTTACCACTCCCTCTCTTTTCTCTCTCTCTGCACATCTGGGGTAGGGGTCACTGCTGTGGAGATGGGGCACTGGCGCCCCAGTGACAGGATGTGCCGGCTGCAGGTTTTCGGGGCATAGGAACCTGTCAGTCATCCTGAGGTTGAGGATGGACAGGAAGCAGGCGACTGTCATGTCGTAACCCCACCATTAACCCTCTAGTTCCTGTACATGGTGACAATGTCATTCTTACGCCACAAACTTAGCTTCTCTTCATAGTCATCTGTAAATGGGGCGTTCTCCATGGTGCTCGGGGACTGACCTCCGAAATCTGCCCTCCTCAGCCCAGCTAGGGTGGGCTCAGCATCCAGCCGCCAAAGACCAGAGTGCCGCCTTCTATCACTGGAGATCAGCAGTGACATCACTGAGAATGCCGCCTATCCATCACCAGAGATCAGAGGTGACATCACTGAGAATGCCGCCTATCCATCACTAGAGATCAGCGGTGACATCACTGAGAATGCCGCCTATCCATCACTAGAGATCAGCGGTGACATCACTGAGAATGCCGCCTATCCATCACTAGAGATCAGCGGTGACATCACTGAGAATGCCGCCTATCCATCACTAGAGATCAGCGGTGACATCACTGAGAATGCCTCCTATCCATCACTAGAGATCAGCGGTGACATCACTGAGGATGCCGCCTATCCATCACCAGAGATCAGCGGTGACATCACTGAGAATGCCGCCTATCCACTAGAGATCAGCGGTGACATCACTGAGAATGCCGCCTATCCATCACCAGAGATCAGCGGTGACATCACTGAGAATGCCGCCTATCCATCACCAGAGATCAGCGGTGACATCACTGAGAATGCCGCCTATCCATCACCAGAGATCAGCAGTGACATCACTGAGAATGCTGCCTATCCATCACTAGAGATCAGCGGTGACATCACTGAGAATGCCGCCTATCCATCACTAGAGATCAGCGGTGACATCACTGAGAATGCCGCCTATCCATCACCAGAGATCAGCCGTGACATCACTGAGAATGCCGCCTATCCATCACTAGAGATCAGCGGTGACATCACTGAGAATGCCGCCTATCCATCACTAGAGATCAGCGGTGACATCACTGAGAATGCCGCCTATCCATCACCAGAGATCAGCGGTGACATCACTGAGAATGCCGCCTATCCATCACCAGAGATCAGCGGTGACATCACTGAGAATGCCGCCTATCCATCACTAGAGATCAGCGGTGACATCACTGAGAATGCCGCCTATCCATCACTAGAGATCAGCGGTGACATCACTGAGAATGCCGCCTATCCATCACTAGAGATCAGCGGTGACATCACTGAGAATGCCTCCTATCCATCACTAGAGATCAGCGGTGACATCACTGAGGATGCCGCCTATCCATCACCAGAGATCAGCGGTGACATCACTGAGAATGCCGCCTATCCATCACTAGAGATCAGCGGTGACATCACTGAGAATGCCGCCTATCCATCACTAGAGATCAGCGGTGACATCACTGAGAATGCCGCCTATCCATCACTAGAGATCAGCGGTGACATCACTGAGAATGCCGCCTATCCATCACTAGAGATCAGCGGTGACATCACTGAGAATGCCGCCTATCCATCACTAGAGATCAGCGGTGACATCACTGAGAATGCCGCCTATCCATCACTAGAGATCAGCAGTGACATCACTGAGAATGCCGCCTATCCATCACTAGAGATCAGCGGTGACATCACTGAGAATGCCGCCTATCCATCACTAGAGATCAGCGGTGACATCACTGAGAATGCCTCCTATCCATCACCAGAGATCAGCGGTGACATCACTGAGAATGCCGCCTATCCATCACCAGAGATCAGCGGTGACATCACTGAGAATGCTGCCTATCCATCACCAGAGATCAGCAGTGACATCACTGAGAATGCTGCCTATCCATCACCAGAGATCAGCAGTGACATCACTGAGAATGCCTCCTATCCATCACTAGAGATCAGCGGTGACATCACTGAGAATGCCTCCTATCCATCACTAGAGATCAGCGGTGACATCACTGAGGATGCCTCCTATCCATCACTAGAGATCAGCGGTGACATCACTGAGGATGCCGCCTATCCATCACTAGAGATCAGCGGTGACATCACTGAGAATGCCACCTATCCATCACCAGAGATCAGCAGTGACATCACTGAGAATGCCTCCTATCCATCACTAGAGATCAGAGGTGACATCACTGAGAATGCCACCTATCCATCACTAGAGATCAGCGGTGACATCACTGAGAATGCCGCCTACCCATCACCAGAGATCAGCAGTGACATCACTGAGAATGCCGCCTATCCATCACCAGAGATCAGCGGTGACATCACTGAGAATGCCGCCTATCCATCACCAGAGATCAGCAGTGACATCACTGAGAATGCCTCCTATCCATCACTAGAGATCAGAGGTGACATCACTGAGAATGCCTCCTATCCATCACCAGAGATCAGCAGTGACATCACTGAGAATGCCTCCTATCCATCACTAGAGATCAGAGGTGACATCACTGAGAATGCCTCCTATCCATCACCAGAGATCAGCAGTGACATCACTGAGAATGCCTCCTATCCATCACTAGAGATCAGCGGTGACATCACTGAGAATGCCTCCTATCCATCACTAGAGATCAGCGGTGACATCACTGAGGATGCCGCCTATCCATCACTAGAGATCAGCGGTGACATCACTGAGAATGCCGCCTATCCATCACTAGAGATCAGCGGTGACATCACTGAGAATGCCACCTATCCATCACCAGAGATCAGCAGTGACATCACTGAGAATGCCGCCTATCCATCACTAGAGATCAGCGGTGACATCACTGAGAATGCCGCCTATCCATCACCAGAGATCAGCGGTGACATCACTGAGAATGCCGCCTATCCATCACTAGAGATCAGAGGTGACATCACTGAGAATGCCGCCTATCCATCACTAGAGATCAGAGGTGACATCACTGAGAATGCCGCCTATCCATCACCAGAGATCAGCGGTGACATCACTGAGAATGCCGCCTATCCATCACTAGAGATCAGAGGTGACATCACTGAGGATGCCGCCTGTTTAAAAATCTATTAATTATTTGGTTGAACTACAAATCCCAGGTCCTGTGGTGCGGTCAGGAATTCTGATTTCATACTGGAGGAGTGCCGCTCCTCACACGCACCGCACCGCTATACCCTGCACCACTGCCAGTGTTTACACTGCTTACTAATCACAAATCACTCGTGGATGAGTCACGATCATTTAGTGGCGACATGTCCTCTGGCAGCGAAAAATTAATTATTCCCATTCTCGGGACTGGCGGTGAAGGCGTTAATCCTCCCTCTACTGCTAGTAACACCTTACAGTTTTTTGAGCCCACTAAAAACAAATCAGTGTGATGGG
Source organism: Phyllobates terribilis (assembly GCF_046119375.1). Classification (NCBI taxonomy): domain Eukaryota; kingdom Metazoa; phylum Chordata; class Amphibia; order Anura; family Dendrobatidae; genus Phyllobates; species Phyllobates terribilis. The sequence continues at coordinate 145,734,975 of NW_027362767.1, forward strand.
TAATGGGGAACCTAACCGGGAATATTCTAATAGCGGGGGACAAATAGAGTTGGGTAACTAGTCTGATTTCTAATACATAGGGGGCAGTATTATAGTATTTATATTCTTGTACATAGGGGGCAGTATTATAGTAGTTATATTCTTGTACATAGGAGCAGTATTATAGTAGTTATATTCTTGTACATAGGAGCAGTATTATAGTAGTTATATTCTTGTACATAGGGGCAGTATTATAGTAGTTATATTCTTGTACATAGGAGCAGTATTATAGTAGTTATATTCTTGTACATAGGGGCAGTATTATAGTAGTTATATTCTTGTACATAGGAGCAGTATTATAGTAGTTATATTCTTGTACATAGGGGCAGTATTATAGTAGTTATATTCTAGTACATAGGGGGCAGTATTATAGTAGTTATATTCTTGTACATAGGAGCAGTATTATAGTAGTTATATTCTTGTACATAGGGGGCAGTATTATAGTAGTTATATTCTTGTACATAGGGGGCAGTATTATAGTAGTTATATTCTTGTACATAGGGGGCAGTATTATAGTAGTTATATTCTTGTACATAGGGGCAGTATTATAGTAGTTATATTCTTGTACATAGGGGCAGTATTATAGTAGTTATATTCTTGTACACACGAGCAATATTATAGTAGTTATATTCTTGTACATAGGAGCAGTATTATAGGAGTTATATTCTTGTACATAGGGGCAGTATTATAGGAGTTATATTCTTGTACATAGGGGGCAGTATTATAGTAGTTATATTCTTGTACATAGGAGCAGTATTATAGTAGTTATATTCTTGTACATAAGAGCAGTATTATAGTAGTTATATTCTTGTACATAGGGGCTGTATTATAGTAGTTATATTCTTGTACATAGGAGCAGTATTATAGTAGTTATAGTCTTGTACATAGGAGCAGTATTATAGTAGTTATATTCTTGTACATAGGGGCAGTATTATAGTAGTTATATTCTTGTACATAGAGGCAGAATTATAGTAGTTATATTCTTGTACATAGGAGCAGTATTATAGTAGTTATATTCTTGTACATAGGAGCAGTATTATAGTAGTTATATTCTTGTACATAGGGGCTGTATTATAGTAGTTATATTCTTGTACATAGGGGGCCAGTATTATAGTAGTTATATTCTTGTACATAGGGGCAGTATTATAGGAGTTATATTCTTGTACATAGGGGGCAGTATTATAGGAGTTATATTCTTGTACATAGGAGCAGTATTATAGTAGTTATATTCTTGTACATAGGAGCAGTATTATAGTAGTTATATTCTTGTACATAGGAGCAGTATTATAGTAGTTATATTCTTGTACATAGGGGGCAGTATTATAGTAGTTATATTCTTGTACATAGGGGCAGTATTATAGTAGTTATATTCTTGTACATAGGAGCAGTATTATAGTAGCTATATTCTTGTACAGAGGAGCAGTATTATAGTAGTTATATTCTTGTACATAGGGGCAGTATTATAGTAGTTATATTCTTGTACACACGAGCAATATTATAGTAGTTATATTCTTGTACATAGGAGCAGTATTATAGGAGTTATAATCTTGTACATAGGGGGCAGTATTATAGGAGTTATATTCTTGTACATAGGAGCAGTATTATAGTAGTTATATTCTTGTACATAGGGGGCAGTATTATAGTAGTTATATTCTTGTACATAGGGGGCAGTATTATAGTAGTTATATTCTTGTACATAGGGGCAGTATTATAGTAGTTATATTCTTGTACATAGGAGCAGTATTATAGTAGTTATATTCTTGTACACACGAGCAATATTATAGTAGTTATATTCTTGTACATAGGAGCAGTATTATAGGAGTTATATTCTTGTACATAGGGGCAGTATTATAGGAGTTATATTCTTGTACATAGGGGCAGTATTATAGGAGTTATATTCTTGTACATAGGGGGCAGTATTATAGTAGTTATATTCTTGTACATAGGGGCTGTATTATAGTAGTTATATTCTTGTACATAGGGGCAGTATTATAGTAGTTATATTCTTGTACATAGGGGCTGTATTATAGTAGTTATATTCTTGTACATAGGGGCAGTATTATAGTAGTTATATTCTTGTACATAGGGGGCAGTATTATAGTAGTTATATTCTTGTACATAGGGGGCAGTATTATAGTAGTTATATTCTTGTACATAGGGGGCAGTATTATAGTAGTTATATTCTTGTACATAGGGGGCAGTATTATAGTAGTTATATTCTTGTACATAGGGGGCAGTATTATAGTAGTTATATTCTTGTACATAGGAGCAGTATTATAGTAGTTATATTCCTGTACATAGGAGCAGTATTATAGTAGTTATATTCCTGTACATAGGGGGCAGTATTATAGTAGTTATATTCCTGTACATAGGAGCAGTATTATAGTAGTTGTATTCTTGTATATAGGGGAAGTATTATAGTATAGTAGTTATATTCTTGTACATAGGGGGGCAGTATTATAGTAGTTATATTCTTGTATATAGGGGACAGTATTATAGTAGCTATATTCTAGCACATAGGGGTAGTATTATAGTAGTTATATTCCTGTACATAGGAGCAGTATTATAGTAGTTATATTCTTGTACATAGGGGCAGTATTATAGTAGTTGTATTCTTTTATATAGGGGCAGTATTATAGTAGATATATTCTTGAACATCGGTGCAGTATTTTTTTTTAATTTACATCACTTGAGCTGTGATCAGATAATTATTAAGACGTTCCATTATCTTGGTTAAATCGCGACTTTCTACTTTTTGTCTTTTTGGATGTTTATCTAGTTTTCAGCCTATTTCACATATCATATGACTCTTTCCCTATACGGAAGTGGTGACTTTCATGCAACGGATTCAGATTTCTATATAACGATAGCGCAGAGGATTAACTATGAATGTCCCAATGGTCTGGGAACATTGGAGATTTTTTCAATAAGTCCATGTGTAACAGAGATGAATCTCCTGCAATTGATATTGCGCCTTAGTGAAAGGGGATGATCCGATGTCGTGTGAGATCATCTCTCAAAATGCGAAATCCTTACATTAAGACAGTGGTGTATATGTATAAATTGGGAGAGGGGGAGTCACATCAGCCTTCTCTTGTTTGCTACGCATGGATAGAAGGACCTCAGGTCCATCAGGGAATATGGTTCCAATTGTTATGGACTCAGCTGGTGAAGTGGATCCTTTAAGTCTAAGGTCTGAGAAGCAGCAAGGACTGGAAGCAATGGTGCGGACAGACGATACGTGAATCAGCAAAAAAAACAGGGCAGCAAGGTATGCAGGACGGCAGACAAAAAAGTGGAGCAAGTAGCATAGATGAAGCAGAGCCTGGTGTGTGGACTTACACAGGAACAGTGGCACTACAGAAAACTGGTATCTTCCGGAAAGAAAGCAGTTAATCACAGGAAAGCAGTCTCCTATCTTCCAGCAGGCAGTGGTTAATAGCAAAAATGTAACAGAGAAGTACCGTAAATGCAGTCTGGTATCTTCTAGCAAGTCAATAGTTAATAGCAGCAATGTATGTAAACTGGAACTTGCAGCATGGAATGGTTAACTGCAGGAATGCAATGAAGTATAGGCAAACTGGAGACTTGCTTGAAGAGATGCGTTACCTTGATTGCAGAGGCCAGGTTTGAACAGGACTGAGAATAGCTGCAAGAAGTTGGTAAATTGCGTGCTGGGGGGATTGGTTTGGATGTCACCCAATAAGCAGGACTGAACTTGGAAACAATGCTGATTGTGGCATGGAAGTCAGAAGAAGCAGAGGAGATGATGGACTCAAGGCTGGAGCGGAGCATAAGCAAACACCTGCTGTTTAATTCCCAAGAACCAGGCTTCTGCCTGAGCTAGTCTTAAAAGGTCTAGGCTGATGATGTCAGGAGTCTTCCGGGCTTCCAGGGAAACGCGGCGTGAACTAATGCAAAGGAAGAAGGCTATAGAAGCAAGAAGTGTCCAAAGCCAGGACAGGTGAGTAACACAATATTCCAGGGGGTTGTCACTCTTTTAAATTAATAAAATTTTTGGTATAATTACACAGGGGATCAGAAATTATATCCTACTCCCCCAAAAAGTGCCAAGTAGGTGTGTTTTTGAGGACCACACCCAGTTGGTTAGAGAAAAACACTCGATTTGTATACAGGGAAGAGGGGGTCGTATATCAGGAATAGAGAGTCACATGAACGAAAGAAAAATATCCCAAGATTAAGGAGAACAGCGACACTTAAAGCAGTTAAAAAATGCTAATTTATGGGAAGTGTCATGTTCCCTTTAAAAAAAGTCATACGGATGGGTCATTGCACCCTGGGGGTTATACGGATGGGTCATTGCACCCTGGGGGTTATATGAATGGGTCATTGCACCCTGGGGGTCATACTGATGGGTCATTGCACCCTGGGGGTTATATGAATGGGTCATTGCACCCTGGGGGTTATATGAATGGGTCATTGCACCCTGGGGGTCATACTGATTGGTCATTGCACCCTGGGTATCAAAGCCCTAAATTATCAATTGTCCCTGTAACCTCGCACAACCAAGGTAAGGCCCTAAAGTTTGTCTGCATGGATGCAGCATAGAGTACAATACTGTTCATCCTGATCCACCTGGTTCATGTACAGGAAACCCAAGACAGACAATGAAGAGAGCAAGACAAAAAAAAATGACACAATTGTGATATGCTATGCCATTCACAGTCTGAGCAAAGCTCATTGACAGCCTCATTTACCACAGTCATAGTGACTTGCAGTTCACACCCCAGAGAGATTGTGGGGGCAGTTGTTTGTTAGATCACCCCCCTCCGAGCTGGTTCATTTCTACCTCGCTCGTCTTTTCTCGAATGTTTCCGTTTGTTCCGTCAGAACATAAACAGGATTATTTCTTGAGGCCGAAAGCAAATATCATCCTGTGTTCCTAGGAGGGAGAGCGAAGCAGCGGCACTGAATTTAAAGGGAACAAGTCCCCATAAATTCTTCCAGCAGCATGCTATAAAGCAGGAGGAGCTGAGCAGACTGATATATAGTTTTGTGGAAATTGATTCAGTATAACTTGTGTTTTCATTCACTTTAATATCTGCTCATTCTGAGTCCAGTGGGCGGTCTTGTCAGGGAAGTGTCAGTCACTGATTAGGACCGCCCACTGGACTCCTATTAAGGTAGAAAGAATTAGAATGCGTAGAATACAGGTTCTACTGCATCTCTCCCCACAAAACTATATATCAATGCGCTCATCTCCTCCTGCTCTATAACCTGCTGCCCCTATAGGGGTTATCGCTGGCTATCTAAAATTGTCTGAATGAAAGCAAAGGGCTACATTGCGATTCAGAGCTTTAGGAAAGCTGGATGAGCTGTAAGTGCGATCATACTAGTTGTCACCCAGCTTTTCTAGAGTTCTGAATGGCAAGATTGTCTAGTTATGATGCAGATTTGCTACTTGGGGCTCAAGAAAAGCTGGGTGAGCGTAGCGTCTCAGTCATATAATTAACCCTGCATAAGTTCGATAACTGTCCAGAAATGGACAGATTATCTTTTCAGGACTTTGGGAAAGTCGGACATGTTGGTTTTCACCCAGCTTTGCAAGACTGGAAGCAGTGGCGAAACCACTGTATTGTATTGTTGTTCCAGACCGTGGGAAAGATGGATGAGCTCCAAAAATCAGCCGTATTTGTGTTTAACCAGCTTTCCCAGAGTTCTGAAGGATAAGTTTGTCTAGGTTTTGCTAGCATCCCTTACAAGACTAGGTAAAGGGTCGTACATTAACTTACAAGGTAGCCTATCTCCACTAGGTGGCTCTAACGAGGCAGCTTTCTTTCCAGGAGAGAGCTAATTTGCATTTTTTATCCCATAAGACACCGCACTCAGCTAGTCTCCTTAAGGTGTGCCCAAGTCACAAAACGACTCTTACAATCAGATTTCTTTTAGAGCATAAGGGGTTAATTAGACAATTTGGAAAAAGCAGCATATCTTGTTTTTTTTGGCTGCCCTGCAGATGCTCCTCCGCAGACCATGTGACATGCGGCAGGGGAGGGTCGGGAGGCGATTGTTACTGGCAACAAGTTGGTCTGGAAATCCGATACAAAGTGACAATGGACCGCGCCGCGCACCTGACAGACAATGAGCAGGGCTTTCTTATTTTCGGTAGCTCCTGGTGAAGTGTCAGACGTAATGGTTGCTTGTTTGTGCAGCTCGTTCTATTCTCATTAAACAGGAAAGACTTCCTGCATCCTGCACGACGCGGCGAGGAGCGCCACTCATCCACACCAGGAAGAACTGCAGCCTCCGGCTACGTAGACATGGAGCTCCAGTAATGGAGGCGCCTGAGGAAAGGGTCGCAGATTTTGATGCAGTTTTCAAGACGAAGCCATAAGTGAAATCGATGAGAATGAAAAGTATAAAAGAAAAATGGAAACAGAAAAGAATCTGACGTATCAATTTCCAACGGCTGATCCTTTTGTTCCCTGTAAAATAAACCATCGCAAGAGAAGTCTGGTAGCAACTATCTCCTAGAGATCACAGGAGATCTTGGCGAAACCGAGTGGTCATGTGTACGGTAGACTCAAGAGTGACAGCTGGAGGCCGAATGATCATCCGACAGACATCTATTATGTATGGGGTGCTTAAGGGACACCAAATCCAAGGCTCTGTTTCTACAAAGCCAATCCTTCTAGGCATTCGGAGGAGAACAATCATGAAACCCCCAAAAATCAATGAGAGTACCTTTTGAGACCCGATATGCCTCATACCAAAAATATATAACCATCTCCTGGTATATATAGGAGCTTTAGAAATCTGTAATGTTTGAAAATCTCAGCTAGCTCATTTTTCCTGGGAATGTGAGTTCCTGTCGTTAAAACTGCAGATACTAATTAACAAAGTCTGGAAAGAGACGTCCAACTAATTGGTTCCATAGTTTAACTGACTAAACAAAGACATTGACGTTTTCATAAATCAAAGAGGCTTTTTTTTTAGGTTGAAACCAAGAAGGTAAAAGTGACCTTAAGATAACGAGACCGATGCTAGCAAACACGACTAGGATGAGGTCTTTGTGGGGGGACCTGTGGCGTTGTGGTCCTACAATGAAGGTAAAAATTATCAGGCAAGTTGGGTTTCTCCTCCAGGCAAAACATACAGGTCCACAAAGTTTTGGTCATGATGTCTCCACGTGAAATATTCCAAGTCCAACATTGAGTGATTTCCAAGGTAATACAATGTTTTCTAGGCTGAGGTTTTATGCCGGACCTTATTTATGTCCAGAGAGTAAGAAGTTGAGCGGTCAATCAGGAAGCGCCTTCAATCTTTTGACTAACCAGGCACAGTATCTTCGGAAACTTGTTGTAGTCCGGGTGCATCTTTGTCTGATAAGGGTGGGAAACTGGATTGAAATCATACCAGGGTTTGTTTTTTTTTAAACCATATTTGTGATTGCTTCCATCCAGAAGCCAAAAAATATATTGGCAGCCTGTCTCTACATCTATATTTTATTACATCCAGATATTAACTACAAAAAATGTTCCTAATTATCTCCAGCTTGGAGGAATGCAATTACGACTTGTAGTATCCCACTCTGAGCTTCAGATTGAATTCTTGGAGTGAGCCAAACGATTATGAAACATCTCAACGATATGACCTTAATTAGTCTTGAATATTCAGCTTTTGGCAGGTTGGTGCTTAGAAGCTCAGTGGAACCGGTGTACTCAGTATTTATCTTCTTGGCTAGAATTTTTTTTGGCCAAGGTGGAAAATATGGTTAGATATTGGAAGTTGGTAACTCTTATGGACTTGTGTATGTGATCATCTTCTCTGAACAAATGGTTCGGAATGAATGAAGTCTAAAGACATCTGGCCAAAGATCTAAGTGTCTTGCCAATTAACGACCCTTGTGTACATGGAACAATCTGTGAGGGTTTACAGATGGTTTCTCCTACAGTACATCTTTTAGGGTATGGAGGATACAGTGTGGATTTTCAGGACTGAAAATCTATAATAGGACGAGATCTGAGACACATCCACATATAAAGAGGATTTTGCAGCAGATCAGTTGAAGAATTTATTTTTGTTCAGTTCACATCCCAATGGACATAGTCTTAAAGTGCCCCCCTCTAGGAGCAAAATGTTAATTTTACAAGATGATACCTAAAACATATACTATCTTTTTGGCGTTCTCAGTTGGAATGTAGACTCCGTTATCATCAATATTTCTTTGTTCTGAGGACAACCGAGTCGTTTTTTTTTTCTACAGAGCTCCAAAAAGTTCTTAGTGACCTAATTGCACCAGAGTATTTGTTAAGAAACGTTGAGTACTGACTACTTTTGATCTGCTTCTCATGGTACCAAGGGTCACTAACATCATGCCTGACTTGTAAAACTTATGTTTTTATCCATATAATTAATCTGTTTCTTCTTTTACTTTTCATTGCAGACCATGGAGACCTTCAGTTCCAAAGATCTTGCCCTCCAGGCGCAAAAGAAAATCCTGAGTCGAATGGCCAGTAAATCCATGGTGAACATGTTCATCGATGAAACAAGTGGTGAAGTCTTGGACGAACTTTACAGAGTGTCTAAAGAGTACACCAAAAACAAAGCAGAGTCTCAAAAGGTCATCAAAAACTTGATCAAGATTGCTGTAAAAATCGGTGTTTTGTATCGTCACAACCGTTTTAGCCCTGAGGAACTGGTCCTAGCTGAAGATTTCAAGAACAAACTACACAATGGAGCAATGACAGCCATTAGCTTCTACGAAGTAGAATTTACTTATGAGAAGGAGGTGCTGCCTGGAATCCTCACCGAATGCAAAAACTTGCTCCTACGCCTCGTGGACAAGCACCTTACCCCTAAGTCCCATGGTCGCATCCAGCATGTGTTTAACCACTTCGCAAACAAGGAAATGCTCAGTGAACTTTATGACCCCAATGGGTCTATGAAGCCACATTTACAAAAAATTTGTCAGGGAATGAACAAACTGATTGATGATGGGAAACTGTGAGAGACATTGGACTCAAAAAAGGGAAATTGTGCAAAATGATGGACTTAACTTGGAGAATGAAGACCAGGATTTTAGTACCCTGGAAGGTAATCAACCTTGGGAACAGTGAAATGGTGTTTATGATATGAATGAAAGGGTTCCCATATGTCGTCAATGGATATCCAAACTTGAAGACAAGTAAGCAATATGGACACATTTGCGTTTTGCTGCATACAGTAGATCTTCCAAAAACTTTGTCTTCAAGATTGAAAGGATAGACTGTTTTTCATCTTTTCTCAGTCCAAAGATGTTGATTATTTTTGAAGAACTCCATCATGGAAAAAAGAATTCTCTTGGTGAAGATGTCCGGTCTCTTGTTGAGGTGCTTCATGGCACTTATCTATATGGCACAAGTTCACTGACCTGTTCCACCTACAACTTGGACTTTGGTCTACACCTAAGCGTTTACATGATAGGAGCCTGCCTGGAGATTATGTCTGTGATGCATGTTCCGTGACTTTAAAGTATTTTGGTACACATGGGGCATAATGGTTGTTGTGTGTCTTACAGAGACCGAACACAAAATTGTGAAATTCTTTTCGTTTTGAGGTTTGATATGATGTCAGGGTCCATAATCACTATCCTGGTGCTTCATGGTTGTCCCTGCTATTGAATGACGCATATATTTGATCAGGAAATTTGGGGATTTCAATAGGTCGACTATTGATGTTGACTTCTTGCAGAACAAAAGTAATGTTTACAGCCTCTTGGGAACATTTTGCAGAATTAAAAAAAAAAAATGAAACACCCAACTTTAAGGGACTTGAGTAACTCAGAAAACAAGAAACCCACTGCTTCCTTTCACAAAGTTAAAGTTTGTGGGTTTTTTTTGAGAATTCGGAACCAAACCAAAGAGCCACAAAGGTTCAAAAATGCTGACCGCTACAGCAATCACGTGCCCTACTACCGGCATGGTGGCTCAGTGTTGAGGGGTGATACCACCAGTGGTGCGGTACGTAAGAACTAAGACTGGCTGCAGTTTATAAAGACCGGTAAGGACCCCTGGAGCTACAGCAGTCCCCACTGCAACAACTGGCTATGTACTTTTTAGGTACATAAAAAAAAAAAAAAATTGAAAAAAAAAAAAAAAAAAAAAATCTGTGAAAACTTTCACTTCTCCTTCTCCTTTTTCCCCATAATCTACATAAACATATTTTATTGTAAAAGTCTATAGTGAAATCTGCCAAGATGTCAATCCTAAAAATGATCAAAATGCCGGAATGTATCGGTTGTTTTTTTTATCTCGCAACTTGAAAATGTGGATTTCTGAGCCTACGACTAAAAACATTTCCTCAGTTACGTAGAGTTTTATTTCTTCAATAAATGAGTTGTATCAGATTTTATAGATTTTTTTTACTATACGACGTTCACTGCAGCTTTGATATTGACTTCATACTGTACTTTGTCTTTTTTTTTTTGTATATTTTTATATTGAAAACACTGGTCTACGAAAGCTCAAAAGCAAAAAATGGCCTGAGGGGTAAAGGGTTAATACTGTAACAGTATTTTCACGATTCCCCTTTCTGGTGATCTGAACCGTCCTCCTCCTCTTCCTCCTCCTCAGACGTCTAGGATGACAGCTTGGAAATAAAGCTTTGTCTTCAGACTGCGGGGCGAGGTGTGGCGGCTTGTCCTACATGTTATGAGGCGTTTTTCTTCGCGTCTCCTCGGCCTTTAATATGAAAGGAGGAAGAAAGGAAGGTGATAAAAGATTCGGGGGATTATTGAGAAGTCTTCCATCGCTGCGCAGCGACTCGTGTCACCGCCACTATTCAGATCGTTTAACAAATAAAGTTGATTCAAAATGGCTAAGTGCCTACACCGTCATGGAAACAGTGAGGGTTAAATGAGGCCTAAAGGATATTTGTCCTAAGAATATAGAGGATTAATGTCCGGCCTTAAAAAAAAATTACAATAACTAGAAAAGAAAGGATTATACACATATATGTACAGTCTGCACAATGATCAGTCCGTGGTCCGGGTCACATCCATGGGATGCCGGGACTCCATTGCTTGTCTTCTATCCATAATGCATCCTGGTGCCATCTCTTCTCCTGTAAAATGGCAGACACACCCGACTGTCCATATTATGGAAAACGTGAATCACAGGACTAACACCCCACAAGACCCGGCGTGTACCAGGGGCGCCCCCACGAGACCCGGCGTGTACCGGAAGCGCCCCCACGAGACCCGGCGTGTATTGGGAGCACCCCCACGAGACCCGGCGTGTACCGGAAGCGCCCCCACGAGACCCGGCGTGTACCGGAAGCGCCCCCACGAGACCCGGCGTGTACCAGGGGCGCCCCCACGAGACCCGGCGTGTACCGGGAGCACCCCCACGAGACCCGGCGTGTATTGGGAGCACCCCCACGAGACCCGGCGTGTATTGGGAGCACCCCCACGAGACCCGACGTGTATTGGGAGCACCCCCACGAGACCCGACGTGTACCGAGAGCACCCCCACGAGACCCGGCGTGTACCGGGAGGACCCCCACGTACCGGAAGCACCCCCACAAGACCCGGTGTGTACCGGAAGCACCCCCACGAGACCCGGCATGTACCGGGAGCACCCCCACGAGACCCGGCCTGTACCGGGAGCACCCCCACGAGACCCGGCATGTACCGGGAGCACCCCCACGAGACCCGGCATGTACCGGGAGCACCCCCACGAGACCCGGCATGTACCGGGAGCACCCCCACGAGACCCGGCGTGTACCGGGAGCACCCCCACGAGACCCGGCGTGTACCGGGAGCACCCCCACGAGACCCGGCGTGTACCGGGAGCACCCCCACGAGACCCGGCGTGTACCGGGAGCACCCCCACGAGACCCGGCGTGTACCGGGAGCACCCCCACGAGACCCGGCGTGTACCGGGAGCACCCCCACGAGACCCGGCGTGTACCGGGAGCACCCCCACGAGACCCGGCGTGTATCGGGAGCACCCCCACGAGACCCGGCGTGTATCGGGAGCACCCCCACGAGACCCGGCGTGTATCGGGAGCACCCCCACGAGACCCGGCGTGTATCGGGAGCACCCCCACGAGACCCGGCGTGTACCGGGAGCACCCCCACGAGACCCGGCGTGTACCGGGAGCACCCCCACGAGACCCGGCGTGTACCGGGAGCACCCCCACGAGACCCGGCGTGTATTGGGAGCACCCCCACGAGACCCGGCGTGTATTGGGAGCACCCCCACGAGACCCGGCGTGTATTGGGAGCACCCCCACGAGACCCGGCGTGTATTGGGAGCACCCCCACGAGACCCAGCGTGTACCGGGAGCACCTCCACGAGACACGGTGTCTACCGAAAACACCCCCACGAGACCCGGAGTGTACCGGGAGCACCCCACGAGATCCAGCATATACCGAAAACACCCCCACGAGACCCAGCGTATACCGAAAACACCCCCACGAGACCCGGCGTGTACCGGGAGCACCCCACGAGACCCGGCGTGTACCGGGAGCACCCCCACGAGACCCGGCGTATAGTGGGGGCACCCCACGAGACCCGGCGTATACCGAAAACACCCCCACGAGACCCAGCGTATGCCAGGAGCACCCCACAGATTCAATAATACTCAGATCCTTCCGCTTGCTCCTTCTTCCTGTTTCCAACCAGGGCTGTGGAGTCGGAGCCCATTTTGCTGGAGTCAGTATAAAATGGACTGACTCCAACTCCTAAAATATATAATAAATTAGGTACAGTAGTTCAACGCAGTTTGTGGGGAATATTTTTTCATAAGAATTTGGGAAAGTTCTGAAATGTCCTATAAATGTCTGTCCTATTTCTGATCTAAGGGTCTGGACTTTTAGCTGAGATGAATCTGTGCTGCTGTAAATTTATCACTTACACATGAGCCAGGTATGAGGGAGTCGGAGTAATGGAGTCGGAGTCATGGAAATTGAGGAGTCGAAGGTTTGGCTTACCGACTCCACAGCCCTACTTCCAACACATCAAGTTGTGGTTATTAGGCGTATATAGTATATAACTCATTTTAACCATCCTCCAAAAATCCCACTTATGAACTAAATAGGAATTTAATAACCAAATATTAAACATTTTTTTATTTATATTTTTATTATTTTTGACCAACTTTTTGACAGAATACACTAAAAAGAATAAATTATTTTATACAAAATTTCTACAAAACGTACATATCTGAAAAGAAGCCGGCCGCGCGTCTATAGCTCTCCGCACTGATTATATCAGAAAACGTGTAAACTGTTCGGTCATACCTACAGCGCCACACGAGGGCCACCAGCATATAACAAATACTTATCATTGTGGTCATATGTTCCAGATTATGCCCTCAAAAATACAAAGAAAAAGTAAAAAATATTTTGTCTCCGAGTCGTTAAAGCCTAAAAACATTACAAATCCTCCTCACCTGTCTGTTTATGGGAAGTGACATTAATATAGGGCTACAGAACAGTGCCTCTCCGGTCCACAGGTTGTGAGTGGTATTGCAACTCAGCCTTATCCACTTTAATGGAGATATACTGCTATTCCAGACACAACCTGTAGGCAGGGGGTGGCGCCATTTCTGGTAGTAAGCAGCCATGTTTTGCTAACTCTTTAATTTAGCATGTAGTTAAATAACTAGGACAGGGAAATCTGAGTGACGACCCTGCAGAAGTTATAGTCTAACATCTCAGATATCCAACGAGGGATCAAAGATCGTCGCCTGCCATGGATAAATGACCAGGACTTTAACCCCATTTACGGCTCTTCGGAGAGGTAGTGGGGGAAAAAAAAAACCCTGAACTGTCCACAGATTCCAGTATGACCAGTATTAATAGCTGTAGTGTAATCAATATCCATCAATGTCCATCTCTATGAAATATAATGTAAAAAAATTACCTTTACGGCAGAAATGACGCTTTACGGCAATTGGTTCACAGCAGTGCAGAAAAGCAACTACATCAAAATAAAGCTAAATGGCATATAAAGAGGTAATAGGGACAAAGACACCGCATTATTGCAGGTACCAGAGTAGCGTTAGACATTTTGTAAAACAATGGCGCCCCCATCTGGTGAGACTGTGACTAAGCGCATTATATGTGTATTATAGAAACATGTTCAAAAGTATGTGCACCCTGAGGTCATTTATAGCCATATTTGTAAAATCCAGCATACAGAAGTAGAATGAGATGCACAATGCCAAGAGGGGGCCGGATTGGGGTAAAGCCAGGTTCTTTTCTGGCTCAAGGTGTGCAGGACCATGAAACGACCCGATCACCTACCGTCAGCGCCTGATCCCAAAAGCTTTGTGGCTGGATGGACGTGAAACTCTACAACTCACCTCCATGTCAATTTATGTGGTTCCGAAATAAGATGTCCCATGTGGATGAGGTATTCAGGGGTGCACATACTTTTATCATCGAGTGCGTGTGTGAGTGTGGAGGACCTGTGACACACAGAGGAGGGATAGTATTACATGTGCTTAGGATTTCTAATTTATAGACCCTGGGATTAAAAAAAGAAAGGAAAAATCTTATTTCAATTTGTTCAAAAGCACCAAAAATAAAAAGATAAACTCAAATAAAAAGAAGAAAAAATAAGATAAGAAAAACGAAAAGCACAAACAATAAAAAGGCAAATAAAACTCAAATAAGAATAAAATAATAATATAAGAAAAACAAAAAGCACGAAAAATAAAGACAAATTAAAAGAAAAAGAAAAAAAAACAAAAAGCACCAAATATAAAAAACAAACAAGAAAAAAAGGAAAAACAAAAAGACTAAAATACAATTAAGAAAAAGAAACAAAAAAATGGAGAAAAACAAAGAAAAAAAACAGTTAAAACAAAAAGTGAAGTAAAAAAAATAAAATATGCTACATTTAAAAAAATGTAACAAAAAAATAAATAAATAAAAATGTTAAAAAAAAAAAATAAATAAATAGCAATATAAAAACTAAAATAAAAATAAATAAATGAAATAAAAAAAAACCTCAGGAACTGAGGTTCCCCGGACTCGGCTCGCATTGAGAATTTGGAAATTTCAGTGTCCAAAGTTAGATTTTAAAATAATTTTTGTGACTTTTTTTGAAAATAAAAACAAACAAAAATAAATAATAAAAGAAAAATCATAAAATAAAGTTAGAGTTTAAATATCTCATCTTCACGGTCCCGGAGGGCAGACGCCCGCGTGGTGACGGTGAGAGGGAGCGGTCCAAGCAGGGAGCGCTGGGCAGCTGGCGGAGAGGCTTCCTCGCTGGCGCCTTGGTAGCCGGTGACTGCTTCGGGGGATGACTCCTCCTCTTTGGCTCTGAAAGTACGAAATATAGGTAAGGAGTTGTCGTCTTCTATTGCAGATGACGGCTGCAGCCGATCATTTGTCTCAGTGGTCACTTGGCGTATCATAGCCAAGGCCAGTGATTGGCTGCAGCGGTCACATGCTGGAGCTAGTGGGGAATTATACAAGTTACTTTTTGGATTTTCTGCCATTTCTTCCTTGTGGCCATTATTTTTGTGCAAAACTGGAAATCCCCTCTAATGAGACGAGAATTTTGTTTCTTTCTTTCTCTTCCACTTTTTTAAGGCCACGACTTATTAATTCTTCGTTGGACGGTAATTTTGCCTTCGATTTCCCCGTAACGTAATGACTTTATTACACGGGTCAGACTAACAGCGCAGTTTTGTGTAACCCCTTAGGTGCCGTGTTCAGCACTGCCCGCAGCGTCTAGGCGGTGAGATCACGGCTGTCGGAGCGTAATGCCGGCTGTATAACACCCGCAGTACCCTGTGCGGTGACGTGGGCAGCCATGATGTGGCGCACCGATACTTACACGGGCTCCACCTCCCGCATCTTCTTGACCACCGTCCTCTTGGAGACACGGATCCTGGTGTCCAGCTTGGTCATGAAGTCAGTGGCGGAGACCTCGTCCTTTCGGGCGTCCAGGGACATACTGCGCTGAGGGCGGCTCGCCGTCCCCTCCTTCCCTGCGCCGTAGCCCCCCGCCGCCCCTGAATCCTCTGTCGGATGCGCCCCATTGGTCAGCTGCGGCTGCTCCATCAGGACGGGGATGCTGAGGTATTTCTTCAGGAAGATGGAGTCGTTGGTGTACAGCCGGTTCACTCTCTTGATCTGCTCCATCTGCGGAGAGAGGGACAAATCCGATTGGAAGAGGAATTTCAATGTGACCGTCTCTGGATCGCCAGGAACCTCTTACCAGACATGCGACCCCCCCAGCTATCCTGGACCCCTCAATGACAAACATGAAGCATGTGACAGCTAGGTCAAGCTGGGAGTAGTAGTCCCATAACAACCACGAGCCAGCTGAACACCAGGAGTTACCGTTCCACAAAGGCATGCTGGGAGTTATAGTACTACAGCGAGCAGGGGATTTAGAGGCTGCATTTACGTAAACCACTATGGACCCCACTTATGGGCATGCTGGGAGTTATAGTTCCACAATGACGCCCAGTGCAGACATACATGAGCCCAGTAAATGTTCTATTGGACATGCTGGGAGTTACAGTACCACTGAACCGCGACCTAGGAGCCTG
Organism: Phyllobates terribilis; assembly: GCF_046119375.1. Lineage (NCBI taxonomy): Eukaryota > Metazoa > Chordata > Amphibia > Anura > Dendrobatidae > Phyllobates > Phyllobates terribilis. Next base: position 145,751,535 of record NW_027362767.1, read on the forward strand.
CCGGTACGTACAGGGCTCCGGACCATACAGGCGGAGCCGTGGGCATGCTGGGGGTTATAGTTCCACAATGACGCCCAGTGAAGACATACATGAGCCCAGTAAATGTTCTATTGGACATGCTGGGAGTTACAGTACCACTGAACCAGCGACCTAGGAGACGGTCGGTACATAAGGAGCTCCGGACCCTACAGACGGAGCCGTGGACATGCTGGGAGTTACAGTACCACTGAACCAGCGCATTAGGAGCCTGTCGGTATGTAAGGCGCTCCGCACCCTACAGGGTTGTAGTTCAGCACACTGACACTCACCGTGACCCCATACTTCAGCGCCAGCCCCGGCAGCGTGTCCCCCGGCTGCACCAGATGTTCCAGCTTCCTCAGCCGGGCAGGGGAGTAGGAGGACTGGACCAGGCTGCCATAGGAGCGCGTCCTGGCTCCCCGCAGCAGCCCCGCGTCCCCTTCTTCCCTGGAGGCCATGCTTCCTGCAGCACAATGAGGCTCCTGTCACTGTCACATGATGGGAGAAAACAAGAAGAGAATTCAATTACAAGAGCAGAACTAGGAGGCCAGCCATGGTCACATGACCCCCCGCAGCAGCAGCAGGTCTATTGCACAAGCCCTTCTAGCGATGGGAATGGTTAGCAGCAGCTGGCCAGAGGTGACAGCCGCCAAGCATCCTGGGAAGTGTAGTCCCAAGCACAGGAGGGCCGTAAACGTCTTAACACTAAAAAACTACATATCCCGGCAAGCAACGGGCGACGTAAAACGTGATAACGGGCGCGTCCAAACATGCAAACTACACCTCCCATGAAGCTTTGCGCAGCGGTACGGTGGCCGCTTGGTGATAAAGATGTCTTTCAAACGGGAAGGAGATGACGGCAGCCAGCTGAACGTGCTGAAGGTGAGTTCTGGAGCTGGGAGGCCGCCCAGTTCCTGGAGGACTACAAGTGTAAGCATGTCTATAGCACGTATACCGGCTACAGGAAGTTCTTGCGCCCTTATTCTAAGGTCTATGGGGGCGGAGTCACAGAAAGCAATATGGCGGCCTACTGTGAGGTTTTAAAGGGGAAAATATAAAACCTATTTTTTTTTTCTTTACAGAAGAGAAGAGTAGCCGAGCTGTTGGCCAGTTACATCCCTGAGGATGAGGCGCTGCTCCTCAAAAATGGCACGTACGTGATTATCTGGTAAACTCCCCCGTAAAGTGGGAAACTCGGGCGGAGGTTCAGTTCTTCTCATTTACAGACCTGACAGCAGGAAGTGTTTAGAAATGCGGTTGTCAGACTTCACCGGAGTCCCTGACTGCAATACACAGTGGTGAGAGGTGCAGCCATGACCCCGGACCCTGCGGGGCTTCTACTTACTGCCAGTGACGTCTGACATCCGCGCACCCAGGCATTTCTAGTAGTCAGGAGAGTGAAGGGGCGATGTCCTGCACGGCGTAATGTGGGGTGTCACTTCCCAGGTACGCCTGCACCGTGTGTCACCACAGGCCGGTCTTTGATACCGTCGACATGCTGAGCGTGCATCGGAAAGGAAAGAAGCACACGGCCTGTGAGTAGCGGCTTTACCTTGGGGTTTGTGGGGTCTTGTCGGGGTCCCGTTGGTTTATTATCTGCTCTCCCGCCCTCAAGGTTTGCAGAAATTCTATGGGAAGAAGGCGGCTCACAAGAACGAAGTGCTGAAGCGGCAGCACGAGCAGTATGTCCGGGCGGAGGAGGCCGGGGAGCAGGTCTGTGCACCACACAGTGACCCAACCCCCAAATTTATCGCTCTCATAGCACACACAGACGTCACAGCAGAACTATAGTGGGAGAGCCTCTTCCTGTACACTGCCTCCTCTTTGCGGGCCTCCTCTCTGCCGACATCGCCTCTCTTTGCGGGTGTCGTCTCCTCTTTGCGGGCCTCCTCTCTGCAGACATCGCCTCCTCTCTGCAGACATCGCTCCTCTTTGCGGGCCTCCTCTCTGCAGACATCACCTCTCTTTGCGGGTGTCGCCTCCTCTTTGCGGGCCTCCTCTCTGCAAACATCGCCTCTCTTTGCGGGTGTCGCCTCCTCTTTGCGGACTGTTGCCTTTCTTTGTATTACGCATCTCTGTGGACATTGTAGTCCGCCTTTCTGCAGATTGCCTTCTCTCTCTGTGGGCCGCCTCCCTGGTGCCTGCCTGTGTATATGGGGCTGGGTAATCCTCTCCTGTAAGTTGCCAGTATCTAACTTGAATCTTTTCCTTTTTCTTCAGCCTCCGGCTCCTCTACTGGAGCTGACCAGAAAGATTACCCAGCATGCACTGCTGAAAGCTGCGCCATATAACAGCTGCTGCACCAGGCACAGGTACTAGGCTGCAATGGAGCTTCATGGAGAGAAAGATGATCTGAGCCCCCCATAGTGTCTTTAATGGGAGAGATGCCCCCGACTGTGGTGGGCCTGTAGTTGCTATTGAGTAATAGTTCTCTTTTTTTTAAAAAAACTCTGTTTGTTTATTCCAGGCCAGAAGAAGTGAGAAGGAAAGGAAGTTCTTCTGAGGTCGAGGGGTCTGCTCAGTCCATGTCTTCTCTACTGAGGAACCGTCCAGTATGTACTCAACCTGACCAACCCAAGACCCCTGCTGAGACATCTGGACCTGAGCCCAGCAGCTCCACAGGTGACGGCAGTGAAGGGTTAAACTTATTTATTCTTTATTTCTACTGATCCTGATTAAGATCCTATATTATACCCCAGAGCTGCCCTCACGATTCTGCTGGTATAACCTGGGTGCAGCTGTGTGTATACATTCAGCAGATACCGATGTGTCGTCATTTCTCAGGTAGCTGCAGACAATCGCAGTCAAAGAAAGATGGTAAAAAGAAGAAGATGCAGAAATCTTTGGGGAAAGGAGAGGATCCTGCCGATGACCCTGAGAGAACGCGAGTGATGGAGCACTACCTGTCCCTGAGGAGGTAAGTAACACCCTGCCCGGGATAAGCTACTGCTGCTGCCTGTAGTGCTGCCATATGGTGCCCCCTTCATCAGTTTGTGGTAGTCTCTCACTCCTCCTCTCTCCGCAGCTCTGGGTGGATTCCTGACGGCGCAGGAAAATGGGTGAAAGATGAAAATGTTGAGTTTGACTCTGATGAGGACGAGCCTCCAGCAATTCCACCGCCCTAACGCAGCCCACAGACAGAAATATAGACGACCATCTACCCGGCTTCTTCCATCTACTGTTAAAGGGGTTGTTCGGTCTAACTTGATAAGTCTGCAATCACTCTGTGTGACTGCAGACTTATCAATCCCCTCAGCGTATGCACTGTACAAGTGTACGGGGCGAGGCTGTGCCCACGAGACGGCTTCTGCCCGTGAGTATGCATATGGCATACATCATTCATTCCCGGCTCAGAAACTAGCGAATCCTCGCAGCGCACAGTGCACTGAGGGGATTCATAAGTCTGCAATCACACAGAGTGACTGCAGACTTATCAATTTAGACCGGACAACCGCTGTAATTATGACTGTTTAACCTGCAGTTCAACTCATGGCGTGCCAGAGGGCGCTATATCATCAAGAATTCTGTGTCATACCTATATATTTTGTATTTATTATTCTTGCAAGAATTCGGTGTATAAAATATATTTTTTTGCTAAATTTTGCAGCGTTTTGGCTATGCGAAATATAAAAAAATACAAGTGGACAGCATAAGGAAAATGTCAACTTCTAATGTCATCTGTAGAAATGACCAAGTGGTTAACAGCAATATTTATATGTGATAATCAGGGCCATTTTGACCAATCAATTCTCCTGCTGCCAAGCAAAATGTCAGCTCTAATGTAATGACTCGATGGTCTATGTATAGTTATGTACGCAGAAGCACTACAGACAGCCATTGGAAATATGAACAAGTCAGTGGTCACTGCAATACACAGATCAGCCACTAGATGACGTAAGGGTATGAAGCATTCTACTGAGCTGTCAGGCACAGTGTCCCTAGGACACACTGAGTGATGAAACCGTATCCGCACCCCCTCTTCTAGGGGGGCCACTGGACCCCCGGGCTTCCCAGGAAACCTAGAATGAAAGGCCCTGACGAGTCGATCAGGCTGGAACCCAGGATCTCTCCTGTGGTCTGTATCCCTTCCAATGGATGAGGTACTGGAGGGAATTTGGACCCTCCAAGAATCCACAATTCTCTGCACCTCTTACTCTAAACTTAGCTGTCATCGACAGCAACCGGAGGAAGTGGGGATGAGGGTGACATCACCGAAGGGACAAACTCAACGGGGATCAAAGGAGGACATTAGGGATTCCAAGAGATGGAAGAAGCTTCAACCTAAAGGGCTCCAGATTGACCACTTCCATAATCTCATAGGGACCAATGGATTTCGGACCCAACTCTGCCAATTGTACCTTAAGTTTAATGTTTCTGGATGACAACCAAACCTTATCACCTACTTTAAAAGCAGGAATCACCGAACATCTATCAACCTCCCTCCAGACATCCCTGAGCTTCTGTTTGGCGACCTCTACCTTAGGACATTCAGAGCTTATCCTAGAAAATTCTCCAAAATGGGGATGAAAACCGTAATTACAGAAAAATGGTGATGTTCCCGTGGACTGATTGGCTGAGTTCGTCTTTAACAATCGGATCAGAGGTAGGAATGAGGACGAATCCTCCTGTTCAGCCACAACAAAACACCTGAAAATATGTCCCAAAGATTGATTTGTCCTCTTAGTCTGACCGTTGGTTTCAGGGTGGTAAGCAGAGGAAAATAACAAGTCATTCCTCAGTTTCTTACAAAAAGCTTACAAGAACCTGGAGACAAACTGCTCTCCCCTGTAGGATACTATGTTAAGAGGAATTCCATGTAATCTCACAACATGGCAAATAAACAACCTGGAGAGTGTTTCTGCATTAGGTAACCCTGATAAAGGAATAAAATGAGCCTGATTACTGAATCGGTCTACCACTATCCAAATAACAGTTTTCCCATCCGACAGAGGCAAATCCGTGATGAAATCCATGGACAGATGAGTCCACGGTCTTTCCGGAATTGGCAATGGGACCAATCCCCCTGCCGACCGGTTTGAAAGACTAGCGCATGTGCAGACTTCACTGGCAGATACAAAATCTTTAATAATCATTACTCCTAGACGACCAACAAAAGAGTCTGGAAATAGCTTTCTGCATAGTGGTGACCACTCAAGACGGAATCATGAAACTCCTGTAACAGGCGCAATCTTAAGTACTCGGGCACAAATAGCTTGGACCCTGGAGTTGCGGAAAGGGCCAACAACTAAGTTTTATGGATCTCAGCCTCCAACACCAGGGATACCACAGAAACCACAATGCCCCTAGGAAGAATGTAGGTTCTGGAGGTAAAACTGAATCCAGACAATGCGTCAGCCTTCACATTCTTAGAGCCTGGCCTGAATGTGATAGAGAGCTTGAACGTAGAGAAAAATAAGGACCATCTGGCCTGTCTAGGACTTAGCCGTTTAGCTGATTCAATGTAAGCTAAATTCTTATGACCACAGTAACTTGATAAACCGCCCCTCCAAAAAATTCCTCCATTCTTCAAATCTAATTTATCAGCGAGTAACTCGCAATTCCCGACATCATAATTTCTCTTGGCGGATGAATTTTTTTTTTTGAGAAAAATGCACATGGCCCCTGAGATAAAACGACCCCTACCCCGACCTCTAAAGCATCCACCTCCACAAAGAATGATTCCTGAAGATCAGGTTGAATTAGAACAGGAGTACAGTCATGGCCAAAAGTATTGAGAATGAGACAAATAGTAATTTTTCCAAAGTTTACTGCTTCATTTTTTGTAATGGCAATTTGCATATACTCCTGAATGTCAAAGAGTGATCAGCTTAACAGCAATTACTGTACTTGCAAAGTCAATATTTGCCCAGAAAATGAACTTTAACCCTCAAAACACATTTCAACATCATTGCAGTCCGGCCTTAAAAGGAGCAGCTAACATCGTTTTAGTGATTGATCCATTAACACAGGTGTGGGTGTTGATGAGGACAGGGCTGGCGATCAATCAGTCATGATTAAGTAAGAATGACATCACTGGACACTTTAAAAGGAGGCTGGTTCTTGGTATCATTGTTTCTCTTCAGTTAACCATGGTTATCTCTAAAGAAACACGTGCAGCCATCATTGCACTGCACAAAAATGGCCTAACAGGGAAGAGTATCGCAGCTACAAAGATTTCACCTCAGTCAACAATCTATCGCATCATCAAGAACTTCAAGGAGAGAGCTTCCATTGTTGTCAAAAAGGCTCCAGGGCGCCCAAGAAAGACCAGCAAGCGCCAGGACCGTATCTTAAAACTGTTTCAGCTGCGGGATCGGACTACCAGCAGTGCCGAGCTTGCTCAGGAATGGCAGCAGGCTGGTGTGAGTGCTTCTGCACGCACTGTGAGGCGGAGACTCTTTGAGCAAGGGCTGGTTTCAAGGAGGGCAGCAAAGAAGCCACTTCTCTCCAGAAAAAACATCAGGGACCGACTGATATTCTGCAAAAGGTACAGGGAGTGGACTGCTGAGGACTGGGGCAAAGTCATTTTCTCTGATGAATCCCCTTTTCGATTGTTTGGGACATCTGGAAAACAGCTTATTCGGAGAAGAAGAGGTGAGCGCTACCACCAGTCTTGTCTCATGCCAACTGTAAAGCATCCTGAAACCATTCATGTGTGGGGTTGCTTCTCAGCCAAGGGAATCGGCTCACTCACAGTCTTACCTAAAAACACAGCCATGAATAAAGAATGGTACCAGAATGTCCTCCAAGAGCAACTTCTCCCAACCATCCAAGAGCAGTTTGGCGCCCAACAATGCCTTTTCCAGCATGATGGAGCACCTTGCCATAAAGCAAAGGTGATAACTAAATGGCTCATGGAACAAAACATAGAGATTTTGGGTCCATGGCCTGGAAACTCCCCAGATCTTAATCCCATTGAGAACTTGTGGTCAATCATCAAGAGACGGGTGGACAAACAAAAAACAACAAATTCTGGCAAAATGCAAGCATTGATTATGCAAGAATGGACTGCTATCAGTCAGGATTTGGTCCAAAAGTTGATTGAGAGCATGCCAGGGAGAATTACAGAGGTCTTGAAGAAGAAGGGGCAACACTGCAAATATTGACTTGCTGCATTAACTCATTCTAACTGTCAATATAACCTATTGGTACTCATAATATGATTGCAATTATATTTCTGTATGTGATATAAACATCAGACAAACACTAATAAAAACCAGAGGCCAGCAGATCATGTGAAAATATAACTTTGGTGTCATTCTCAAAACTTTTGGCCATGACTGTAGACATAAAACACCTTTCAATTTCTGAAAAGCCTCAATAGCATCCAGTGACCAAATCTTGAGATCTGCCCCGTATGTTGGAGGTCAGTAAGAGGTTTAACAATCTGAGAAAACCCCTTAATGAATTTCCTATAAGAGTTGGCAATTCCTAGAAAACGCTTTCAGGTCACGAGGTTGAACCCAATCTATTATGGCTTGCACCTTCCCAGGATCCATTTTAAACCCATCTGTCGATAAAATAAACTCCAGGAATGAAACCTCTTGAACAGAAAAAATACATTTCTCAGTATTTGCAAACAAAGAATTCTCCCTCAACCATTGTAATACTACATGGACATGTTCCTGGTGAGAGTCCAAATCGTGCGAGAAAATGAGAATATCATCGAGGTAAATCACAACAAATCTCCCAATGCAATCAAAAAAGACATCATTCATAAAGTTTTGAATCACTGCTGGCACATTGGTTAACCCAAAAGGCATGACAAGATTTTCAAATAAACCCTCCGATGTTACGAACTCCATTTTCCACTCATCACCCTTCTGAACACGTATCAAATTGTAAGGCCCTCCAAGGTCAAACTTAGAAAACCACTTAAGCCAGGGCTGGCGTCAAGCACCTGGCGCTCCCGGGAAAGTGCCGGGGCCTGGACCATCAGGGGGGCTGGCTCTCCGTCGGGGCTCAGGCCACTCCCTCAGCATCTGTGCAGGGCCGCTGGCGCTGTTTGATTGCCCTCACTTCACCAGACATGGCCGCGCGCAGTGTGCTGTGCGGCTGTGTCTTGTAGTAATGACAGGGCTGGGTCGGCACTGCCTTTAATTTTGCTTGTGAGACGCACCTGCCGCGTCATTACAGCGCACTGCTCGCGGCCATGTCTGGTAAAGTGACAGCAATCAAACAGCCCCATCGGTCCTGCACAGATGCTGAGGGAGCGGCCCGGGTCCTGATGGCGAGTGAGTCCCCTTGATGGTCCAGGGCCATGTCTGTGACTGTGAAAGTGACGGCCATCAAACACAGGCTGGTGGCCCTGCACAGCCACATGCCAAAGGAGCTGGATGGGAGAGAGGCCGGGGGCAGAGGAGCTAGGCTTGTTACCGGCTTCCCCAATCCCCATATTAAACATATTTCTAATGTGTCTGTGTATGTGTGCATGTGTGATGTGAATATCTGTGTATGTCAATGTGTATGACTGTGCATATATATTTATGTCTGTTCTATATGTGTTTTTAAAAATTTGTGTTCAAATATGTACGTATGTCTGTATGTGTACGTATCTGTGTATATGTTTGTGTATGTGCGTGTCTGTATATTGTGTGCGTGCATATCTGTGTACCATGTGTATGTGTGTGGGTGTGTGCATGTCTGCATGTGTGTGCATGTCTGCGTACCGTCTGTGTGTGCATGTCTATCTACTGTGTGTGTGTGCATGTCTGCGTACCGTCTGTGTGTGCATGTCTATCTACTGTGTGTGTGTGCATGTCTGCGTACCGTCTGTGTGTGCATGTCTATCTGTGTGTATGTGCATGTCTGCATACTGTGCATGTGTTCATGTCTGCGTACTGTATGTGCATGTCTGCATGTGTGCGCATGTCTGCATACTGTATGTGTGTGCATGTCTGCGTACTGTGTGTGTATGTCTGCGCACTGTGTACATGTCTGCATACTGTGTGTGCATGTCTGCGTACTGTGTGTGCATGTCTGCATGTGTGCGCATGTCTCCATACTGTATGTGTGTGCATGTCTGTGCATGTCTGCATACTGTATGTGTGTGCATGTCTGCATGTGTGCGCATGTCTCCATACTGTATGTGTGCATGTCTGCGTACTGTGTGTGTGTGCACGTCTGCGTACTGTGTGTGCATGTCTGCATGTGTGCGCATGTCTCCATACTGTATGTATGCAGGTCTGCGTACGCTGTGTGTGTGCGCATACAGCATACTCTGTGTGTGTATGCATGTCTGCGTACTGTGTGCGTGTGTGTATGCATGTCTGCATACTGTGTGCATATGTGTATGCCTGTCTGCGCACTGTGTGCATGTGCATGTCTTCATATGTGAAGGATGAGGGGGCAGGCTGGGCTCTGTGTTGTATACCTATATTTCTCCGCCGTATCTGTGCATCATGAATCGTGGTATGTGTTAAAGGGGCCCACTGAGACTCTTTCACCCGGGGACCACGAAAACCTGGAGCAAGCCTTGCACTTAGCCTCCATAAGCTGATTATAAAGGTCGGGGATGAGTGTAAGTGGGTATTTTTAACCGTGACTTTGTTCTGTTCTCGTAAATCGAGGCAAGGACAGAGACCTCCATCATTATTTTTTACAAAGAAAAATCCAGCAGCTACAGGAGAGGAGGAAGGATGGATTTGAACCTTCTGTAAACTTTTGTTCACATAATTTTTCATGGCTGTAAGTTCAGGCCCAGATAAATTATACAGGCGAGCTTTAGGTAATTGGCACCAGGGACAAGATCAATAGCACAATCATAAGGATGATGGGGAGGTAATGTATCCACCTCTTTTTCTGAAAATACATCTCCAAAGTCTTCCAGGTACCCCGGCAGACCCTCCAGACTTGCAGAACATACTGCAGAGCTTAAACATTTCTAATGACATTTGGGGTCCCACTTAACAATTTCCTTCTGACACCAGTCAATAACAGGATTGTGAATGAGCAACCATGGAAGCCCCAATACCAACCAGCAGGTAACTTATCCAAGACAAAACAGGAGATGGATTCAGAGTGAAGTGCTCCTACTTGAAGAGTAAATTCCACTGTTTCCAATTTGACAAAGTTCTGAATAAGCAGTGTTTTGTCAATCGCAAACATTTGAATGGGTTTTTGCAGACAAACTGTCCCTAATCCTAATTTCTGAACCAGTCCAGAATCAATAAAGTTAGCTGCAAACCCGCAGTCAATAGAAGCCAATGCAGGCAATACCTGGTTCTTGAAAGACAAAACCATTTTAAGCAGTACTTTATCTAAGGAGAAAAAGGGTACCTGGAGGTCAGGGTGACCTCCTCAACTATCACCCAGACTTAGACATTCTTCCGTCGGCTTGCTTGCTTAAAGACAAATTGAAAAGTCGTTCAAAAAATATCCTGCGAGACCACAGTAGAAGCAAAGTCCAAGATCCTGTCTACGTTTTTCCTCCGTGCATGACAACTGGCAGCTTCAACCTCATTTGGCGCTACCGTGGGTAAACGGGTGTGGCGCCCCTGAGGGTTCAGTCGCCACAGAGGTACTGCACCTCACCCAGAGGTGTGGTGTCTCCCTTCTCTCAGGTAAGGAGGGAGTGCTGCACGGAACCCCAAACACCTGCATCCAACACTACACTGCTCCAGGCCGGCTGGAGGTGCAACATGCAGAGCGCAGCTGCTGAGCCCTGACCCTGGCTGGAGTGGGGAGAACCCAAAGGTAGGGGGGACCAGTAGTGGGTGTGGGTGGAGGAAGTAGTTAGAGGGAGCACTTTGGTAGGAGTATAAAATAGGGAAGCCATCTTAGGGTGGCAGTTCAGTAGTAGAGTGAGTTCTAGGGAGCTGTTCAGAAGAACAGTTCGGGACAGTTCAGAAGAACAGACCGGGAGCAGAATCACATTAGGAGATCTGCTCCACAGTTAGGGCCAAGTCAGAAGGCCCCGAAGGGGAGCAGGGAGTAGGCTCCGTTCTAAGAGGGGATCCCAGGGGGTACGGCACATGCAGGATGGCACCCGTACGCCCCGCATCTGTCAGAAGACAGAGGGATCGCAGCCGCATTCTAGTCCCCGGAGGGTCAAGTAAGTCTTTGTAACTCCGACGGACAGGAGGGACTTCAGAGTACTTGAACAGGACTGAGAGTGGGCAGCGCAGAGCAGCAGGGAGAAGGACCAGTGTGAAGACGGTCAAAATAGGAACACGAGAAAGTGGGGTTCTGCCAGGTATTCCCAAGTTGCCTGAGGAAGGATTGAACCCCTGCCTGGTGAACGCAGTGCAACGCGGGAGGCCTTAACCTGTATAGTGTACCTGTGGACTGCCTTAAGAACTGTGAGTAAAGACACGGATGACTGCACTGCACCGCCTCTGTCCAATTATTTCATCCACGCCATCATTCCCTCCCTGCACTACAACGCCCAGCGCAACCACCATTCACCTACACTGCCCTGAGGCCTGCTCCACCTGTGGGGAGCCGTTCCATCACAAGCTGCCCTAACATCTGCCTCAGAGGACTGTTGCAGCGCTGGTGATCCTCACCAGACACCACAGGTGGCGTCACGAACTTTCTAAAAATAAACCCCCTTTTGCACTGACCGCCCTGGGTCACGGACCGGGCCAGCCACCGTGATATTCCCCGCCAACCGGCATCCAGAGGCCCGGGTGCCGAGTACCCCATGGCCCTGGGGGCGCGTCAGATCTGGCGTCACAAACAGGATGCGTGACCAGCCCATACCGGCGGGTGAAGTGTGCCTAAAGAACTGTGTTATGTTACTGAATGTGGCGCCCGCCCCTGAAGAACGGGCGCCATTATGTGCGTGCTAAAGGACAACAAAATGGAACCTCCCATCGTGGGCCGGGTCCAGGAATGGCGCCAAAAGCCAACCCTGCCCCTTGCAATAGTGACTGTCCGCATAGATGTGTCCGTCAAGGCAGGGAGGCCGTCACAGGGAGTGACCGACAGCAGATCGCCCCCGAAAGAAGAGAGGAGGCGGAGAGAAGGAATGGAGACAAGGTGTGGCCTTAATCAGTCTAGCCAGACCGCACCCTGCAGCCAGAGCTGGAGGAAGGCCATCCCGATCGGAACCTGTATCCGGGAGACCGCGTCACGTTCACCCGGCACCATGGTGAACATGGCTGGTACGCCCTGCACGTGTATCGTGTCAGCGAGGACACATCACTGCAGGAAGTCCCTCGTGACCCGGCTGGGTCAGGGAAGAATGAAGAGTACCCCAGGCGGGGTCCCCACTATTGATCCAGCGAGTGGGACTGAACATTGTTTAAATAAGTCACCCGGAAGGGTGTAGTAGCTAAAGTTGAAGTAATGTTTTTTCTTTGAGTGTAAAAGTTTAAAATAATGTTTTTCTCATAGTGTGTTTTCGTAATTATCCGTCAGGGTATACAGAGTTCAGGCTGGGGACAGTGAACGGCCAAGAACTTGCATTGTAAAATAGTTCAGCACTTCCTAAAGTGCCGCTATTGGCTTTATATTAGTAACCATGACCACAGAACAAAAAGCCGTTTGGCGTGGCGGAAGCCGTGGTCCAACTCCAGGATCGCCTATGCCCTGCAGCCACGCCCAGGGCCTACGTTGAGTGTTTGCGGACGTGTCCCTCATGCTGCTACCTGTTGCACTTCTTGAAGAAGAAAGATGTTATTTAAGAAAGTTTTATAATGTTTCCAAAAATGTAACCTGTAACGTTTAAGGAAGATGTGCCTCCCATAAAGGGAAGAAATGTTGTGTTTTTATAATCTTATATGCGAATGCATTCTTAAAACTTTGCATGTCAAATATCCCTGTTTTGCTTTGATCCAGCCCGTGGACGTGCTGTGTTTTACCGGGGGGGAATGTGGCGCCCCTGAGGGTTCAGTCGCCACAGAGGTACTGCACCTCACCCAGAGGTGTGGTGTCTCCCTTCTCTCAGGTAAGGAGGGAGTGCTGCACGGAACCCCAAACACCTGCTTCCAACACTACACTGCTCCAGGCCGGCTGGAGGGGCAATATGCAGAGCGCAGCTGCTGAGCCCTGACCCTGGCTGGAGTGGGGGAAACCCAAAGGTAGGGGCAACCAGTAGTGGGTGTGGGTGGAGGAAGTAGTTAGAGGGAGCACTTTGGTAGGAGTATAAAATAGGGAAGCCATCTTAGGGTGGCAGTTCAGTAGTAGAGTGAGTTCTAGGGAGCTGTTCAGAAGAACAGCTCAGGACAGCTCAGAAGAACAGTCCAGGAGCAGAGTCTCATTAGGAGATCTGCTCTACAGTTAGGGCCAAGTCAGGAGGCCCAGGAGGGGAGCAGGGAGTAGGCTCCGTTCTAAGAGGGGATCCCAGGGGGTACGGCTTGTGCAGGACGGCACCCGTACTCCCCGCATCTGTCAGAAGACAGAGGGATCGCAACCGCATTCTAGTTCCCGCAGGGTCAAGTAAGTCTGTGTAACTCAGACGGACAGGAGGGACTTCAGAGTACCCGAACAGGACTGACAGTGGGCAGCGCAGAGAAGGAGGGAGAAGTACCAGTGTGAAGACGGACAAAATAGGAACACGAGAAAGTGGAGTTCTGCCAGGTGTAGCGTCTAGCAGGAGGCAGGGACGCTGTTCCCCTCACCTCTCCGCTCCGTGCCCGGCGTCTTCCTCCCGCTCTGCTGGCAGTGCGCGCTGCTTCCCGGCCACGGTGCTTAGGGCGCGCGCGCTCCCCCTCTCTTAAAGGGGCCGCGCGCGCCGTCCTAAGGAGTCCCCGGCCAATGGCCGGAGGACTTCACCATATATAAGGCACCTCCTCCAAAATGGAGGTGCCCGAGCAATGTTGTTGCAAAGCCTTCACTCTGCTTCAGCCCTCAGGTCCCGTTACCAGTTACTTGCCAGTCACCTGCCAGATTCCTGCCTGTTACCTGCCAGTCACCTGCCAGATTCCTGCTTGATACCTGCCTGATATCCGCTTACCTGCTTGCAAGCCTGCGGTCCGACGGTCTGCCTTCCGACACCTGTTAGTCAGTCTATGGACCAGCCTGCCCGCTCACCTGGGAGCGCTCACCTGCTACCTGCCTGCTAGCCTACCTGGAGGCTCTGCCGTCACTTGCCGTGACCACCTGCCTGTCCAGAGACTCTTGCCCGCTCACCTGGGAGCGCTCACCTGCTACCTGCCTGCTAGCCTACCTGGAGGCTCTGCCGTCACTTGCCGTGACCACCTGCCTGTCCAGAGACTCTTGCCCGCTCACCTGGGAGCATCCACCTGCTACCTGTCTGCTAGTCTACCTGGAGGTTCTGCCGTCACTTGCTGTGACCACCTGCCTGTCCAGAGACTCTTGTCCGCTCACCTGGGAGCGCTCACCAGCCTCCTGCCTGCTGTCCTTCTACCCAGAGAATGTCCCTGTCACTTGCCGTGACTACCTGCCCTTCTACCCAGAGACTGTCCCTGTCACTTGCCGTGACTACCTGCCCTTCTACCCAGAGACTGTCCCTGTCACTTGCCGTGACTACCTGCCCTTCTACCCAGAGACTGTCCCTGTCACTTGCCGTGATTACCTGCCCGTCTTCCCTGGGAGCCACCCGCTTCCTTACAAGGACCGCCCCCTTGTATAGTTGCTCAGAGGTTCCACCTCCCAGACCCGTTACAGTTTGCTCGGGCCATGGAACCCGGTGGCACCCAAGCTCCCTCGCTCTCGGACCTATGTCATGAACTTTCCCGTCAGAGGTCCCAACAGGAGTCCATCCTGAATCACCTGCGTGGTGTTAACTCCCGCCTGGACACATTGACTACCTCTTCGGGAGCTGCCTCCACTCACACACTTACTACCCCGGCACCGCCGCAGCCCATCAACACCATGGCATCTCTTCCCGGTCCCCGCCTCTCCGCCCCTCCTCGTTTTGGCGGAGATCCCAGCCAGGCACGGGGCTTCATTAACCAGTGCACTCTGCACTTCGAACTGTTGACACACCAGTTTTCCAGCGACCGAGCCAGAGTAGCCTTCATCATGTCCCATCTCACGGGAGAGGCACTGGCTTGGCTAAATCCTCTATGGGAGAGAGGAGACCCCCTGGTGTCCAACCTGCCAGCCTTTCTCACGGCCTTCCGGAAAGTCTTCGACGAACCAGGACGGAAGACCTCATCCGCATCATCTCTGCTACGCCTCCGTCAAGGAAATCTCTCCGTGGGCCAATACGCCATACGGTTCCGTACCCTTGCTTCGGAGCTGGCCTGGGATAACGACGCCCTGGTGTCTGTCTTTTGGGAGGGTCTGTCCGGCCGTATTTTATATGAACTCGCCGGTCGGGACATTCCTACCACTCTCGACGACTTAATAACACTTGCCACCCGGATTGACATCCGGTTCCAGGAGCGCGCCAAAGAGGTCACTCGTGAGAGGAGGTTTCCACGTCTAGCCCCTACCTTCCAGAAACCTGTCACTTCTCCCGTTACTACCCAGGCGCACTCACCTGAGCCTATGCAGGTCGACCAGACCAAGATGGTCAAAACCCATCAAGAATTACGCCGATCCGAGGGGAGCTGCTTCTACTGTGGCAGTAAGGAGCACCGGATCCGTTCCTGCCCGGAGAGGTCGGGAAACGCCAGTGTCTAGGATCGCTCAGAGAGGTCGTCCTAGACAAGAGTAAACCCTCTCCATCTCTGTTGCTGTCGGTCTCTATCATCTGCGGGGAGAACCGTTATTTTGAACTAGCCCAACTTGACTCTGGAGCTGCCGGAAATCTCATTTCTCAGTCTCTGGTAGAGAAATACCGCATTCCCACCAAACCTCTAGCTGTACCCTTATCTGTCGCTGCCGTGGATGGGGGCCTCTTACCACATCCCATCCAACTCATCACCGAATCCATAACCCTGCAGGTGGGAATGCTGCACTCTGAGAGCATCTTCTTTCATGTTCTGCCTGGACTCTCTCACGCCCTCTTACTAGGCCTACCTTGGCTTCAGAGACATGCACCCGTGCTTGATTGGCAGACCGGAGAAGTCCTTCGCTGGGGACAGGACTGCCATAAGACTTGTTTAGTTCCCGTCCATCCTGTCCGTCCTTCTCCTACTCCAGCCAATCTACCTGGTCTTCCGGCTCCTTATTGGTCGTATGCGGACGTCTTTAATAAAAAGGAGGCAGAGACATTACCCCCTCATAGACCATACGACTGCCCAATCGACCTGATGCCCGGCGCTACTCCTCCCCGTGGGCGCATTTACTCTTTGTCCGCTGCTGAGACCCGATCCATGTCAGAATATATTGAGGAGAATCTGGCCCGGGGATTCATCCGGAAATCTACTTCCCCGGCGGGAGCAGGCTTCTTCTTCGTCAAAAAGAAGGACGGCTCACTCCGTCCCTGTATAGACTATAGAGGCCTTAACCAGATCACGGTGAAGAATAAATACCCCCTTCCGCTCATTCCGGAATTATTTGACCGTCTGAGGGGGGCTAGAATCTTCACCAAGCTGGACCTCCGTGGGGCGTATAACCTGGTCCGTATCTGTCAGGGGGATGAATGGAAGACGGCATTCAACACCCGGGACGGCCACTATGAATACCTGGTAATGCCCTTCGGTCTCTGTAACGCTCCCGCCGTCTTTCAAGAGTTGGTCAATGACATCTTCCGGGACCTTCTCTACTCCTGCGTAGTGGTGTACCTGGACGACATCTTGGTCTTCTCTCCGGATCTCCCCACACACCGGAGGGATGTTCGTCAGGTTCTGCTCAGGCTCAGGCAGAACCACCTCTACGCTAAATATGAGAAGTGCCTCTTTGAGCAGACCTCGCTTCCGTTTCTGGGCACATAATCTCTCAGACCGGCCTACGAATGGATCCTGAGAAACTGTCTGCCATTCAGAAGTGGCCCCGACCAGAGGGGTTGAAAGCTATTCAGCGGTTCCTGGGTTTCGCCAACTACTACCGCATCTTCATACCGCACTTCTCTTCCCGGACTGCTCCAATCTCTGCGCTCACCCATAAGGGCACTAATCCCAGAGAATGGCCGCCCGAAGCAGAGGAAGCCTTTCTTTCCTTAAAACAGGCTTTCTCTTCCGCCCCGATGCTGCATCGTCCGGACGGCAACAAACAATTCTTCCTGGAAGTTGACGCCTCCTCCTCTGGAGCCGGAGCGGTACTTACCCAAAAGTCGCCTTCCGGAAGAATGGTAACTTGCGGCTTCTTCTCCAAACTCTTCTCCTCTTCTGAGCGCAATTATTCTATAGGAGATCGAGAGTTATTGGCCATTAAGCTGGCACTGGAGGAGTGGCGTTACCTGCTCGAGGGGGCTCTTCACCCGGTAATTATTTACACGGACCACAAGAACTTGGCTTACCTCCAGAGCGCCCAGAGACTTAACCCGCGCCAAGCCCGGTGGTCCTTGTTTTTTGCCCGCTTTGATTTCGTTCTTCATTTTCGCCCGGCAGACAAAAACATCAAAGCTGAAGCCTTGTCCCGATCCTTCCTGGTGTCTGATCTAGAGGAGGAACCGAAGCACATCATTGATCCCGCCAGAGTAATGCAGGTGGCTCCCGTGAATCTAAATCGTCTCCCTCCCGGTAAGACGTTCGTAACAGTACCTGATCGGAAGAAGTTCCTACTCTGGGGTCACTCGTCTAAGCTAGCTGGCCACGCCGGTCAGAAAAAGACCCTCCAGCTTATTACCCGGCATTACTGGTGGCCTACCCTGCACAAGGATGTAATAGACTTTGTTTCAGTCTGTGTGTCCTGCGCCCGCAACAAAGTTCCGAGACACCTGCCAGCCGGTCGTCTCCTTCCTCTTCCAGTACCTGCTGCCCCGTGGCAGCATATAGCTATGGACTTTATAACGGATCTCCCTGTCTCTGCCGGTTGTACGGTCATTTGGGTGGTCGCTGACCGCTTTTCCAAGATGGCGCACTTAATTCCCCTGCCGGGTCTCCCGTCTGCACCCGAACTGGCTAAAGACTTTATCCGCCACATCTTCCGTCTCCATGGCCTGCCCCTCCACATCGTGTCGGATCGTGGGGTTCAGTTCACCTCACACTTCTGGAGAGCCACATGTAAGCTGCTTGACGTCACCCTGGACTTCTCCTCCGCTTACCACCCACAGTCCAATGGTCAAGTGGAGCGGATCAATCAGATCCTGACCAGTTACCTCCGGCACTTCGTTAATGCCCACCATTCGGACTGGGTGGATCTCCTACCATGGGCCGAATTCTCTTACAATAATCACGAGAGCGAATCTTCCTCCAAATCCCCGTTTTTTGTAGTCTTCGGTCAGCATCCTCGGATCCCATTTCCCGTCTCCACCTCGGTGGACAATCCGGCTGCGGAATCTCTCATTAGCGAATTCTCCTCCATTTGGGAGAGTACCCGATCCGCACTCCTTCAGTCGTCCGAGCGGATGAAAAAACACGCTGACAAAAAACGCCTGGATCCTCCACAATTCCGTCCTGGAGATAAAGTCTGGCTCTCGTCCAAGTATGTCCGGCTCAAGATTCCCTCCTACAAGTTAGGGCCTCGGTTCATCGGCCCACTAGAAGTTATCAAACAAATCAATCCGGTGGCCTATAAATTGAAACTCCCGGCCAACTTACGGATTCCTAACTCCTTCCATGTATCTCTCCTCAAACCCGTGGTACTTAACTCTTTTTCCAAGTCTACAGGTACGCCCCCTGCTCCGGTTTCCGCTGAGAACGAGTTTGAGGTAGAGAACATTCTGGCCACCAAAAGGGTAAGAGGAAAAACCTTTTTTCTGGTAGATTGGAAGGGGTTTGGTCCTGAGGAGAGAACGTGGGAGCCCCGGGAGAACATCCATGCCCCTCTCGTCCTTGATAAATTTCTCTCTGGCCTAAAAAAGGGGGGGCCTAAAGGGGGGGGTACTGTAGCGTCGGCGTCCCTGCCTCCTGCTAGGCAGGGACGCTGTTCCCCTCACCTCTCCGCTCCGTGCCCGGCGTCTTCCTCCCGCTCTGCTGGCAGCGCGCGCTGCTTCCCGGCCACGGTGCTTAGGGCGCGCGCGCTCCCCCTCTCTTAAAGGGGCCGCGCGCGCCGTCCTAAGGAGTCCCCGGCCAATGGCCGGAGGACTTCACCATATATAAGACACCTCCTCCAAAATGGAGGTGCCCGAGCAATGTTGTTGCAAAGCCTTCACTCTGCTTCAGCCCTCAGGTCCCGTTACCAGTTACCTGCCAGTCACCTGCCAGATTCCTGCCTGTTACCTGCCAGTCACCTGCCAGATTCCTGCCTGTTACCTGCCAGTCACCTGCCAGATTCCTGCTTGATACCTGCCTGATATCCGCTTACCTGCTTGCAAGCCTGCGGTCCGATGGTCTGCCATCCGACACCTGTCAGTCAGTCTATGGACCAGCCTGCCCGCTCACCTGGGAGCGCTCACCTGCTACCTGCCTGCTAGCCTACCTGGAGGCTCTGCCGTCACTTGCCGTGACCACCTGCCTGTCCAGAGACTCTTGCCCGCTCACCTGGGAGCGTCCACCTGCTACCTGTCTGCTAGCCTACCTGGAGGCTCTGCCGTCACTTGCCATGACCACCTGCCTGTCCAGAGACTCTTGCCCGCTCACCTGGGAGCGCTCACCTGCTACCTGCCTGCTAGCCTACCTGGAGGCTCTGCCGTCACTTGCCGTGACCACCTGCCTGTCCAGAGACTCTTGCCCGCTCACCTGGGAGCATCCACCTGCTACCTGTCAGCTAGTCTACCTGGAGGTTCTGCCGTCACTTGCCGTGACCACCTGCCTGTCCAGAGACTCTTGCCCGCTCACCTGGGAGCGCTCTCCAGCCTCCTGCCTGCTGTCCTTCTACCCAGAGACTGTCCCTGTCACTTGCCGTGACTACCTGCCCTTCTACCCAGAGACTGTCCCTGTCACTTGCCGTGACTACCTGCCCTTCTACCCAGAGACTGTCCCTGTCACTTGCCGTGACTACCTGCCCTTCTACCCAGAGACTGTCCCTGTCACTTGCCGTGACTACCTGCCCGTCTTCCCTGGGAGCCACCCGCTTCCTTACAAGGACCGCCCCCTTGTATAGTTGCTCAGAGGTTCCACCTCCCAGACCCGTTACACCAGGTATTCCCAAGTTGCCTGAGGAAGGATTGAACCCCTGCCTGGTGAACGCAGCGCGACGTGGGAGGCCTTAACCTGTATAGTGCACCTGTGGAGTGCCTTAAGAACTGTGAGTAAAGACACGGATGACTGCACTGCACCGCCTCTGTCCAATTATTTAGTCCGCGCCATCATTCCCTCCTTGACTACAACGCCCAGCGCAACCACCATTCACCTACACTGCCCTGAGGCCTGCTCCACCTGTGGGGAGCCGTTCCATCACAAGCTGCCCTAACATCTGCCTCAGAGGACTGTTGCAGCGCTGGTGTTCCTCACCAGACACCACAGGTGGTGTCACGAACTTTCTAAAAATAAACCCCCTTTTGCACTGACCGCCCTGGGTCACGGACCGGGCCAGCCACCGTGATATTCCCCGCCAACCGGCATCCAGAGGCCCGGCTGCCGAGTACCCCGCGGCCCTGGGGGCGCGTCACGGGCCTGCTCCAGGGAAGTATGCAAGGTATCCTGCTGCCCACCATGCCTCTCACTAATGCTGCCCACTATGCCTCCATCCATACAACTTGGGTTATGGCCTCCACCAAAGAACAAGGGAGATCATACAGAGACAGAGCATCCTTCAGGGATTCAGACAGATGTCTATGAAATTGGCACCCGAGGGCTGCATTGTTCCACCGATTCTCAGCGGACCACTGTCAGAAATCAGTACTGTAGTCCTTAGCTGTGCGGCTCCCGTGCAGGTTCATGATCCCAGCATCAGCGACCTGGATTCTGCGGGGTTCGTCATAGATAACACCTAACGCATCAAAGAAGGCGTCAACCGAAGACCATTCTGGGGCTAGTGGGGATAGCGAAAATGCCCAAGTCTGAGGGCCCCCTCACATTAGGGACATGACTATTTCCACTCACTGAGAATCATCCCCTGAAGACCAGGGCTGTAGGGTAAAGAATAGCCTACAGCTCTCCCTGAACACCCTAAACTGTTTTTTCTCTCCTGAAAATTCATGAAGAAGGGCCATTACTGGTTCGGGGGAGACCAACTGAACGTCATAAGGTGCAGACATTGCTGTCTTTGCTGACAGAGAAGAGCTATGGGGAGTTTTCACAAAACTAACCACCTGGCCCTGCAACTGGGCATGTGAAGATTCAAGGTTCTGGTGCTTTTCAGCCAGATCTTGAATCACTTGAGTCAGGTTCGCCACATGATCACCAAGCATGTAAATGGGATCAATGCTGGCGAAAAATAGTAAGGGTCAGTTGTAATGTGATGCTGAGTCACTTTTCACGGACAAGCCGTGAGACAGGGTAATCAGAAGGTCCGAGGTTAGATACGAGGAGAGCTCATAGTACAGAGGGGCAAGACAAAGGCGTATATGTTGGTTGATCACCATGGGTCAATAAACCGCTGAAAATTGGCCTTTGGAGTGCTGCCTTCATCTTTTGAAAATAATTTGAGGTTTGGAATTGCCAGGGGGCTTTGCACCCGTTATATCTTTTTGCCTCAGCTAGTGCTGCACCTCTATTTTTGTATTTAGTCAGTGAAATAGCTAGCAAATTATCAAGAACGGGAGACACCTGGAGGAAAGCCCACAGGCTAGACCAGATTGAGCAGCAGGGTTATCAATCAAGATACTGATAGTCCAGCTTGCCCCAGCCTCAGGTAGGACAACTGAGCTGTCACTCACCATACTGACAGTTCGGCTTACACCCTGCTTGCCACATTTCCTGATTCCCGGCTCTTGCTCCACACAGGTCCTCCTTCACATGAAAAAGATCTTACGGTTTACGTTATTGCTCTACTAGATTTCTGCCTACCTGCACCTTGACAAAGACCGCTCCCAGTCGAAACGTTGGACCATATCTGTTTATGACTCCTTTCCGGATCAAAATAAACTAACACTGCAGAAAGACCTACAGTCTCGTTTTCTTTTGTGGTGCTGAGGTTCGTACCTCAACAAATCATACTTCAGCACACTCCAGATCCTATAGGGCGGCTGAGCTGTCACTCCCAGCGTCCCTAAGTCACCGTGAGTGATGAAAACGTGACATTACACTTATGTCACAGAGCCTACCTGACATGTTTTGCTGTTAGCATGGTACTCTCAGGGTACCAGGACCAGGCAAGAAAAATTTGTGGTGTCTAATAATGAAACAGTTTTTAACAATCTTCTGCCGTAAAATTTGAAAATTTTGGCGTTTTTACTCCAGTACGAAAGTCACCATAATTTACACCTCAGTGACAGAAAGATTCTGCAGTCAAAGCTGGAGTAAAATTTTCTGCAGTTGCGGATGGCAGCTGAAAGATGCACCAAATTCATTAAAAGGGGCAAGCCATTTAATAGATTTGGTGCATATTATCCCAGCACGCTGTTCATAAAGACTGGTGTAGAAAATGCTAGTCTTGTTGAATCGGGACCCAAGAATATTACATTTAGGGCACAAAGTAATTTTGTATTTTTTCACTACTCGATTTTGTATTAACCTATTTACTTTTCAACGCATTTTCAAAAAAAAAAAAAAGTACAGCGATGGGCATGATTTATACACCCACTTACACAAATTAACTTTTTAATTCTTATTTTTCATTTTACATTTTTAAAAAGGCATTTATTTTCCTTCTTTCAACAAGGGGCTGACAAGAATTCTAGCGAAAAACTGCTTGAAATGTTGAAAACAAATGTGTGACTTTTAGTAATTTTATTGAAATCCCAGCCAATTCCAACTTTTTGGTCCAAGCGAGGCCAGCAAATTCATCATAATTTACCCCACAAAAGTGGGGTAAATTACATCACATATATATTGCAATCACTGGAGTACAATTCTGGTAATGGCAGACAGGAGGTGAAAGGGGTAATTAATTCATTATGAATTTAGCACATCTTACTCCATGGGACCCTTCATCAAGACATGTACAAAATGACAACCTTCACACTTCAACAAGTAAAAAAACACTGGCAATGCCTAAAGTCACTGTGATGAAAGCCGGCCGGTGGGTGCAGCTCTCTGGCGCCCCCTTACCTCTCAGGTCAGTCAAGGTACTGCACCTAGAGAAAGTAGTGCCAGGTAGCTGCAACCAGCGCAGGGAACACGGTAGTGTGTTATCCCTTCAACGTCACTAAACCGTAACGTCACTACACAGCACAACTCGCTAGCGCCCTCTTAGCCTCAGGTCAGTCAAGGAACTGCACCTAGGATAAGCGGTCGCCAGGGAGACTGTCCTGTAACCTACTGGGTATCGGGGCCCTCTGTAGTGAGGGCGGTATATATATCTTCCTTGGCCGCGCCAGGAATATATATATCTGAACCTCCGACCGTCACTACCAGCCTTCCCCAATCCCCAGTTGGTATGCTGCCACCAGTCCCTATTTTAGATATACGCCCAGTCCGTGAATGGGCCTATATCGGGTCAGGAACCAACCCTGGGTAGCGTTTTGGCTTGAGCCGAGCTCACACGGACGTGCGTTCGTTATGCAGAATAAAAGGCAGGCCCACAATTACTTGAGGTAATTGATTATAATAATACACTAGATACACGATATACAACTAAATATACACAGGTATAAGGTCAGGCTAAACTATACAACAATGGAATACAACACACAGAATCACCACAGCATATCAGTTACCGGTTTCTTGATTTTCTTGTGACGCAGGGAGAGGATTCTGCGATCGCAGGCACGGTTCTTTGTTACAGGCTGAGGCCTACCACCGCATGGTCAAACTGCTCCTCCCCTTGGTGGCCTCAGCTGGTGCTCAGATGTTCAGCACACCACTCTTGGGTCAAGACTGACTTATCTCTTGTCTGTCCTGCTATCTTACCTGCCCCGTCCCGCCCACTGCTGGTGAGGTCAGCTGGCTCAGTCTCCACCCTCAGGTCTAACTTCGATCAGAAGCCCAAATTCTATGGAACCCAATAACTTCTTCTGGGATAGTCTCATGATACCCCCAGGGGTTCCCATGGATTCGGGCCGCCGTAACCGACCTTTTGATATCAATTATGATACCATACGGTCCTCAGGAATGGCTCCGCGCTATATCTTGGCTTCCAGAGCACGTACAAACGTCTACCGCGGAGGCTTGTGTGCGCAATGGCTCCGGGACGCCGTGATATTTTTTTATTGGCCCATCCCACGCAACATGCGTGTACTATTCATGTTTCTATATCTTATGCCTCCATGCTTGTGACAGACAAAGAAACTAGTCCTATGGGACAAATGGTCAGGTACAGATAGACGAAGCACCCCCCCCTGCTGGCTGTGTTTCCTCTCGAAGTCTTTGAAGCTCCTAGCATTCAAGTGTTAAGTAGGCTTCTTATCTTACAGGAGCCTGGATGGGGGGAAACTATCTAGTTGACGTTTTAACAGAAGGTCCCAAGGGTGGGGGCTGCTGAAGTGTGGCCATCCCTGGATATGATTTATCATTACCAAGATGGCGGCTACAGGTTCATCACACCTCCCCCTATACGAGGGCGCGAGGGGGTAGCACATTCCTGTGTTCCCCCGTGCGTCCTTCTGCACCCTCCCCTTGCCGGGATAACCCGTCAGCGTTACCGTGGTCACGGCCTCTTCTGTGGCGAATGGAGAAGTGGTACTGCTGGAGAGCGAGGCTCCAGCGTAGCAACCTGCCATTCGACCCAGAGACCGTGTGTAACCAGCTGAGGGGGTTGTGGTCCGTCTCCACGGTGAAATGGCTCCCGTACAAGTAGGGCTGCAGACGCTGCAGGGCCCATACAATTGCCAGGCATTCTTTTTCCACCGTGGAGTAAGCCACCTCCCGGGGCAGTAGCTTCCTGCTCAGGTACAAGACAGGATGTTCCTGGCCTGTCGTGTTGACCTGACTTAGCACAGCACCGAGGCCAAAGTCACTGGCGTCGGTCTGTACCACAAACGGCCGGTCGAAGTCGGCAGCTTGCAGTACAGGGGAGCTACTTAGGGCGGCCTTGAGTGCCCCGAAAGCTGTCTCGCAGGCGACTGTCCAGTCGACTGCGACGGGCAGCTTCTTCTTGGTGAGGTCCGTCAGGGGCTTGGCCAGGGTGCTATAGTGTGGGACGAACCTCCTATAGTACCCGGCGGTCCCTAAGAAGGACATCACCTGCTTTTTGGTCCTAGGAGTGGGCCAGGATGCGATGGCATCCACTTTCCCCGGTTCTGGCTTCAGAACCCCCCCGCCTACCCGGTGACCCAGGTAGAGGACCTCACTCATGCCCAGCTGGCACTTTTCCGGCTTGATGGTCAAGCCTGCCCGGTGGATCCGACCGAGCACCTGCCGCAGGTGCTCTAGGTGATCCTCCCAAGTGGGACTGAAGACTGCAATATCGTCCAAGTACGCAGCCGCGTACCCTTCAAGTCCCTCAAGCAGCGTATTGACCATCCGCTGAAAAGTGGCAGGGGCATTCTTCATGCCGAATGGCATCACTGTGGACTCGTACAGTCCAAAAGGGGTGATAAAGGCAGAGCGTTCCCTTGCCGCGGGGGTCAGAGGAATCTGCCAGTACCCCCGGCTCAGATCCATGATGGTCAGGTACTTAGCCCCGGCCATCCGATCGAGCAGGTCATCGATGCGTGGTATGGGGAACGCATCGGTGGCCGTTACAGCGTTGAGCCCCCGGTAGTCCACGCAGAACCGTGTAGTTCGGTCCTTCTTTGGTACGAGGACTACAGGTGAGGCCCACGCGCTGCTGGATGCCTGGATCACCCCCAGCTTCAGCATCTCGTCTATCTCTTGGCGCATGTTTCCCTGCACCTCGAAAGAGACCCGATATGCTGAACGCCGGATCGGCGGGTGATCGCCAGTGTCCACGTCGTGGACAGCCATCTCAGTCCTTCCGGGCAGGCTGCTGAACAGCCCCCGGAAGGGGTGCAGGGTGGTCCCCAGCTGGGACCGTTGGTCCTCCGTGAGCTGGTGGCCAACCCCCACATCCTCGATGGACCCACCCGCCTTGGCTTGGGTGAGCAGATCCAGGAGGGTTTCTACCTCTCCTTCCTCGGGAAGGTTGCACACTGGGTGGGCAGTCGCTTCCCGCTCATGATGAGCCTTCATCATGTTCACGTGGAAGGCCTTCCTCCTTCCACGGGCGTGATCCAGGGTGACCAGATAGGTGACGGCATTGAGTTTCTGGTGCACGAAGTAGGGACCTTCCCAGGCTGCCTGAAGCTTGTTCTGTGGTACGGGGACCAGTACCCACACCTTTTGACCCACCTGGTAGGTCCTCTCACAAGCATTCTGGTCGTACCACCGCTTCTGGTCGGCCTGGGCCTGGGCCATATTGTCCTGCACCAGCTTTGCCAAGGCCATCATCCTGTCCCGGTGGCGCACGACATACTCGATGACCGACACCTCGGGGGTGGCCAAATCCCCTTCCCATGCTTCCTTCACCAGAGCCAGGGGGCCCCGTACCCGTCGCCCGTACAGGAGCTCAAAGGGGGAGAACCCCGTTGAGGCCTGCGGAACCTCCCGGTAAGCAAATAGGAGGTGTGGGAGGTAACGCTCCCAGTCTCTCCCGTGGGAGTCGACCAACATCTTAAGCATCTGCTTTAAGGTGCCATTGAACCGCTCACACAGGCCATTAGTCTGTGGGTGATACGGGCTGGCCACCAGATGTTGCACCTGCATTTGCTTACAGAGGGACTCCATCAGCCGCGACATGAACTGGGTCCCTCGGTCGGTGAGCATTTCTTGGGGGAAACCCACTCTGGAGAAGATCTCCAGTAAGGCGGTAGCCACCTTGTCGGCCCGAATGGACGACAAAGCTACCGCTTCCGGGTACCGGGTGGCATAGTCCACTACCGTGAGTATGAAGCATTTCCCGGAGTGGCTGGGAGTGGACAGAGGTCCAATAAGATCCACAGCAACCCTCGAGAAAGGCTCTTCGATGATTGGCAGAGTTACCAGTGGGGCTTTGGGGCGCGGCCCCGCCTTCCCCACCCTCTGACAGGTGTCACACGAACGGCAGTAGGCACCCACCGCGGCTCCCATCCCAGGCCAGTAGAAATGCTGAGCTATCCTGGCCTTGGTTTTAGCGATCCCTAGGTGTCCGGCCATCGGAATCTCGTGTGCGATCCGCAACAATTCCGCCCTGAACGGATAGGGTACCACTAACTGTCGGTCCCTGGGCCACGCCTCCGGTGAACCCTGCTGGACCGTTACCCGGTACAGCCGTCCCTGGTCCCAGACCACACGCTCGCAGTCTGACTCCATGGGAGGCTGTGCCGCCTGTTCCTTGAGAGCTTTCAGGCTGTCGTCTGCTTCCAACGCAGCCTGAAATTCCTGACTTGATGTGGCCAGAATCGACGAAACTGCCACATCCTCCGTCAGCCCCTCCGGGCATGTCACCTGGCCGCTGTCTGACCCGGCAGACACTTGGTCAGAAGTGGGGAAGCCGTCGGACCTCTGCAAGGCTCCTTGGGCTCCGGCGCTCCCACTCCTGGTGACAGCGGCTATGACCGCTGTGACCGTGGGTAGTGCCTGCTTCCCCTCTGTTTCTGACCAAGCCGCCCGATCAGGCAGGCTTCCTAGGCCTTTGGACATCTCGGATGTGGGGAACTCCTGCCCTGGGGTCTTACCTGGCGGCTCCTCTCTTGGGACACCCCCACCTCCCATGGCCTGTTCCTCCCCCTGCAGTGGGCCTATACTCAGCAGCCTGGATACCCCTGGGAGCCCTACACTGCCGGTAGCTGCCCCCCTCTCCATCCCTGAGCTTCCCTCTACAGAATCCTGCCCGCCCCCTCCCTCACCGGAGGACAAGAGGTCACGGCACGCCGGCTGAGCACCTCTGCGGGCATCCCCACACTCCCCACCTGCTTTCACTAACCCTGTTTGTGTTGTGTCTGTGCAGGTGTTACCCTCAGGTTTCACTCCCTCCTCCTCAGCAGGACACACACTACATACAACATGGTTGGCATTAGCAGCAGACAAATCAATACACTCTTGGGGGGCCGAACTTGGGGGTTCAGAGGGTACATACTGCGATACTAGACGCCCCAAGTCGGTCCCTAATAAAACATTTGCGGGAATATTTGGCGTTACTCCCACCTCCCGCATCCCCCTTCCGGCACCCCAGTCCAAATACACCATGGCAACGGGAAGTGCCGGCTCCACGCCTCCAACCCCGGAGACGGAAAGAGTCTTTCCTGGTACCAAGTCCTGGGGGGACACCACCTCAGGCCGTACCAGTGTTCGTTCAGCGCCCGTGTCCCGCAGTCCCATGACCGCAGAACGGCCTATGGTGACGGGTTGGATGTTGTCCAGGGACCTACCACCACCCCCTCCCACACACAAAACATTGGGCGCTCTCTGGGACTGGGATGGGGTCTTTTGGCGCTGGGGACACTCAGCCCTAAAGTGTCCTGGTTTGTTGCATAGATGACAACGTCTTACGTCTGGTCCTTGCCTGGAGAGGGCAACAGGGGGATACACCCCTTGTGTTCTAGGGGCCGGGGAAACAGGGGCATGACTGGGCTTACCCCCTCTCCAGGTGCTGCTGGCAGACTTCTTCAGCTCAGGCGCCCTGTTATTGGCATACTCGTCTGCCAGGGCGGCTGTAGCAGAAGCCCCTGTTGGTTTTCGGTCACGGAGGAACTGTCGGAGGTCCTCTGGGCAGTTCCACAAGAACTGCTCCGTGACGAACAGTTCCTGGACCTCCTGGCGGGTAGTAAGCGCTAGACCCGAGGTCCAGTGCTCTGCGGCTCTCAACAGCGCCCGCATATGATCGGTCCAGGTGTCCTTGGGGCCACGCAGCAGGCTCCGGAACTTCTGGCGGTACGACTCGGGAGTGAGGTTGTACTGCCGGATCAGGGCCCGCTTGATGCAGTCGTAGTTCTGTACCTCCCCGGCAGGTAAGTCCCCCAAGGCATCCAGGGACTTACCCCTCAAACGGGGGGTCAGGTATCTGGCCCACTGATCCCGGGCCAGATGGTGCTGAAGACAGGTCCGTTCAAATGCCACCAGAAAGGAGTCCAGGTCCCCATCCTTCTCCAGTAGAGGGAAGTCCTCAGCTCGGACTTTGGACGACTTGGTCTCCTGATGGGTTGGTTGCTCTAGCGGAAGCCCCCGCTGGGCCAGGTCCAGTTGGTGCTGGCGCTCCGCAGCTCGCTCTGCACGCTCTGCAGCTTCACGCTCCGCAGCCTCCCGGCGCTCTGCAGCCCGCTCTGCACGCTCCGCAGCCTCCCGGCGCTCCGCAGCTTCGCGCTCCTCCTCCGCTGCCTTCTCTGATGCTGCCAGGAGGGTTTTGTAGACGGCATCGCCATGAGACTGGAGACTTGCCATAGCCGCTTGTAAAAGGGCTTGTGATCTGGACAGGCTGGGCTGGGTAGGTGGTGGGCAGCCCACTGCGGGACCGTATACTGGGGACTGGCTCCCTGAGGTGCCCGGGCTGGACTCCTCCTCGCCATGAGTAACAATGTCCTCCCCTCCTGCCACACGGACCGTAGCATTAGCCTCCTGCAGGGTCTTGCTCCTGGTGCCGTCTGCCATCTTGGTAACCGACACCGCTGCAACCCTGAGTTTGCACACACCTTGTTATACTTTTAGCCTGACCGTCTAATGTTGGGCTGACCTTAAGACTCCAGCAGTGGAAGTTACCACTGGCAGTCTTTAGTGCCTGGGAGTAGGGGTCCCACAACACTATTATTCTGCAATCCCACCGCTCTGCCACCAATGTGATGAAAGCCGGCCGGTGGGTGCAGCTCTCTGGCGCCCCCTTACCTCTCAGGTCAGTCAAGGTACTGCACCTAGAGAAAGTAGTGCCAGGTAGCTGCAACCAGCGCAGGGAACACGGTAGTGTGTTATCCCTTCAACGTCACTAAACCGTAACGTCACTACACAGCACAACTCGCTAGCGCCCTCTTAGCCTCAGGTCAGTCAAGGAACTGCACCTAGGATAAGCGGTCGCCAGGGAGACTGTCCTGTAACCTACTGGGTATCGGGGCCCTCTGTAGTGAGGGCGGTATATATATCTTCCTTGGCCGCGCCAGGAATATATATATCTGAACCTCCGACCGTCACTACCAGCCTTCCCCAATCCCCAGTTGGTATGCTGCCACCAGTCCCTATTTTAGATATACGCCCAGTCCGTGAATGGGCCTATATCGGGTCAGGAACCAACCCTGGGTAGCGTTTTGGCTTGAGCCGAGCTCACACGGACGTGCGTTCGTTATGCAGAATAAAAGGCAGGCCCACAATTACTTGAGGTAATTGATTATAATAATACACTAGATACACGATATACAACTAAATATACACAGGTATAAGGTCAGGCTAAACTATACAACAATGGAATACAACACACAGAATCACCACAGCATATCAGTTACCGGTTTCTTGATTTTCTTGTGACGCAGGGAGAGGATTCTGCGATCGCAGGCACGGTTCTTTGTTACAGGCTGAGGCCTACCACCGCATGGTCAAACTGCTCCTCCCCTTGGTGGCCTCAGCTGGTGCTCAGATGTTCAGCACACCACTCTTGGGTCAAGACTGACTTATCTCTTGTCTGTCCTGCTATCTTACCTGCCCCGTCCCGCCCACTGCTGGTGAGGTCAGCTGGCTCAGTCTCCACCCTCAGGTCTAACTTCGATCAGAAGCCCAAATTCTATGGAACCCAATAACTTCTTCTGGGATGGTCTCATGATACCCCCAGGGGTTCCCATGGATTCGGGCCGCCGTAACCGACCTTTTGATATCAATTATGATACCATACGGTCCTCAGGAATGGCTCCGCGCTATATCTTGGCTTCCAGAGCACGTACAAACGTCTACCGCGGAGGCTTGTGTGCGCAATGGCTCCGGGACGCCGTGATATTTTTTTATTGGCCCATCCCACGCAACATGCGTGTACTATTCATGTTTCTATATCTTATGCCTCCATGCTTGTGACAGACAAAGAAACTAGTCCTATGGGACAAATGGTCAGGTACAGATAGACGAAGCACCCCCCCCTGCTGGCTGTGTTTCCTCTCGAAGTCTTTGAAGCTCCTAGCATTCAAGTGTTAAGTAGGCTTCTTATCTTACAGGAGCCTGGATGGGGGGAAACTATCTAGTTGACGTTTTAACAGAAGGTCCCAAGGGTGGGGGCTGCTGAAGTGTGGCCATCCCTGGATATGATTTATCATTACCAAGATGGCGGCTACAGGTTCATCACAGTCACATACAAGTCGTGCGAAGAACAAGCTGGAGGATTCATGCAGAAACCAACATCTTTGGTGGTTCTCAGCCTTATTAAAAGGTTCATACAAGTCCCAAATCCATGAATTATTAAGGGCATTCACCACCAAATGCATATAAAAACCTTTATTGCAGATTCACATGATGCCAGGGAATACAGGAATGTATAGGCGGACAGCCGTTGCGCCTGTAACCTGCGCTTCCTTGAAAGCTAGTCTTGATGAATCAGCGCCTAAGAGTGTAACATTTAGAGCACAAAATGATTTTGTTTTCTTCACTACTTAAATTTTTTATGTCATCTACTTTTTTTCTGAGACCATTTTCCTTCACAAAAAAAGGTACAGTGATGGGCACGGTGTCTGGATCCTCTTACGCAAATTTATTTTTTGTGGGGGGGGGAGGGGGGTAGATACCTACACACAATCACACAGGATATACTTTTTTACAGGAATTCTATTTGGCGGCATTATATTAAAGTTTTTTTCTATGGAAATATTGATGGCACACATCATAAGGACCAAAATTTGCGAGTAGAAACACGGTCATAGGGTTTAATCACTGAGGAATTAAATACTTAAAGGGTTAACTCACAGGAACTAAAAGAAACTGTCTTGAGGAGGATCCTTTTTGGCTCTCTTCCTTTACTCCAGAGATCGCGCTGTGCACGGCTTTCAGGTAAGACATTCACCTCTCTTCTATGCTGTTATATATATCATATATGTCACTTATTTTACCATGGAGGTTATTGTTTTGATTGGTAGTATAAAGGGGGGGTCACAAACTTTCATGGAGATTCAATTTTTGGTGAAATTCAGAGCATTCAAATTCACTGTGGAAGAAAATGAGGAAAGAAACATCAAAGATACTTATAAACCCAACAAATATGTACACTACAGCAAGTTATAACACCCAACCACATACATTATATGGAGAAGTGCATTGGGACACACATCTTAATCATTGAATTCTGGTTTGTCGTTCACCCTCATTGCCCCGGTATATGACATCCGTCCCCTCGTCATGCCATCTACCTTTATTAACCTGTGACAGAATGGCTGGTGGTGCAGAGCTCACTAATATCAGTGTGGTCCTGTAATACGAGCCACCGGGGTAACAGGTCAGTTCTTGACATTTCCTCCTTCCTAAATATCCCACCATTATCTTGGAGTGTTAGTATTAAAAAGTGGAATTCAGTCACAAAGTGGAGACCACATAAAGTTACAGAGTGGGGTCACCAAATGCTGAGGAGCAGAGGGCAGAAAAGTCACCAATGCACTGCTGCCTCCATAACTGCAGAGTTCAGACCTCCTCTGGTATTAACATCAGGGCAAAAATTGTACCCACTGCCGGGAGCTTCATGGTTGAGCAGCTGCATGCAGCCTTACATCACCAAGCACAATGTTAGGCGTTGGATGGAGTGGTGTAAAGCCAACAACACTGGAATGCACTTCTCAATCTGGACGAGTCTAGGTTTGGTGAATGTCAGGAGAACATTACCCATCTGACTGCATTGTGCCCTCTGTACAGGTTGATGGAGGAGGATAATGCTATGGCGTTGTTTATCAGGGGTCGGCCTCGGCTCCTTAGTTCAAGTGAAGAGAAATCCTAATGACATTGTGAACAATTGTAGCTTCCAGCTTTGTGGAAACAGTTTGGGGAAGGCCCTTTTCTGTTCCTCATGATTGTGCCCAGTGCACAAGGTCCATAACCACATGGTTGGAGGAATTTTTTGGAAGAACATGACCGGCCACACTGAGCCTGGACCTCAGCTCCATCCAAGAATGGTGATTGTGCGCCCAGCATCTCATCCAACATCCGTGTCTGACTTCACAAATGGGCAAAAATTCCCAGAGACCCCTTCAAAATGTTGTAGAAATCCTTCGCAGGGGGAAGCTGTTAGAGCTACAGAGGGGCCGAATTCATATTAACATTTATAGATGTAGAATAGGAGGTTAGAAAAGCTCCTGGAGATGGGATGTAGAGGGGCACATACTTTTCCCATAAGAATATAAAGAGGGAGAATTTTTCACATGCTTTCAGCATCTCCTATTTGCCGATATATTTGCCCATGCATGCCCGATATTGGCATATTCAGAATTTATTTTAAAGATGGCTATCTCTGTATGAGCGAGTTTGAGCTCGCACGGCTCAGTACGATGGCACGCTACAGTGTATAATCATGCTGTGAACTCAGTGCCATGAATACAGCTTAGGTAAATCCAGTGAGGTCTCCTCTAATTGGTGTTGATAGTCTTTCCCTTCTCCTTTGTTTCGCCTACAACTCTCTCGGTGTCTCTGGCTCTTACCTCATCTGTCTTTTGCACAAGTTTCTCCTCCTGCAGTTTCCAAATGCTACACAAATAGTCCCATACCCCAATATAATAGTGGCAAATATATCTAGTGTCCCACACAATAGTGCCCCCTTTGTGCCCTGTACAGTATTAGTGCCCACACACTGTAACACTGCTCCATACAGGGAAATAGTTCCTCAAACAGGAATAGTGCCCTTTTTTGTGCAGCACACTCTAATGGTTCCACCATTAGTGCCCCTTCACAGTAATATTTCCATAGTGCCCCCCAAAGTAACAATGCCTGCTAATAACCCCATCAAAGTAATACCCTCTTGGAGCCCATTATAAAGTCTTGATGACTCTGATGTGCCTCATACCAATTAAGGATGCCTCTTTTAGGTCCTCCCAACCAGTAAGGATGCCCAATTGGTTCCCTCCACACACAGTGGCGTTACCCCCTTAGTGCCCACCACACAGAAAGGATGTTACTGCAGATTTAGCAATAATCGGTACTGAAAAACTCATGATGTTGGTATTGTCAATTCACGTTGGTCGGCCCTCCGCCCCCATCTTAATTCTAACCCCAAAAACGACAGACATCATGGCTTGGATGATATTGGCCACAGTGGCCCTTTATTATAGTCGTAATTAAAAACCGTGTTATATATACAGATGTGTTAAGGTCCTTGCTAAGAAGAGTCTGATGATCCCAATGACACAAACACACTTACTCCCAGCCGTGAACCTCAAGCTCCCGGAGCACCAAGAACCCCTCGAAAGGTGCTTCAGAAACAGTTGGAAACCGCCAAACCTGGGACTCGACATTCCTTTTTGTCGGGAGTCCTATAAATCACCAGACCCACATACCACTTATAACCGAGGGATCCATGTCCTGTGGACACTCCCATACCAATTTATAACCAACTTCAATGACCCTAAAGCACACAAGCCCTTGCAAAGGGCCGACTCGGCAAACCTCCAACTCACTAAGAGTCATCCTACAGCACTGAGGAGAGGAAAAAACCCCTGTAGAGGAAACCTCTAGGGAACCATGGCTGATGGATTGCCATTCCCTTCCTTCCTTTGGGCTTAGAAGGATGCTAATCGTAACTCTTTTAGTCATGACAAAGTTGAACATGGTACAAGATATACAGTGGTTAATTAACAAATACAGTAAAGTGTTCCTCAATATACAAATTATGGTTAACTACGGTGTGCGAAAATGCCACTATGACCCATGAAATTTACCAACACAAGGAGGGCGGGAATCTTGTGCTGTGCCCTGGGAACAGGGAAAAAGACCAGACCCCTCCCAGGATGCCCCTTATAAACGACCCCCCACCTGTCTCCACCCACACTATACCTGTCCTCACCTATGCCACACTCCGGTCATGCCGGCTTCCACCCACTGTCCTAGGCCAGTGCTCCAGCCTTTTCTTTACAAACTCTCACTGCCTGAGCATGCTGGAGGGGAGCAGAGAAGCTCACACAGAATGGATTCCAGCTATAGCTGCAGTTCAAAGCAGCTTCTAAAGGAGCGTGAACTAGGCAGATAAAACAGCACATCCAACAAGATGTTTGAGAGAGTAGAAAGCAAAATAAGGTAATTGAGTTTATTACAAAGATTCATAACCTTGCAGAGGTTGATCAATAAGTACATAAAAATACATAGACAGCACGGACAGGCTGTGTTGCGTAAGCTGAGAAGCTGGGCTGGCTGGCACTCCGGTGGCATCCAGCTTTCTGTCTAAACATGGTCTTCCTTCTGCCTCTCTGCAATTGTCAGGCACTTCAGCATGTCACATAGCACACGCATTGTGAGGGGTGTCTTAGAAGAAAGGATTGAGCATGTTGAAATCCAACATGCTTGATCCTTCTCGAACAGGCAATAAGTTGAATCAGAGTTGTCTTATCCAGCCTCATCCCTTCATGCTCAGCCGAGCACAAAGAATGAGTAAGAGGGAGGACACAATGGACAGAACATGTATACTGGAAACTCTGTTTTTTGGTCTGTAAATCAAACTAAAGTCTTTATTTTGCAGGGAGCTTATCATGGACCCAAGAATGTACCAGGAGCCAAAGCAGGTTTTCCATTATGATGGTAGGGATATCACATTATATTTTGCATTTTTTGATCAACAAGCTTATAAAACTTAAATGAGTTGTCCAATACAATGCAACTGGTGACCTATCCTTGTAAGGATAGATCAGCAATATCACATCAATGGGGTCCGGCACCCCTACTGAGTGGTTGTTACCAGCTCTGGTGGTGGCCAGGTGTTTGCAAAGTACGGAGCGGAACAGCACCATGCCGTCACACTGTTTATTGGCCGTTCTTGGTGCCTATACGAATCCAAGCAGGATATGGAGGGGTTGTCTCATAATAGACATAGGATATGCCATAAATGTGTGATATGAGCTAGTCCCACCTCTGGGACCCACTCCTATCTCCAGTACAGGGGTCCTCTGATTCTTCTGTCCTGGAAGGCGTTGGACTAAGAGGGAGTGGAGTTGGCGGTGCATCAGATTTACCTGAAGAGTCACATTGTCAGGTCATCTTTACCGAACACTCCCCCTCCCCTTCCGCAAAAAAAAGTGTGGGAATTGCTGTTTTTTTCCAGCATTTTGCCACACTTGAAATTTTTTTCACACATTTTTCAGTACATGATATGGTAAAGCGTCATTCAAAACTACAACTTATACAGCAAAAGCTAAGCCCTCGTATGGCTATGTCGATGACTAATTAAAAAAGTTATGACTGTTGAAGTGAAAAAAAGAATGGACGCTCAAAAACTAAAATTGGTCCGATCGAATGTGAAGACAGAAAATTATCCCAGTAAAAAAAAACAGCTAAGTGAAAACATAAAAAAACTAAACGACCTGTCACTGTTGAAGGATAAAGCTTTCAGGAAAAGCCTATCAGATTAGTGATGCACAATAGATGTTGGCTGTTATTCAAATGTTTTGGTACGTGTTGTCTTATCAAATCTGATAAGCTTCTCTGGTGAAAAGTTGGCAGCTGTGCAGGGGTGTACATAGAAATCATGGGGCCCCATTGCATAAGTTCTAATTGCCCCCACCCACCCCACCCAAAGAAAAACAAAAAAGAAATATTTGTTGGGGTCACAGAAGAGCAGATCTCATAACTTTCCAGCCTTTACAAAGTAATTTTCCTCCTGCTGAAGTCCTAGATTCCTCTTTCATTGCCCCATAAAGTATGATGCCAACAAAAGTGCCCCCAAACACAGTATGATTCCCCAATGGTACATTCCTCCACATGCACAGTATAATGACCCTACTGTACCTCACCTCAACTCCCAAGGCAAAGTATGGTAACCCCAACACAGTATGAGCCCCCAACTGTGACTCCCACACAGCTCTCCATGCAGTATAATGGGCTTACATACCGTATAAAGGCCCCACTCTGTATAATGACTCGCACTAGCTCTCCAAACAGTAAGATGGACCCCACACAAACCTTCACACTGAATAATTGCTTGCATACAGTATAATGGCCCCACATAACCCTCCAAATATTATAATGGCCCTACATAGCCTTCCATATAGTATAATGCGCCCCCCCCATGATCCTCCATACAATATAATGCACCCCGTGGTCCTCCATACAATATAATGCACTTCCGTGGTCCTCCATACAATATAATGCACCCCATGGTCCGCCATACAATATAATGCACCCCCATGGTCCTCTACACAATATAATGCACTCCCCATAGTCCTCCATACAGTATAATGCAGTCTACATAGAATATAATGCAGCCCCCATAGAGTATAATGCAGCCCCCATAGGGCATAGTGCAGCCTCCATAGGGTAAATGCAGCCACAGTCCTCCAGTATTATAGGGACCACATACTCACCAATTTTAAAAAAATAAATAGATACAATACTCACCTCTCCTCGCTACTTCGGTCTCTATAGCGCATCTCCTCTGCTCCACTACCTGACCCAGCATGGCAAGGTGAAGTAGTGTCATTGCGCCTCTGCGTCAGTCACGGAGGGGGAGTAATGGGAGAGGGAGTGTCACATGACGCTCCCTCCTCCATAATTGACTTCAACTGTATCGGCATCTGCTGATACAGTTTAATATGGATCGGGGGAGGGGGGTGGTGCTGGTTGCCAAGAGGGGGAGCCTGATGTGAGGGTGGCCTAATGCAAGCGCTGACACTGGGCCCCCCTGGCTCACGGGCCCCATAACAGTCATGTTGACTGCTGCCATTGGCGGTACGCCACTGTGGCTGTGATCACTACCCCCGAGTGGAGGGTTAATCGTTTCGATACCCTGCACACACAGATAAGAAAAAGCACCACTATGTACAGATTGAAAATGTGTCACGTTGTGGAAACCATGTGTGGCGCCCCTGAGGGTTCAGTCGCCACAGAGGTACTGCACCTCACCCAGAGGTGTGGTGTCTCCTTTTCTCAGGTAAGGAAGGAGTGCTGCCTGGAACCCCAACACCCGCATTCAACACTACACTGCTCCAGGCCGGCGGGAAGGGCAAGATGCACTGTGTTCTGCTGAGCCCTGTCCCTGGCTGGAGTGAGGGGGAACCAAAGAGAGGGGGAACCAGTAGTGGGTGTGGGTGGAGGATGTAGAGTAGGGGAGCACCATTATAGGAGATATATAAAGGGAAGCCATCTTAGGGTGGCAGGCAAGACAGAGAAGTCAGAGAGCAGTAAGGATGGGAGCAGAATCTCTTCAGGAGCTCTGCTCCACAAGTGGGACCTAGTGATAGAGGCCCAGGAGGGGAGCAGAGGAGAAAGGCTCCGGTAACAGAAGGGACCACAGGGGGTACGGTGAGTGCAGGACGGCACCCGTACGCCCGAATCTGCCAAGCGTCAGAGGGATCAGGCCGCAGGAAGGAGACCGGCCCCTGGACCAGCCGTGTTACTCCAGGTCTCGGCTGGAAAACCGGAGGCTTCTGCACTTCCATGGTGCAGTTGCGACAGTCTCACCCTAGTCACCGTGAAGGGCATCAAGCAGGTCTGGGAACTCCAGGTTGCCCAGAGGGACTTCAGAGCACCCGATCGGGACTGTGTGTGGGGAAGCGCAGGACAGGAGGGAGAAGACCCAGCGCGGGAAGTCGGTCTAGTAAGGAACATAAAGAAAGCGAGGTTCCGTCAAGCGCTCCTGATATACTTGAGAAAGTGCTGAACCCCTGGTCTGGTGGACGCAGTGCGACGCGGAGGCTGACACCCGTAGAGGCTACCTGAGAAACTTGAACAAGAACTGTAAGTAAAACTCGGATGACTGCACTGCACTGCCTCTGTCAGTTATTCCCGCTGCGCCATCTCTCCTGCACTACAAGCCCCAGCATCACCACCATCTGCACCTACACTGCCCCGGGGGCCTGCTCCGCCTGTGGGGAGCAGAAACATCCCAGCTGCCATCCCATCACCCCCCGGAGGTCTGCAGCAGCGCCGGTAACCATTACCGGAAACCACAGGTGGCGTCACGAGACAAACTGTACACTAAAACCCCTTTTAAAAGAGAGACCCAGAGGACGGTCCCGGGAGCCGACTGCCGTGACATCCTAAACAAGGTAAAAGGCCCGGGTACCGAGTCCCCTATATTCCCCCTGGGTGACACACATGCATTTAATGGAACCAACCTCACTAGACAGGTGGAGTTGTGATCTGGCTTTCAAATTGAGTGTGTTACACCCCATGTACTATAATAAGATGTGTGACCGGTAATCAAATCTATGACGAATTTTGGCTGTATTTTATATATTGCTTAATTTGGATGTGGGAAAAAATCTTGAGACACATTGCATGGTGTGGTGTGTAAAGTGGTTTGTCTCGAATGTTTGCGATACATCTGGATGACAATTTTATATTATATATTTTCTATCTATGTTTTAGCTATTTTCTAACCATCTAGCGTTACGCCTCTGACCGAGTAGGAACTGCTGAGTTGTGCCTTTTTAGAGATTAAAGGCTTGTGTTTGTTGCCCACAAATTATTTTGCAACCTTCCAATTGGGGATAGCATCAAACACAGACTTTATTTCTTCTTGCCAACGTTTCTGAAATGTGTGGAAAGTTAATGGGAAAAATGGAAAGGCCTCCAAGACTCACTGGAGAGTTGGCAAATCTCCAAGATGCACGTTGAAGCCTCTTGAAACATCATTCAGTGTTTCTTGAATGTAATGCCATGATGTTCCTGTTTTAGACGGCACTTATGAATGTTCATCAAGGTGAGACGGGGCGTACAAGAGGTCCAGAACAGAAGCAGAATCCTAAGGCAGGTGGATGGCCAAGCCGAGGTCAACACCAGACTACCAGCTAAACAGAAATGGTTAGATATGGGTGAACGAGATCTGGCAGAACTCTAACTGGCAATAGGAACAGGCAATCAAGATCTTAAGTAGCCAGCAGCCCATCTCTGATTTAACAGCAGGAACCTGCAGACTAAAGTTTAACCCCAGAGCACCCGGCCAGGATGGTACCATAAATTCCAGAATGACACAGAACCATAATCACTTTGTCACCTACGACAAAGACGATGCTCGCCATTACTATGGTAACTTGAGTAACTAGAGTTGTGTGCTTCTCCCTAGATGATGAGGCCCAGAAGTTTCACCGACAGCTTTATCAGTATGAAGATCACGCAATAAGGATGATTCATGAATATTTCCGGGATGATCTGCTCCACATTGTGGAGAACTTGAATATTGAATTACTTCTGGATGAACTGCATTCCCGAAACGTCCCTGATGTTGAGGTGAGAGACCTTTATAGTATGGCAACCCTTCTCTATTCCACGTGACTGTCCTCAATTTAGTGACAATTTGGCCTGAAGGCTTGAAACCTCTAAGACAGAATGGTTCCTATGGATTTGCTCCCTAGTAAAACAATATAGAAGACTGGTTGTTGGCAGCGGATTAATCTCTGCACTGTCCAGCCTTTCAACAGTGAATATATATTTATTCAGGAACAAAGATAACACAGCTTACAACTGGTATTTCTTATAGCTTAGGATCTTAGCATTTTTTTGTCAGCTTGCAAAGTGAAAGTAAAATGTGTTCCAGCTACACACACAGGGAACAGGAACTTCCTGATTTTTTTTTTTTTTTTTTTTAACAGTGCTTTACTGGCAATATAACGCTATTACTGGAGACAGAAACTCATGCACTATTAAACAGTAGTAAATAGTAGTTGTAATATTTACAATAATAAGCATTATTCCAACACTGGTAGTAGTGTATCTGTAGCAATGAGGCCTGTGACTTTCCTCAGTTCACTGACTCTTGGGTCTTTAGCCTTGATCCGCCTAAGAAAGATTGGTTGCTAGGGATGTGCTAATTTCTAATTAGGGCTTTGTGGGCTAGTTTTTAAATGATATCTTGACCATACAGGTTTGCCAGGATTTTTTTGGGGGGGAACATTGACCCCAAATTTTTCATTTTTTGGTGACATTTTTAAATGACCTTGAATTGTTTCACACGCAGTGACCATGAATTTTAGAAAAAAAAATCTACTGGATTCAGTCTCTTCCTTTTGTGTTGTAGAAATACGTATGTCTACAAAATGACAGAAAACTATTTTCCCGGACTTTGCTCCACGATATTCATAACCTCGGAAAGAACGCTGTGATCGGACTGTGGGTCAGCCTCTTTGCCTTACAAAGGAATCATCCGCTTCCTACATTTCGGGCTGTACTGGAGGAACTCTGTGAGGAAGGTAACTGTGTATGTCATTCATTATTTGGTTGTTTTTCAATTTTTTAGTTTTTGCTTATGGATCCATATTTCAGCACCTGAAGCCTTAAATACAGGAAATTTAGGCTCTGTAATCAGAAAAATGTAAAGGGCATGTTAACCTTTCCTTTATGGTCCCAAAATAACTAATATATTTAAGGAAAAATATAGCAACTTTGCATATAGTTTTGATTAAAAAAAAATATTTACTCCAATTTTGTGTATTCAGCTCCTACAAAGACTTGTGTCTCCATGGTTACAGACTACAGGAAACCCTTCTGTAGTCTGATCTGACTCACAGGTGTTAAAGACCCCTTAAACCTCACAAGTGTTAAAGACCCCTTAAACATACATATTTTAGTTCATATTGCCCTCAACAAACGTGTTCAAAGAACAAAATTTGTGGAAATATTCGCAAGCTGACCATACACATGAAATAGATGTCAGCCAAATGTTCATTCGTAGACCGCTATCTCCCCTGACTCTTGTATTTTCAATGGGGAGAGATAATAAAAGTAATGGAATTTGAAATTCCAAAAGCCGATCCTTCTCTTCCCCAATTTCATCAGTTCAGAGGCTTCCATACACATGACATTGTTGGACGGCTCCGCCAAAAATCATGAGCTTTAGGTGGCTATCATCTAATGCAGATGGAGAGCTTTACAATGAGATCTTTCTTTAGATTTTTAGTCGAAAAGCTCAAAGATGACTTAATTTGAAGCAGCCTAATCAGGTCGTTAAAACAATTGTTTTTCTTAGATTTTTACCCGACAAAGAATCGTTTTGGTTGAAATCTTTTTCATCTACGTTAATCTAATCTATATAGGTGCCTATACTCTTCCCTTCTGGCCTTCTGGCTCCTCTTTAGGCTATCAAAAAGGTAAAGTAGAGGATACAGAATATTCTGGAGGTTCTGCTCCTCAGTCACAGTTTGCTTACACCATGTTTTTAATCATTTTTTTTTAATAAAGTACTGATTTTTTGGGGGGAAAGTGGTAGGGCAAGAGGGGGGTCATTTCCAAGTGAAGTGGTATCAAGAAGCCAAAAAAGCTACTTAGTGTTCTACAGATACTGAATGACATGCCTTGCTTGTAATTCTTGGTCAAAGGTCACGGCCCCACTATCAGTATTTGGACAGTATTCGGTCAGGATTTTTTCTGGAGTGGGAGCCAAAACCAGGTGAGGAACAATCAGAGAAAAGGTATAATAGAAGCAAGTGCACCAATTCTGCATTTATCACCCACTCCCGGTTTTGGCTCCCTCTCCTGAGAAAAAATACTGACCGAATACTGATAGTGGGGCTGAGGCCTAAAGTTTAGTAACATCCCTGGTAGTTTATAGGTTAAAATTTAATTTCTCAGTGACGAGGACTGTAGCGGTGTAGCGTTCTACTACTGGTGGTTCAACGATTGCTTATGTCTGCAGGCTTCAGGAAGGAGTTGATATTTTTTGCCTTGTATGAGTCAGGGTATGGAGTCATGTGTGTAATGCCTGAGTGGTTATGATGGGTAAAGAAACTCTTTCAGACCTCGACGATAATCTGGTTTTACTACATTTAAAGGGTATCTGCAACTTTCCATAAATACGTAATTTTTTTTTTTACCTGGTGTAAATGTTGCTATTCTCCTGAATTTGGCTCTGTTATTCCTTTGTTCTTACGCCTTTCCATTCATAAGATATGGCCTACTCGTCCCTGTATGTTTACAGTGCTCAACTCTACTCTGTGGGTGTATTCTTGAGAGCCATGCCCTCTTGATTAACAAGGTTAGAATTATATACAGGAATGAAGGGGCCATATCTCTGGAGCGAAGAGGCGCAATAACAAAAGAAAAATCTTGCCAGATTCAGGAGAACAGCGGCATTTGGACCACATAAAGCAATTACATATTTATGGAAAATGATAGATCCCCTTTAAATCATCCTATTGTTCCAGTGTTCCTCTTCTCAGTATTGATTTTAATGAAATTGGTCCAAAATCTATTGAATTATTTTGCAATTTATCTTTTAATATCTCTTTCTCATTAGGTACAGCTCTTGTGGAGAAGATTTTACTGGATGAATATGGGCACATACTTCTCCCAGAAATGAAAGGTTCAAATTTTATACTTTAGATATAACTAAACCATACGTTCTGCCAAAATTGTACCAAAGACAACCTGACAGAATAGAGGCCAAGTGTGATTGTTTGCCATTAGGAAAAAAATCCATAAAAAGCAATAAAAATGGGCATGGAAAGTACTACTTAAATCCTTGTGTACTAAAAAATAGCTCAGCTTGTATTCGTCCATGGCTTTCTTAAAACGTACTTGGAAATCAGCAGACCAGCTCCAAAATAACTACGCACAGCCACCCTGACCCAATATGAACATGCATGAATTCAGAACTGCATGTGGCGGCAGGATGTAGAAGCAGGTATCCGAAGATAAGTATGGTGCAGAGTGACGTAATCATACCGGCGTGCTGTCTGTGGGAAAAAGAGGACACGGCAATGTGGCAAGGCACAGATTTCATGTTTCCAGAGCTACTGACTACATGGATAAAATCTAAAGTGGTGCTCAGACCATAAGGTGATTGATGGGTTGCCAATCCCCAGAGTGACAGAATCTTCCACAGCTGATTCCTGTTTCCTTACCAGTGACAGGAAGATGGCAGATATGGGTTGCAGCCAGTGGTCTATCCAACACCAGGCCCGTACGTGGCCCACCACTTAGGGGCGTTTTGATTCCCTTTCTTTTTCCGTTTAAGTGTATCCAAGGAGGCTCTGGATAGATTGGTATTAGCAAACATTCCTCTTTAGCCCATAAATGATGTCCATTAAATGAGCAGAGACAGTTCAATATCCGCATTTTACCACTTCATATTTTTCCTCTAAACTTGGCTCACTGCCTCTTGATGGTCAGAATGTTCTTCTGAGGAGAAAATCAGCTCGATATTACCACAAGCCAAAAGATGTTTCTCAGAGTGGGCCTCCCTGACGGTTACTCTCTGGGATCCTACACTCTTGGTGTCCTAAGATCCTCTGAACATGTGCATGCTTCATTATCACACCACAAGAAATTATAAGTGTTGGCCTCGTAGGCCTCATAGGATGTTAAAGTGGAGAGAGGTACATGGACCTAAGTCTAACAGGAAATCTTAGAGATTGACCTATTGACAGGTCCATGAACTTGAGTATGAAGTCTTACAGGCAATGTTCCATGAAAAAAAAAATGAAAATCGACTCATAAAAAAATGGAAGAAAACTATATCTCTAGTGCCACCTATAGGTACTGTAACTACACTGTATATCAAACTTTAAAGATTTACTCCCAACTTAGCCTTTCATGGGTGACATAGAAATAACTTTGTCCCAGGCACCGACCACTGGTGGTGGGGTTATGGAAACAGCAGATAGCAGTTGAGTTATGCTTTTCCATGGCTCCCAAAGGAATGAAACAGTGTAGTATTATTATTTATTCCTGCCTCTGCCATGAAAGGGTGAGATGGGAATAAACCTTCAACGGCAAGTCTTCCAGTCAGTAGACTTATTTGCACAAATGAGGGACAACAATTCCAAAACAGCAGTCCACAGAT
This sequence comes from Phyllobates terribilis, assembly GCF_046119375.1. Classification (NCBI taxonomy): domain Eukaryota; kingdom Metazoa; phylum Chordata; class Amphibia; order Anura; family Dendrobatidae; genus Phyllobates; species Phyllobates terribilis. The sequence goes on from NW_027362767.1 coordinate 145,796,271, forward strand.
GGGAGTCCCTCGTTTGGCAAATATTTTCATCTTTCATGGGTCATTAAAATTTATAAGTGAGCATCTAACAAAATGTTTGCTCTTTGTTTGTTGACAAATCCTACACTTACATTTGATAATTTATTTCTCTAGACTTCCAGAACCATCACAAGAAACATTTGCTGACAAAAACTGAGACGCTTGTAGACAACAAACCTCCAGGGTGTAACCAGCGAAAGGAAAGTTTTTCTTTCTGTACACGTTATGTGAACCTCATTATTTGCTCCACTGATAACTTTAGGGAACGCTCTGAGAATGAGCTTATAGAAACTGGAGTAAAACATGAGAAATATTTAAAGAGAAGACAAAATGAATTACAATGGATGTTCCCCAACAAGTTATTCCGCAGGTGTCACCGGTCCAGACTTGTGCCACATATGGTAATGGTGAGCGGAGTGCCCGGTGTAGGGAAGACCACCCTGATGCAGAAGTTTGTCTATGACTGGGTGAAGGGTGATCTCTATCAAAGATTCTCTTTTGTCTTTTTCTTCAAATTCCGGGAACTCAACAGACTGGATAAGATTAGTCTGGAGACCCTGATTCTTCATCAGTACCCATATCTAGAGGAGCAGCTCGAGAACATCTTAAAAGATCCAGAGAAACTTCTCTTTATATTTGATGGTTTAGATGAAAGTCTACATAAAATGGATTTCACATCCCCTCACTTGTGCTCTAATCCTAAACAGCCTGAACCTTGTGGTCAGATTGTGGCTAGTTTGGTGAGAAAATCTCTTCTTACTGGTTGTTCTGTTCTGATGACCAGTCGGCCAAACAATCTGACATCAATTAATTGTAATATTTTCCAACAAACTGTAGAAATCATTGGATTTTTTCCAGAAGAAAGATGGATGTATTTTGAAAATTTTTTTCCAGTCCAAGAACTGGCAAAAAAGGCTTTTAATTTCTTGAAGCAGAATGAGACATTGTACACGTTCTGTTACCTCCCGTCCTACTGCTGGATCATCTGTACAGTATTATCCCGTAGCTTCCTACTGCCAAGTAGTGATCAGCCGGTGTCATTATTACCCAAAACCGTGACACAACTTTTTGCCATATTTATCGCCAACATCCTGTCCAATCACAGTCTGCACAAATGTGACGCTCAGCAGATCCTGCGGTCCATCGGATGGATGGCAGAACATGGAGTAATGAATCACTTGATTATTTTTGATGACCGAGATTTGGAATCTTTCCATGTGGACAAAAACTCAAAGCTTTTATCAAGTTTTCTGATGGAATCGGAGGAACCTGGAACCTATTCCTTCTTACATCTCACTGTGCAGGAATTTTTTTCTGCCATGGTGCATTATGTGGATTATTCTCCTGAAAAGTTACAGAAATCACTTAATAAAACAAAGTCCTTCTCTGATGGACGTGGTGAAATATTCCTCCGGTTCCTGTGTGGTCTATCAGACAGCTCCACCAGGTCAACACTAACTGGATATCTGGACAAACTAGCAGCTCAGGCCTCCAGAGATGTCATTACTTGGGTGAAGAACTTCTTTTTAGAAAAGACTGAGGTGGGAGAAGACAAACAATGTCTTCTCAATGCATTCTTCTATCTGTATGAATGCCGAAACAAGGCTCTTGTGTTGGAATCATTGAAATCACAAAGACGTTTTGACTTTTCGAACGTTCACATGTCATCTCTAGACTGCACGGTGCTAGCATTTATTCTGGAGACCTGCACAAATATAGTTGGCCTCAATCTGACTGCTTGTTCCTTGGACACTGAAGGACTAGAAAGACTTACTCCAGCTTTATGTAACCTACAGAATCTGAGGTAAATTACTAATTACATGATATCTTAGTGTGGTTTTAAGACTGACAAACTTCTGATACATGTATTGCATGAATGCTTCATCACTACCAGCATGAGGCCTAGTATATATAGAGAACATCTATTTAGTTTGGGTCGTGTAGAACATTTTCCTAGAAACATTGTGGTACATCCAGGTGGTCTTGGGGAAACAGACAGGCCACATCCATCTACTAACCCCATTCTTAGTCAATGTTTTTAATAACTAGATGGTGGCCCGATTCTAACGCATCGGGTATTCTAGAATATGTATGCGGGCGCAATCAGCAGAACGTTGTTTAAATTTGGTGCCAAAATCACTGATTGGTCGCGGCCGGCAACCGCGACCAATCAGCAAAACGGTGTTTAAATTTGGCGGCAATATCGGTGATTGGTCGCGGGTGGCATGATGCATGATAATGCCCCGTCTCATGCTGCACATAACACATCTGCATCTCTGGCTGCTATGGGCATAAAAGGGGACAAACTTATGGTGTGGCCCCCATGCTCCCCTGACCTCAACCCCATTGAGAACCTCTGGAGCATCATCAAAAGGAGTGTCTATGATGGCGGGAGGCAGTTCACATCTAAGCAACAGCTCTGGGAGGGTATTCTGTCCTCATGCAAAACAATTGAAGCAGAAACCATCCAAAACCTGACAAATTCAATGGACGAGAGAGTTCAGAAGCTCCTTTCGAACAAGGGGTCCTATGTGCAAATGTAACATCACCTAGAATAAAGTTTTGAGTTGAAAACTGTTTGATTTCAGTGTGTAATAACCTGCTAATGCTTATAATTTCAAAAATGACCATTTTTTTGTTCTTTATTAAAATGAAAAGGTTGAAAACTCTGCTGTGCATAATAATTTGGAACATGCATTTTGAGTGCAGTTTGAGTTTTTTATTTTTTTAAAAATATCCTGTTATCATAGGCAGTTTATACAAAAACCTTTCAGTTGTAATCTAATAGTTATTTGACTGGAAAATTACAATGACTGCAATTTATATAGGTAATTTGGGAAAATCTGAGAAAATATTATTTGCATAATAATTTGGAACACAGTGTAGAGAGCATTAATTTTTTTTTCTGGCAACATACACAAACGATCTTTTGTATTTTCTGGGATGAGTTGTGTTTTTCAATAACGCCTTTGTGGCTGGGTACAAATATTTTATTGTATGTTTTTTTACAGAAATGTTACTTATTTGTATGCATTCTATATTTAAGGTGTTAGCTTTTTTTATTTTTTTTATTTTATAACTATGTTCATTAAAATCTTAACTCAAACTAAAAAAAAAAGATTGATATGAACGTATTGGTCTAGAAAACAGAATAAACATTCATAATTATAACATACTAGATGGTGGCCCGATTCTAATGCATCGGGTATTCTAGAATATGTATGCGGCAGACCGGGCGCAATCAGCAGAGCGGTGTTTAAATTTGGTGCCAAAATCGCTGATTGGTCGCGGCCGGCAACCGCGACCAATCAGCAAAGCGGTGTTGAAATTTGGCGACTATATCGCTAATTGGTCACGGCCGGCGGTCGCGACCAATCAGCAAAGCGGTGTTTAAATTTGGCGCCAATAATGGTGATTGGTCACGGCGGCGACCATTCAGCAGAGCGGTGTTTAAATTTGGCAGCAATAATGGTGATTGGTCACGGCCGCGACCAATCAGCAGAGCGGGGTTTAAATTTGGCGCCAAAATCGCTGATTGGTGGCGGCCGGCGGTCGCGACCAATCTGCAGAGCGGGGTTTAAATTTGGCGCCAATAATGCTGATTGGTCGCAATCGCCGGACGCGACCAATCAGCAGAGCGGTGTTTAAATTTGGCGTCAATACTGCTGATTGATCGCGGCCAGCAACCACGACCAATCAGCAGAGCGGGGTTTAAATTTGGCGCCAATACTGCTGATTGGTCACAGCCGGCAAACGCGACCAATCAGCAGAGCGGTGTTTAACTTTTGCGCCAATATTGCTGATTGGTCGCGGACGGCGACTGCGACTAATCATTAGAGCGGTGTTTAAATTTGGCGCCAATACTGCTGATTGATCTCGGCCAGCGACCGCGATCAATCAGCAGAGCGGTGTTTAAATTTGGCGCCAAAATCGCTGATTGGTCGCGTCTGGCATCCGTGACCAATCAGCACAGCGGTGTTTAAATGTGGAGGCAAGATCGGTGATTGGTCGCGGCCGCTATTTAAATTTGGCGCCCAAATCGGACATTTGTGTTAAAAATCGCTGATTGGTCGCCGACGCTGGGCGCGACCAATCACCGATTTTGGCGCCACATTTAAATAGCGTCGGCGACCAATCAGCGATTTTTAACACAAATGTCTGGACCTTTGTAACACCATGCGGATACTGTGGGGACATCAGCGGCTAGGGAGTGAAGGGAGGACCGGGGAGCGGCGCTGACATCCATGCGGCTAGGGTGTGAAGGGTGGACCGGGGAGCGGCGCTGACATCCAATTGGTCGCGGCCGCTATTTAAATGTGCCGCACAAATCGGTGATTGGTCACGGTCTTGGCCCGCGACCAATCACCGATCTTGGCTCCACATTTAAACACCGCTGTGCTGATTGGTCGCGGACGCTATTTAAATGTGGCGACAAAATCGGTGATTGGTCGCGCCCAGCGTCGGCGACCAATCAGCACAGCAGCGTTTAAATGTGGAGCCATGATAGGTGATTGGTCGCAGCCGATATTTAAATTTGGCGTCCAAATCAGTGATTGGTCGCGGGCAGCGTCCGCGACCAATCAGCACAGTAGTGTTAAACTTTTGCGGTAAGATCAGTGATTGGTCGGGTCCGAAGACAGCGACCAATCATCGAATCGTCTTGGTGAGGACCGGGGAGCGGCGCTGCCTGTGCGGGTACTTCCGCAGCGAGAACCCGGGACATGAGCGGGCGCTCGCAGCAGAAGTATCCCGACCCGCAGTGCCGCTCCCCGGTCCTCCCTTCCGCATGGAGGTCAGCGACGCCGGCGGTCCTTCCGCTGCTACCGGCCGGGAGATGAGCGCCTCGCGCCGGTCATCTCCCGGCTGCATCTCCGTCCCGCAGATGGGTCCGGCGGTCGAGGTCCTTCTGCTGGTACCGGCCGGGAGATGAGCGCCTCGTGGCGCTCATCTCCCGGCTGCATCGCCGCTGAGCTCCGTCCCGCAGATGAGCCGCTAACGGCTGCCATCTTTTTTCAGAAATCCCGCGGCGCTGATTGGCCGCTGCCGGACCAATGAGCAACGCGGGATTTCCAGGACAGACAGACAGACAGACAGAAAGAAAGACAGACAGACAGACAGAGGGGATAAGACAATTATATAGTAGATTCAATCCTTGTATGGACATGCACTACCGATGGCGAAACCTGTGCATCATCTTGGGCCTTGAGAAATCCAGGAACCGGGTCACCAGACTTCCTCCTTTTGATAACTTTATTAGTACAGAAAAATCACAACATTTCGGCTGCGTAGGGCCTTTATCAAACCATGAAAAAGAGAGATGTGGCCTTTGAGGTGAGGGTTTGGCATTTTCTTGGCCTGTCTAATGAGGCCTCAGTACAAAAAATTTGAGAAGCCCTCCTGTAGTGGACCGGACCGGTTATATGGTGTCCTTGAATAGTGCGGCACAACTGTCTCTGTACAATACCACTCACAGATAATGTAGCAGAACTGTCCTGGTGTTATATTAACTTTACATAGCAGACATTATGTGTTGATTTTTGTGCAAGGATGACTGTGATCCATAGCTATCTGGCACTTAAAACACATTTTTGCATTTGTAAATTACGTTGCTACAAAAATCACGGATTTATGACATGCAATAAAATATGGTCATTATTCATGGATTATGTAATTCTAGATCATACAGCCATGGCCAAAAGTCTTGGCACCCTTGAAATTGTTCCAGAAAATGAAGTATTTCTTTCAGAAAATTATTGCAATTACACATGTTTTGTTATACACATGGTTATTTCCTTAGTGTGTTTATTGGAACAACAAAAAAAACAGAGAAAAATAGGCAAATTGGACATAACAAAACCCCAAAAATGGGCCGGACAAAATTATTGGCACCCTCAGCTTAATATTTAGTTGCACACCCTTTGGAATAAATAACTGCAATCAATCGCTTCCTATAACCATCAACAACCTTTTTAGATCTCTCATCTGTGATTTCAGATAACTGTTGCACACTGCTCCAGGTGTCTCATATTTGAAGACACCTTCTCCCAACAGCAATTTTAAGATCTCTCCACAGGTGTTCAATGGGATTTAGATCCGGACTCATTGCTGTCACTTCGGAACTCTCCAGAGCTTTGTTTCCATCCATTTCTGGGGGCTTCTTGAAGTATGTTTTGAGTCATTGTCCTGCTGGAAGACCCATGACCTAGGACACAAACCCATCTTTCTGACACTGGGCACTACATTGCGTCCCAAAATCCTTTGGTAATCTTCAGATTTCACGATATTTTGCACACAATCAAGGCACCCAGTGCCAGAGGCAGAAAAACAACCACAAAACAAAGCATCTTGTGGACAGTTGAGACCAAGATAGAGCTTTTTGTTAAAGCACATCTTTCTCATGTTTACCTTAAATGGAATGAGAAAAGAACACAGTACCTACAATCAAATATGGTGGAGATTCAATAATGTTTTAGGGTTGTTTTGCTGCCTCGAGCATTGGGTGCCTTGACTGTGCAAAATATCATGAAATCTGAAGATTACCAAAGGATTTTGGATCGCAATGTAGTGCCCAGTGTCAGAAAGCTGGGTTTGTGTCCTAGGTCATGGGTCTTCCAGAAGGACAATGACTCCAAACATACTTCAAGAAGCACCCAGAAATGGATGGAAACAAAGCGCTGGAGAGTTCTGACGTGGCAGCAATGAGTCCGGAACTAAATCCCATTGAATATCTGTGGATAGATCTTAACATTGCTGTTGGGAGAAGTCACTTTCAAATACGAGAGACCTGCAGTAGTTTGCAAAAGAAGAGTGGCCCAAAATTCCAGTTGAAAGGTGTAAGAAGTTTGTTGATGGTTATAAGAAGAGTTTGATTGCAGTTATTTATTCCAAAGTGTGTGCAACAAAATATTAAGATGAGAGTGCCAACAAATTTGTCTGGCCCATTTTTGGAGTTTTGTGTGACATTATGTCCAATTTGCCTTTTTTTCTCAGTTTTTTTGTGTTGTTCCAATACACACAAATGAAGTAAACAATTGTATAACAAAACATGTATAATTGTAATAATTTTCTAGAAGAAATACTTCATTTTCTGGAACAATTTCAAGGGTGCCAACACTTTTGGCCATGCCTGTATATATAGCAGCCTGCATTTTTTACATATTCTCTCCAGATTTACAATCTTCAGATTTTATATTAATGTTTTATGTATGCATCACCCACATCTCACCTTCTTATTCCTGCAGTTTGTACAATAATAATCTACCAAGTACTTCCTGCATCCATTTGGCATCTGTAATAAGGAATAACCAATCGCTGAAGACACTTGGCCTGTCCGGTAATGATCTGTTTGGTCCTCACTTCAGTGATTTGATGGAGGCTCTGTCCAGTCTGGACTGCAGGATAGAAATAATAGAGTGAGTATCAGAGTTGTGGACAGGGTGGAGATGTGTTGAGGCAAGTTGTACATGGGTTTTATTCTATTTTATGCTCCGTACCATTGTTTTAGTAATGAATTGACTGATCAATTATAACTGAGGCTCCATAAGAGTCCAAAAGCCCAGTAGGGTCCGCATCCCTTTTATGGTAACATTTTTAACTGCACAGAAACAATCAATTTAACCTAAAAGCTTGGATTCTTGGCATTCTCTTAAGGTAGGTGAAAAAATATAGCCAATATATCATCGTCGTTGCCCAAGAGATACAGTATAGTAACTAGACTCTTGGTCTTCTTCTCAAAGCTAGGAACACCAAAATAACAAATGAAACTGTCAATACGTTGTACAGAAAACACTGAGGTTCAGCAAATTGGAAGGGTTCATGGACAGCTCACAGGATGATGAGCTACTTGCCTGAGCATCCAAGATGGTAGCAGGTGAAGGATTGATGGGGTATGTCAGGGATCACCACACAGGGAAGACACCGGGGAGATCATGCGATATCTCGCCGTGCCGTCACACTGTCAGTATTTCATCCAGAATCGCGAGCACACGATCCAGACTACTCGCTACGTAGGTATCGGTAAGCGACCAGTGAGAGTATGGTGTCACACCTCTGGGTTCCAACGCATGGAATCTGTGTTTACGCCCCCGTACCGTCACTGTCAGCTTCACGATAGCCCGATTATTATTCTCTGCCACCACCGGCCGGGCCGGTCATTGCTAGGGGAGATGTCACAGTGGCGGTGACCCGGTCCGTGACCCAGGGCGGTCAATCAAAAAAGGATTATTTACAGGGGATTTATAGTTTTGATATAATGTTCGTGACGCCACCTGTGGTATGCAGGCAGTGTAGATGTTGCTGTTATGGAAGTAACACTTGTAGTGCGGTGTAGTGCAGGGGGTGATGGCACAGCAATAATTTCACAGAGACAGTGGGGTGCAGTCCTCAGGGTTTACTCACAGTTGATAAGTTCCTCAGGTTACACTTTCCGGACTACGACCTCCCACGTCGCGCTGCTTTCACCAGGCAGGGGTTCAGCAAACTCCCAGGTGTTTCAAGAGTGCCTGACAGGACCCCGTTTTATATGCCCTTCTCAGCCGTCTTCCTACGCTGGCCCTCACCCTTCTTGCCCTGCGCCTCGCCAAACAATGTCCCAAGCCAGTATCCTCGGATCTTTCTGGGCAATCTGGAGTTCCCTGGATCCTATATGGTTACCTTTTTGGCGACTTGAGTGCGGATGTGGCAACTGCACCCCGAAAGTACAGAAGCCTCCGGTTTCCAGTTGAACTTTGTAATTCTCACTGATTAGGGGCCGGTCCATTCTGTGGCTTGATCCCTCCACCGCCTGGCAGATTCGGGCGTACAGGTGGCCTCCAGCACTGCCCGTACCCCTGGGATCCCTTCTTCGTTCCTGAAGCCTTCCTCCTACTCTCTCCTCCTCAGTCTGTCCTGGGCCTCTATGGCTAGGCCCTCCTCCTCCTGAGCAGAGCTCCTACAGAGCTCCTGCTCCCTCTACTTCTCCTCTCAGACTCCCCTCACTGACTGACCTGTCCTTTCAAGATGGCTTCTCTCTATATACTATCCCTAACAAGTGCTCCCCTGACTTCTTCCTCCACCCACACCCACTACATGGTTCCCCCTTCTTTGGTTCCCCCCACTCCCGCCAGGGACAGGGCTCAGCAGGAAGCATCTTGCCCCTCCTGCTGGTCTGGAGTAGTGTAGTGTTGGATGCAATTGTTAGGGTCCCGGGCAGCACTCTATCCTTACCTGAGAGTGAGATACCACTCCTCTGGGTGAGATGCAGTACCTCTGTGGCGACTGAACCCGCAGGGGCGCCACAGTAGCGTATATGGCTTCGGGGAAGGGAACGATTACAGAACAAAAGAAACAGAACTATTAAATTTTATATTTAATCTAAAAGGAAGGCAGTGTTTAAGAAAAAATATATACAAGGATGGTACAAAGGAGACATTAAAATACATGAGCAGTTACATAAAATAAACAGGATAAAAAGGAGAAACGTACACTATTAAGACCGCTGCGAGGATTCAATATAAGTGGAGGGGAGACGCTCTGTTTAAACTGTTATCGAACAGGGTCCTCCGCTATGATAGACATATAATCCCGGGCAAAGAACACGGCTTCAGCCTCAACAAACTATTTTATGCTGAAGGGAGAGACTCCCCTGTGATGACATCACAGGGGCTGGGCTCCAACGTTCAGATTTGTATTAAAAAACTGTTTTTTGGGATAACTCATCGCACATTGATCCCAGAAGCCCAAAAGTGCTATCATATTTTCTATTATGATTTTATCTTCATGTAGAGACCACACATCGCATAGCTGCAGTCTGCTATTCTGGGGTTTTTGCGCTATAGCTCTCCAGAGGGGCCAACGACTATGAAAAACTGAGCATCTTGTTTCTTAGCTGTCCTTGCCACCAAAAATATGGGTCCCGTTATTGTCAGAATTACGGAACATCAGTTATTCCATATTTCATATCGGAGTCGATGTGGCTGGAGATCTCTTTTTTAAGCTCGGGAAAGCAAACCTTCTCAGCTACAGACAAATTATTGCAATCCGGCCACTAATTAAGGCCCCGTCACACTAAGCGACGCTACAGCGATCCCGACAACGATACGACCTGTCACGGATCGTTGCTGCGTCGCTGGGTGGTCGCTGGTGAGATGTCAAACAGTCAGATCTTCCTAACAACACAGCAACGATGCGGCGACCCGTAATGATCAGTATAACGATGCACGTGACGCGCCCCCTGGGCCATGTTCAAGGGATACCCGGAGCCGGATCTGGATAGGGGTAGTAGTCCTTGTGGCGGTGACCCGGTCCGTGCCCAGGGTGGTCAAACTAAGTGTGTGGCAGTCCTGGTAGATGTTGTTTCAGTGTCGACTACGCCACCCGTTGATTTGCGGTCACAAGGCCGCCGCTGCAGAACAGTCCGCTGAGGCCGGTAGTATGTGTGCAGCAATGGTGGTATAACCCCCAACGGGAGGGGTATGGCCTCAGGGCAGCTGGTGCGGATGATGGAGGTAGTGATAGTGCAGAAAGGAGAGTCAGAGACGCAAGATGCAGTTTCAGGGTTTTTACTCAAAGATGTTGTTTTAGTCACTTCGGCCGGGAGTGACCACCCGAGCCGTACTGCGTTCACCAGGTGCGGGACTCGGCTAACCCCCAGGCAGTTCCGGAGCGTGGTCCTGAGCTTCCCTCTCACTCTCTTTCTCCTGGCCGTCCCCACCAGGGATCCACCTTTGTCCGGTTCCCTTGGGCCTTCTATTGTAAAACCTTCTCTGGCTTTCCTGACCCTACTCTTGGTGTACCTTCCTGGTGGATGTGGTGAGGGTCGTGGCAAAACTTGACCACGACCTCCGGTTCCTGGTTAAGGGTTACTTTTGCCTCCGCCAGCTTGGGATCCGGTGCCCTCTTCTGCCAACCCTTCACCCTTTTTAGCTCACTCGTGGGATCTCAGGGTTCCCTCTTGGTCTTATGCCTCTGGGCCTTTCTTCCCCTTACTCTCTGCTTCAGGCCTGGCCCTGGAGCTGGGCCCAGCCGGAGCCACAGCTCCCTGTCAGCCCTCCTGGCTGAGCTCTCCTTCAGCTTCTCCTCAGGCTGAACTCGACCCTATTTCTAGTTGGTGCCCACCTTATATACTCCCTCTATGTGTGAGCCCAGGTGACCAGCACCCAATGGGCTCCTAGCTTTACCCAGAGTACTCCCCCTATCTGCCCCTACACTACTGGGATGTTCCACCCCCCCTCCCACTCCAGCCAGGGACAGACGCTGTCGTACCTGCACATTTACTTGGTGGGAGTACCGTAGTTCTGTCCCCCGGAAATGGGATGTATGTAGTGCATGCAGCCTACTAAGCTCAGTCCCACACTCCATCCTTACCCGGGAGTGGAATACCACACCTCTGGTTTGAGGTGCAATACCCCTGTAGCAGCCGAGTCCTCAGGGTGCTACACACGCCTATGTGTTTCTGTGTCTGAGTCGTCAACAAGGGCGTTGGTAAGGTGTCAAACACACTGATGCATGCTACCCAGCTGGGCATCAACGATCAAAGAAATGTCCAGACCATTCCGACACGACCAGCGATCTCACAGCAGGGGCCTGGTCGCTGCTAAGTGTCAAACGTAGCGAGATCGCTACTGAGGTCGCTGTTGTGTCACAAAACTTGTGACTCAGCAGTGATCTCGCTAGCGATCTCGCTTAGTGTGAAGGGGGCTTTACCCCCTGCGTCTTTCAGGGACAAGATGCTTGTATTCTAAGTAGCTTGGTGGCACCTCTTGGCTGCCATTTGTTTGTCTAAGCTCTTACTCATGGCTGTGTTAATTGGGTCTTTGTGCTGGGATTTTTATGGAGACAGCTTGGTACTGACAAAAGAGAGAAATGGTCAATATCCATGTCAGGGAAATATGGAAGAACATTTTCCTGACATCAATATCTCCCTGACAGGGTACAATACTATAAGAGATAACCATTATAGAGAAAGGGCAAAAAAGTGTGCTGCATCACATCAGGAGACTATAACCTCACTTTTTCCAAGAAACAGCAGTGGGATGACTAGGGTTCAGGCGTGTTGTGGAGTCAGAATTGCCAAGCCCTTGGAAAGCTCTCAGCAGAAGGCTGCCGGAGAAGACATCTACATTAGAAGTGGAAGGAAAGCCAAGTTTCACCAGAAAGACTCTCAGTCAACCATCATCATCATCTTCTGGTCTGGACAAGTGGACACAAAAGCTCAGAACTTGCCTCCAGGTCAAACGGAAAAAGGAGACAAAGATAATTATGCCAAAGACTGTGGTGTGGAGCCAGATTACTATGACGGAAACAGGAAATGAGGGAGCACCAACTGCATATACATTTATATAGCACCATGGAATCAATGGTGCTATATAAATAAATAATAATACACATACAGCTTCCTCAGCTCTCCTATTACGAAGTGCGCTCTCTCAGTTAATTTGCACCCTCATCGATTAGTCCTGAGCACTCTAGTAATGCCCCCTTTATAGCACGGTATAAGCTGTTATGTTCACAATATGCTCTGTTAATAGTGATATTCCACTCTGTGGCCTCATCACCCACCTCTCATTTTATTATTTTCACAGATTGGCTGATAATAATCTACCAGACACTTCCTGTGTCCAGTTGGCATCTGTATTAAGGAATAACCAGTCCTTGAAGATACTTGGCCTGTCTAGTAACAGTCTCTCTGGTCCTTACTTTGGTGTCTTGCTGGAGGCTCTGTCCAGTGCAGTTTGCAGGATAGAGACCTTATAGTGAGTATAGGAGATTGCTCAAAATCATTTCACCCGACGAACAAGCGCTTTTCTCAATTCATAAAGTGATTGTCTGCCTGTTTACACAGGCCATTAATTGGGAAAGCACTCTTACTAGCGCTCTTTCCTGATTATCAGCCTGTCTAAATGGGCCCCCTAGTTGGTTGGCACCCTGTGCGAAAATCTCTTTATTCTACTTACCCAACATTTTATTTCAGGGTTTATTGTATTTTTTTTCTCTTCGGTTTTGCAAATTTTTTTAAAAAGTTGTAACTAAACTTAATGAAAAAAGACAAACTGGGTCCAGATCCAGGTAAACCCCCCACACTCTGGGGCGCCTACTGTGCCAAAGATTTGATGATTTTCGAATGGTGGGCGTGTGGCTCAGCTGCTGGTCCCACTTCATACAGCACTGGTGTCACCTGTGTTATACAGCCGGCATCTGAGTTATAAACTGCTGTGATCAGTAGGCCCCTGATTGCCATCACAACTGACACCCCATTTTCACAACTGATAGCAGCATCTAAAGGGTTAAGCTGCTGCAACTGGAGCTAGTGGTTATGATCAGGTGCCAGCAGTACAGTACAGACGGCATCCATGTTGTACGGAGCCCCAGACACAATGGGCCACAGATTTGTACAGCTGTCCAGGGAGCTTGCGCCAGCTGTGCTGCATTGCTTAGGTATCCATGGTTACGACCACTAGGAACTATCTAACTAACTGTCACAATGTGAGTGGTCGTAACAATAGATACCTAAGGTCTTGCAATGCCCTGCACATGGGGTAAGTGACATAGTGAACCAGAAGAACTATACTACATTTCTAATTGGAGGTATTTGCTAATATTATTATTATTACATCTACTACATATTGGGATAGGATCTTGGAGATGGAATACCCCTTTAAGTGCTCAGTCCAATCCGGTCACTCTGAGGTAATGAGAATATCCTTACAATCTGAAGTCACTAATAACAGGGGTCTTTTTTTTTGTTATAGCCTGTTTGACAATAAATTGTCTGAAGAGGAGAAAGAAGCCTTGAAAAAGCTGGAAACACACAAACCAAATATGAGGATACGCTGTGACGAGCAAACTGCAGAAAATTTGATGGTCACCACAATTTCGGAGACCAAGTATTAAAGAGGACCTACCGAATATGAGAAAAACAGAAAATAGTCAGCAGATTACATTTTAAGACGTTTCTCAATTACTTGTCATTAGTAAATCCGATGGTTCCCTCAGTCTGACCGCAACGCAGGATTTACTTTCACTTTACCTCAGAGAGCTCAAAGTCAGGTGACTCTCTTCTCTGGGAGATACCAACTGTGAGGAGAGGGGGTGCTGATTCTATGCAGCTGCTGAATGGTAAAGATGATGTCTGTTTCGACATCTTGTCGAACCGCTGGTCCATAGAATACGATGGGGGAATTAATTAGCCCATTCCCGACATAGAACGTACAGTTACGTCATATGTCGGGTCCTTGACTTTCCCAGCAGATGATGGCTGAATTATTCAGCCATCATCTGCGTCTACCAGCCGTGGGTGCGTACATACCTCCCAACTTTTGCAGAACAGAAAGAGGGACGAATGTTGCGGCGCTCAGTGTGCCACGGCAAGCTTTGACCACACTCCTGGCCACACCCCAATCCATGCCCATTTACCATTTCTTTCTCCCCTGGCAGAAGGAGTTATCAGCGGGGCGGTGGCAGTGAGGGACATTCAGCAGACGCCCGAGATTGTAGGGTGTAGACCCAAATCCGGGACTGTCCGCTGTATCCGGGGCTGTCCGCTGTATCCGGGGGCTGTCCGGTTGTATCCGGGGCTGTCCGCTGTATCCGGGGCTGTCCGCTGTATCTAGGGCTGTCCGGTTGTATCTGGGGCTGTCCGCTGTATCCGGGGCTGTCCGCTGTATCTAGGGCTGTCCGCTGGTATCCGGGGCTGTCCACTGTATCCTGGGCTGTCCGGTTGTATCCGGAGCTGTCCGCTGTATCCTGGGCTGTCCGGTTGTATCCGGAGCTGTCCGCTGTATCTGGGGCTGTCCGCTGTATCCGGGGCTGTCTGGTTGTATCCGGGGCTGTCCGCTGTATCCTGGGCTGTCCGGTTGTATCCGGGGCTGTCTGGTTGTATCCGGGGCTGTCCGCTGTATCCGGGGCTGTCCGCTGTATCCGAGGCTGTCCGCTGTATCTAGGGCTGTCCGGTTGTATCCGGGGCTGTCCGCTGTATCCTGGGCTGTCCGGTTGTATCCGGAGCTGTCCGCTGTATCCGGGGCTGTCCGCTGTATCCGGGGATGTCCGGTTGTATCCGGGGCTGTCTGCTGTATCCGGGGCTGTCCGCTGTATCCAAGGTTGTCCGCTGTATCCGGGGCTGTCTGCTGTATCCGGGGCTGTCCGCTGTATCCAAGGTTGTCCGCTGTATCCGGGGCTGTCCACTGTATCCGGGGCTGTCTGCTGTATCCGGGGCTGTCTGCTGTATCCGGGGCTGTCTGCTGTATCCGGGGCTGTCCGGTTGTAACCGGGGCTGTCTGCTGTATCCGGGACTGTCCGCTGTATCCAGGGCTGTCCGGTTGTATCTGGGGCTGTCCGGTTGTATCCGGAGCTGTCCGGTTGTATCCGGGGCTGTCCGCTGTATCCGGGGCTGTCCGTTGTATCCGGGGCTGTCCGCTGTATCCAAGGTTGTCCACTGTATCCGAGGCTGTCCGCTGTATCCGGGGCTGTCCGCTGTATCTGGGGCTGTCCGCTGTATCCGGGGCTGTCTGCTGTATCCGGGGCTGTCAGCTGTATCTTGGACTGTCTGCTGTATCTGGGACTGTCCGCTATATCCGGGACAGTTGAGACTAGAGATAAATTGACCAATTCACGGGTCTGTGGTCCAGGTCAGTGCTACCTGAGGCCGTGAATCTCTAACCTTCCGGTGTCCCCGGCGGCTTTTGGTCACCAGGGGCAGCGTGACGCCATCTGTGCGTCCTATTCTTCTCTAGTTGTGGATTATTTTTTGTTCCCTCATTCTCAGTCGGAGCCGCCAGAACTTTCTCATATTTATGTAGCGTCACTATACAACATCCGGCTTCTGGTGTCTGTAAGGCCGTATTCACACAGTGCAGAAATACTGTTATTTTTGTTTTCTGCAGGATCTGCACCAAACTACACAATAACAATCTTCTCTAATTATTGCTGCATTTTTTTACGCCGTTTCCCCTTTATTTGATGCGTTTCTGGTGCGTTTTTTAAGTGCTTTTTATAGCACAGAAAAGTTTTGATTCTTAATAAAGCATCTGTAGTTTTTTACATGCGTTTTTTTTAACATCAAAAAGCACCAAAACTGCAGCAGCGTCTTTAGACCACAGGGGGCGCAGTTGTCCACATCCACTTTGCTTGGACAGTTAAACACAGCAGAATTTCTGTGCAGAAAAAACAACAGCATTTACGCTACGTGTGAACGCGGTCTAAATGTCCAAGCAAAGTGGATGTAATTCCATTAAATCTCGGCCCTCTGTGCATCTAAAGACTCTGCTGAACTCTGAGGTTTTGGTGCATTTTTTCTCTCTAGGCTTCTTCTGAAAAAAACGCTGTTGCATTTTTAAGCTCAGAATTAAAGCTTTTCTGTACTATTAAAAAAGCATTAAAAACGTGAATTCACATCTGCACCAAAATCGCATTAAATATGGGGAAAATGCATAAAACAAAAACACAGCAAACACGCAATAATCAGAGCAGATTGTTACTGCGTTGTGTAGTGAGGACATCTGCAGACAACGTGCAGAAAAAAAGCAGTAGAAAAAAGGCAGCATTTACACTACATGTGAACACAGCCTCAGCATTATGTTTTTATAAAAAAAAATTTGGGGGTTTAATAGAGAAAAAATATCAATCACGCCATTTTTTTCACCATTTACCAACTCCTGTAAATAATCTGATCTCTGTGTTGTGCGGGTCATTACAATTACAGGGACACCAAATATGTGCATGTTGTGTTCTGACTTGTGATGTTTATTATTTAAAAAAACAACGCATTAAATATGACAACATTTTAAGTGTTTTTCATTATTTTTTAGTAATTTTATAGGAAGAAAAAAAATTATTCTCCAACTAGAATACAATACATAGAAATACACTGCTGTGTACAATGTATCTCTATGTAATCTGTCTGCAGTCTGAGCTGCTATATCAGATCAAACATAAAAAGTTCTCCTCATGGCATCACCTGAGCTTGTGGCTCAGTATGTTCAGCTTCTGCCTGGGATGTTGAGGGTTGTGTGTTTGTTAACTGGGGGAGACTCTCACATAAAAAAAAAATTATAATTTTGTAATTTTTTATAATAAAAATATTAGTTTTATAGGAACAAAAATCTGACTTTTTTTCATCTCAGAATACAGGTACAAAGAAATTCACTGCTGTATCCAATGTATTTGTATTCTCTGCTTCTGGAGTCACTGCCTGATACAGAGGTCAAGATTACCAAAATATCATATATACAGTATATATACAGTATGTCATTATGAGCTTTGGCTCATTGATAGAGCTGCCGCCTGTGAACTAGTTTGAGTTCCAGGAAACCTGATGGTGAGTGAAGTGAATACGTTAAATTTAATTTATGCACTGAGCTGACAGAAGCGGACCCGCCCCAGAGGAGGAGCCACAGGTGCAATGAAGTTGAAGCCGGGAGCTGAGACGTAATGTGAGGAGACGCGGGGTGGAGCCCTCAAAGCTGGACAGTCCCGCTAAATGCGAGAGAGTCACGCTGAATCCGGGACGGTGGGAAGCTATGGGTGTGGCTGTTAACATGTTAAATGCCACTGTTAATCTCTGACAGCAGGTTTTAACATGCACTGGTAGGGGCGCATCATTCCCCGTGCCCATCGGCACAGCCGTGACATGATCGTGGGGCGCCAATGGGATGCTACGATAGCCGGAGGTCTACTGAAGACCACCATGTTTGTCATGATGGTTCTCCTGTTAAAGCCAACATTTAGCTGGCATTCATAGGAGATTCTAATTTTCACTATACACAGCAGTGCGCTATGTGTAGCACAAGCGATCAGACGATCACAGCATCAAATACTAACAAATAGAGTAAAAAGTGAGAAAAAAATGTTTTTATAAATATGGAAAAAATAAGAAAAACACAAAAGTTCCAATCACCCCCCCTTTTGCCCCATTAAAAATAAAACAATAAATAAATAATAAAACAAAATACACATTTGGTATCGCTGTGTTTGTAGAAGTCCGATCTATCAAAATATAAAGTTAATTAATCTGATCGGTAAACTGCGTAACGAGAAAAAAAAAACAAAATGCCAATATGGTATCAATAATATGTCAGCTCAGGGCGCAAAAAATAAGCCGTCACACAGCAGCAGATCCCGAAAAATGATAACGTTATGGGTCTTGGAAAGTGGTGACCCAAGAAAAAAAAATTTTTCACCAATTAAATAAAAAAATATATATACATGTTTGGTATCTGCATAGTCGTACTGCGTACGTAATATTGCCAGGTCAGTTTCACCATATAGTAAACATGGTAAATAAAAAAATTACTATTGTGGAAAAAAAACTATTGTGGAATTGCGATTTTTTTGCAATTTCAACACACTTGGAATTTGTCCTCGCTTTACAATGCATCACATGATAAAAAGAATGATTATAATACAAAGGTACAACCTGTCCCACAAAAAAACAAGCCCTCATACGGTTATGTGGACGGAAAACAAAAAAGTTATGGCTCTTGGAAGAAGGGGAGGGAAAAACAAAAATGGAAAAAAGCAAAAAACGAAACATAGCCATGTCATGAAGGGGTTAGATTATTTTTTCTTATAAATTCACCACAAGTAAATCAGAGAAATGCAAATCAGGAAAAAAATTGCCTCATCTTCTTAGACTCAATATAATAAGTTGTGGATGCAAGAAAGTGCCAATGATTCCGCGCTCCTCTGGGTCAGAAGAAGGGATGCATTACCCAGTGCTTGGTTAAGAGTCCATTTATTTAGAAGCTAAAATCAGACGCGTTTCGTGGACGTCCTGTCCACTTCATCAGTGCATAGCATCCTATTGTAGACTCAATATAGTTATTTTTCAGCCATGTAATTCGATGTGCCTGGGTGTAATGGTGCCCACTAAGGATGTGCCAATTGATTTTACACTAAACATATTCATTTTGAATTTCCAAAAATTGTCTGATTCCAGCAAATTCAAAATTTGGAGAATTTGATAAACATGAATTAACCAAAAAGGCGGCCAGTTGGCTGCCATTTTACTTGATTTATATGGCCCGGCAATCATACTTGCCTCACCCCTCACCTATCCTTGCCGCCTCTGCTCACTACTCATACTCCTTTTGCTCTCTAAGTCTCTGTTCACATCACATTTTATCCACTCATTCAAGGCGCTGTTATGGTAAATATTTATAGTTTGCTTTATTATTTAGACAGTAATATTTCCGGGGTTCTGAATCAACGCAAAATAATTTTATATGAATTCTCTTGTAAAGTTATACATCTTGAGAAGCCATGTGAATTGGAAAGGATGGAGTCAGTTTCCTCTTCGGACAATGTGATGTTTAATTCCTTCTCTCAGGAGAATATGAAAGTGGGTTTTTGAGAGAACTGGGATAATGTCCGTCAGGAACATATTAATGTCAGGGATATATTAACAGAATATTAGCCCCTTCTCCCATGCCCTCTCCTGTAGTGTTTGTCCAGAGATGACAATTATACAGTGTCTTACTGCAAATTATCACCCACAGCCAAAAGACCAATTAACACACGCCTGAGAAATAGCTTATGCAAACAATGCCAGCCAAGGAGTGTTATAACTTCGTTAGGAAGCAAGCATCTTGTCTCTGAAAGACGCATGAGGTAATTAAAACGCAGGCTTGCACTAATTTGCATGTAACCGTGAGGCTGCTTCCCGAGCCTCAAAGGGAAATTTGCAGACATGCTGACTCCGATATGAACTATGAAATATTGGGAGTTCCATACGTTCGTCAATAACGGGACCCATATGTTCAGTGACCAAATCAGCCCAGGAATGTATAGGTAGTTTTCCAGGGCTGTAAGCAAAATCAGGGAGCTGTAGTGCAAAAACACCAGAATAGCAGACTGCAGCTATGTGATGTGTGGTCTCTAAATAAAGATAAAATCATAAGGGAAAAAATGGTGTAGTTTGTAAGCTTCTGCGATCAACGAGCGATGAGTTATCGCTGAAGTTAGCATTTTTAATAAAAAATGTACAGGCTGGAGACCGGCCCACATGATGTCACCACAAGGGGCGTGTGGCCAGATCTCCCCTTACGTATAAGAGAACTCAGGGACAGTACAGAAGCACTCATTGCCAGGGGGGAATAAGAATTATAAGCAACGGGTCCTGTTCAATTACTGCATAATCCAACTGGGGAGCCCCTCCTCCACCTATACTGAGTCGTCGCAGCAAACTTTATAGTGTAAGTTTCACCTTTTTATCCTGTTTTATTTTATGTAACTGCTTGTATTTTAATGTCTCCTTTGTAACATCCTTGTATAGATTTTTCCTAAACGCTGCCTCCCTTTTGGATTAAATATAAAATTTAATAGTTCTGTTTCTTTTGTCCTGTAATCGTTCCCTTCCCCGAAGCCATATACGCTATCAAAACGCAGGCGACTGGCCAGGCCTGTATCATATTTCAAACTCGGCCGGTGGTGGCAGCGAATATTAATAATAATTGGGCTATCGTGAAGCTGACAGTGACCGTACGGAGGATGTTAAACACGGATTCCAGGCTTTGGAATCCCCAAGGTGTGACGCCATACGCTCACTGGTCGCTTGTCGATATCCACGTAGCGAGTAGCCTGGATCGCGTCCTCGCGACTCCGGACGAAATATGGATAGCGTGACGGCAAAGGCGAGGTACCGATAGGCCAAGAGTCTAGCATAGGGATCTCGTTTGAAAGGAATTGTTTAACAGAATAGTTTGGTAACTCTGACCAGAGGTGATAAGGGTCTGTATACTTGGGGTCTAGGAAGTATGGGATAGTAGATATTGGGGCATTAGACATAGGGATAATGTTGCCATGGAGTTCTTGAACTAGGTTACGTTTAATAGACAGGGAAGTGGATGTAATGGTGTCTCTCGACATCTCAGAGACAGGAATCACATCTGCCCATATGAAGTTATGGGGGTTGTTACCTAGTAGAAGGTAGTCAATGTCTGTAGTATCTCTTCTTTTGGAGGCATTGGCCATCTTTAGCCATCTGAGCATGTGGATAGATTTATAATATGTTAGGATTTCCGGAAGTCCAATACCACCTCTATGGTTTGGTTGGGATAATAATTTGTGTGAGAGCCTAGATCTTTTATGTTTCCATATGTATTGAGCTAGTACCTGTTTTATGGAAGAAAAGAAAGACAAAGGGAGACATATGGGGAGCATATTTATGTGGTAGATGATTTTAGGCAGAATGTATGCTTTTACTACATTTTTCCTACCAATCCAAGATAACAGTGGGTTGTCGTAAGTTTTAAGGAGGGATCTCATTTTCTCAACCAATGGTGTAAAATTTTTCTCATAAGAGATCTGGGTTATTAGTGATCTGGATCCCTAGATATTTGATACAACTGTGTGGCCACTTAAAGGGGGTAGAATTTTGTAGAAATTCAACATCAGGTGTGGGAGTGGAAATGTTTAATGCTTCCGATTTCTCATAGTTAATTTTAAAATTAGAGAGCTCTCCAAATTGTTCAAAAATAGACATGAGTTTGGGGAATGCTTTAATTGGATTGGATAGCATGAGGAGCAGATCATCTGCAAAAACTGCCGTCAATAGTTCGGTATTTTTAATTTTAACTCCCTGAATATCTGGATCCTGTCTGATTACTTGGACAAGTGTTTCCATGAGGAGTATTAAGAGGGGAGGTGAGAGGGGGCAACCTTGCCTGGTCCCATTTTGAATATTGAAACTTTATGAAAGAGTACCATTTACGTGTATTTTAGCAGAAGGGGAGGAGTATTAAGAGAAGCTGGCATTTACAAAAAATTGAGGGAAAGCAAATTTTTCTAAAGTATATGCTAAAAACCTCCAGCTCACTCTGTCGAACGCCTTTTCGGCATCTGTAGAGAGCAAGATCAGAGGGGTGCCCCCTCTCCTAGCATAGGCAATGGCGTGAATGATTTTACTAGAATTATCTTTACCCTCCCTTCCCTTAACAAAACCCACCTGGTCGCGGTGTATTAGATATGGGAGCACACATTCCAGTCTCCTAGCAAGGAGTTTAGCCCATAATTTAATGTCAGCATTCAATAGAGAAATTGGACGGTAGCTACCGCAATGTGTAGGGTCTTTGCCCTCCTTGTGAATAACCGAAATATGCGGCTCCAAAGTTTGAGTAGTCGGGGTGTCTCCTGAATGCATTAAATAACTCTACTAAGTGTGGGAGAAAAGATTTGATACGTTTTTTTTATAATAAATTATGGGAAGCGCCATCTGGGCCAGGTGATATTCCGTTAGGAATGGATTTCAAAGTATCCAAAATTTCTTGTTGTGTAACATTCTTTGTTAGTAATTGTATGTCTTCTGGTTTAAGAGTGGGAAGGTTCAGCAAGTTTAAAAAATCTTTAATTTTTGTAGATGCCAAATATGGGTCAAGCATAGAGGGCGGGGATTCTATATTATAAAGCTCCTGATAGTAAGATTTAAAAGAGTGTGAAATGTCTGCCGTATCTTCACTTAACGTTCCATCTTTGGAACGGATTTTCTTAACCCTAGAACGCATACCTGGGGCCTCGCAGACCCGCCCTGTTAATTGTTTTCTATTTTCTACAAGATTACTTTAGTTAGAATTTTGAAACTCTAGGTATTCTTCAGGTATATAGTTGTTTGTCATTTTTGTTTGAGTTATTCCATGTTATTTGCACACGGGCCTAAAAGGCCCCAGGTATGTGAAAATGTAGATTTTTATGGTCATGCGTTCTAGGGTTAATATAAGAACGCTCAAGATTTTTCTTGAGCAAAGAGGACATAAGCTTACTCCCTCTGTTGCCATGTAGATAGATTCTTTGCTTGCACCTTTGGAATATTTTGGCAGATTTTATGCTTAAAGCATCCTTGAGTTTATTTCTTAAGACCAAAAGGTCATTTTGAGCTTTATTAGCTAAAGACTTTTTATGAAGTTTTTCTAAAGTATTGATTTGATGGAGCCAAGAAAAAATTTCTTTATCTCTCGATTTTTTTAGATGGGCGTTTAATAATAATAGTTCACCTCTAATAACAGTCTTATGAGCTTCCCAAATCACCGGAATAGAGGGACCAGAGTTCAAATTTTCTTGGAAGTATGAATCCAGAAACTTGGAAATCTTAGAGATATATTCTTCATTGCTCATTAGAGTCTCATTTAATCTCCAAGTAGTGATGAGCGAGCACTAAAAGGCTCGGGTGCTCGAAGCTCAGATCGAGCACATTGGAATACTCGGGTGCTCGACCCCGAGCAACGAGCCCAATGTAAGTCTATGGGAAACTCGAGCATTTTTCTGGCGGTCCCCACCCGGCGGTCTGCAGAAGGTCAAAAATTGCCCAAATCGATGGGAACAGTGCTCAATTAAACGTCAGGCATGCAGAATATATAGGCAGACAGGCAGGCAGGGTATATAGGTGGGTGCATGAAAAACATAGCAGGGCACTTGGAACACACTAGTGCCCTGCGATTTTCATGCACCCCTCTCTTTAAAAAAGCCGGCCGGCATTTCAGCAGCGGCATACACCGGTACCCGACAATTTAGAACAGAAAGAATAGAGCATCACACATAGATTAGATAGATAGAAACATGTCAGTCACATATATAATAAGTACAGTGACAGTGTTGGTTACTGTACTTGTACATTTAGTGTTAAAATAAAGGATTTATTTAAAAAAAATTGGCGTGGGGTTCCCCGTAATTTTAGTCTCTAGTGGAGGTTAAGCAGACGGCTGGGGCAGATGTTTGAAGCCTGGGAAGGGGGTAATACCCACGGAGCTTCCCAGGCTACTAATATCAGCCCCCAGCTGAATACCTAGCCTTTACTAGCTATTAAAATGGGGGACCCCCAAAAAAATGACGTGGGGCCCCCCCTATTTTAATAGCTAGCAAAGGCTAGGCAGACAGCTGGGGGCTGATATTAATAGCCCAGGAAGGGTGCCATGAATATTGGCCCCCTCCCAGGCTAGAAACACCAGCCGTCAGCCACCCCAGAAATGGCGCATCCACAGGATGCGCCAATTCTGGCACTTAGCCTCGCTCTTCCACGCTGCCCTGGTGCGGTGGCAGTGGGGTAATAGGGTTGGGGTTGATGTCAGCTTATAACGCCAGCTGACATCAAGCCCAGGTTACTAATGGAGAGGAGTCTATAAGACGCCCCCATTACTAACCCCATAGTCAAAGTTAAAAAAAAACACAAACACCCAGAATAAAGTCCTTTAATTGAAATAAAGACACAATTCTTTAATGTTCTAAATTAAACTCTACTTACCGTATCGCCCATTCCAGCTGAATCCAATGTCTTCTGCAATAAAAGTAAAATAATAAACCAACCTCATCCTTACCTTTCCATGGTTCCCAGGACGGCTTCAGCTGTGGTACATTGACATGACAGGCTGGAGCGCAGCAGAACGCTGCCATCCAGCTTGCCATGCGGCAGACACTGAGAAGCTCCTCAGTGAAGCTCCTCAGTGTCTGGCTGTGACGGCATCCAGATGAGCCGAGTTCATGTCCAATGAACTCAGCTCACCTCATGCACGTCACTGACAGCGTGGGAGAATTCTCCTGCGCATCCGGTGCCGGCAAATGACGTCACCGCATGAGCAGGAGAATTCTCCCACGCTGAGACGGCATTGAGATGGCAGGCTGGATGGTAGCAGAACGCTGCCATCCAGCATGCCATCCTTCAGCGACACTGAGGAGCGCAGGCATGTGATGCTCTATTCTTTTTGTTCTAAATTGTCGGGTACCGGTGTATGCCGCTGCTGAATTGCCGGCTTTTCATGTTTCACTGTGAGCACTGTTCCCATCGATTTGGGCAATCACTGTAATGCCACAACCACCATGGCTGTGACATTACAGTGAGTTGCAGACAATCCCTGCATGATTGGTGCTCTAAATAGCGCCAAACATGCAGGACGGGGACCCGAGCTCCCGACCGAGCATCGCGCAAGTACTTTGCGAGCTCCGAGCATCTCGAGTACTGAGATGCTCGGGCGAGTACCGAGCAGTGGCAAGCATGCTCGCTCATCACTATCTCCAAGTCATCTATCTTTTTGGTAGTGAGGATATGGATAATTCCAAGAAGATTGGGGCGTGGTCCGATAGTGTTATAGAACCTATTGAGGCAGATTTTTTAAGAGATAAAGAAGAGTTTTGAATAAACAAATAGTCTATTCTGTGATAGGTGGAGTGTGGATGGGAAAAGAAGATGTAATCCTTTGAAGAGGGATTTAGAAGTCTCCAAGTATCTATAAGGTGTAATGTATTCAGAGACATATGTATTTTCCTCAAAGTCTTTTGAGAAAGAGCAGATGATCCTGAGGAAACATCAAATTGGGGATTTAATGAAGTATTTAGGTCACCACCTACTATTAAGAGGCCTTCTTTAAAGGAGTTTAGAGTAACCAGAGTATTAACCAACCAGCCAGCTTGACCTTGATTTGGGGCATAAATGTTACATAGTGTAACAGTGGTGTTTGCGATACTTCCTTTAATGAATATATATCTACCTTCCGCATCTGAAAGTTGGTCCTTGAAAGAGAAGGATAAATTTTTGTGAAAAGCAATACTGGTTCATCTGGAAGCTGAAGAGCTGCAGCTGTGGAACCAAGTTGGGAACTTAGATCTGGACATATCAGCAGTGCGTTCTGCTTTAAAATGTGTTTCTTGTATGAAAGCTATGGAAGTGTTATTTTTATTTAACAGGTGGAGGATCTGACTGTGTTTGTGCGGGGAGTTAAACCCTTTAACATTAAATGATGCAATTACTATAGTGTCATTTTGGGGTCATACTTGTCATCATAATTTCTAACAAAGAAATGAGAATATAAGGAGGTCCAATCAGCAAGGCACGAGAATAAACATATATAACATTTTAGAACTATAATATAATTAATATACAACTTATCTGCTGCAGGAGGAGGGGGGGAATCATCCCAGGAATAGCAGACAAGATAAATCAGGTGGTGATACCTTAAAAAGATAAAAGGTAATACACATACCAATAACTGGTGTGACAGTAATGTACAAAGCTAATCGTAATTATAACGTTTTTTGTCAAGTGAAAACAAAACTAGTAAAGAGAAAACAATCAGGGGGAGTCCCAAGAAAAGCTTTCTCAGCCAACTAAGACAAGTAAAGAAGCTGTAAGGCGGCGGTGTTCACACCGTGCAGTAACTGAGGCAGTGACTCAAGCAAGTCCAACATAAGCAGCTTTTATTCAGCAACTCACGGGTAACCAGAAAGTCCTCCGGTTCACAGCCGGGTTAACAGAAGTCCATATACAATGGTTGCTGTGGGCAACGGCCGCACCGGGCCGCTCAGAGCCTGACGGGTGCAGAGCTTTCCCAGGCGTGGGTTCAGCCACGCACAGGCCCGCCAAGCTTTCCTGCTCTGCTCCTAGCAGATCCCAACACTGAAGAACACTAATCCTTAGTGCAGGGTTTTAAAGGACCTGTGGCAAGAGCCACTGGAAAACCCGGCTTGGAGGGAGGAGGCCGCCCCACTGCCTCCTGTGACCTCCTCCAAGAACTGAAGGCCCTGCCGGGTTTTACTTAATCTGCCCTAGCCAGATAGCCTGACCAGGTCAATGCTCACCTTCATTCCTGCATTGCAGCCGCAGGTGAGTTTGTGACTGTGTGGCACCCCAGGGGTCTGGTTACCACAGTAATAGCAATATTACGTCTGAGAGCAGGTGGGAGGTCTCCTGGTCAGGAACCCTAAGCATGCAACACTTCCTGCCCAGTCCTGGGAGGGGAAGAACTTCCCCTATATAAACTGGGGCTGAGGCGGGGTTAGAGGAGAAGAGGAGTCCCAGACAGAGACACAGTCTGGTCTGGAGTGGAGCAGATACAGGGAGAGCAAGATCAGGAGCTCTGTGGGAGCAGTGATAAAAGGGGTCAGAGACTGAAAGCTGTAGAGCTCGTCCTGACTGAAGAGATCTCACCGGACACGGAGTCCAAGGCTGTGGGGACTGATCCATACCCAGCAGCAGAAACCGTCCGGCAGGGGATTTCAGGTCCTCTGGCCAAGAAACCCGAAGGCACGGTCACACGCAAGGGACCAGCACCGCCGTTGTGGAGCGGAGGCTACCAGAAGGCCCCGAGTCACCGGCCATACGGGTGAGCACCACACGGTACACTCAGGGACGTGGGCTACTTTTACCCGCTTCTAGCAAGGTAGCCAGGGAGAGTACAATAAGTTGGGGAGGCCTACAACTCCGCCTGGCCGGGGGAGATCCTATCTGCTCACGGACTGACCAGACCCCGAACGCTAGCCAGTACTCCCGGGAGAGTCTACCTTTGCCACCAGTAAAGACCCTGAACTACACCGCACCGTCTCTGAGTGGTTCCTGGTGCCTGCGTGCAATTCTGCTATCCCCATCATCCACGTCCGCTGCCCTGAGGCCATACCCCTCCCGTTGGGGGTTATACTATCCACGCTGCACAACCGTACCACCGGCCTCAGCGGTCTGCCCTGCAGCGGCGGCTTCATAACCGCATTCAACGGGTGGCGTAGTCGAACACTATAACATCTTCTACTAAATTCCGCCACTTAGTTTGACACCCTGGACACGGACCGGGTCACCGCCACGAGGACTACTAACCCCAACAGATCCGGCTCCGGGTATCCCCTGCACAACACAGGCCCAGGGGGCGCGTCAACTTTGGCGTAGTCGGCAGGATTCCGTGCCCGCAACCACCGGGTACTGCGTGCCTGAAAAAGACTGTTAAACTTACCTGTGGTGAAGATTCCCGCCATCCGACGCCATCTTCTGCCTTCTTCCCGCCATCCGTGGAGTTTTCCCGCCATCCGACGCCATCTTCTGCCTTCTTCCCGCCATCCGTGGAGTTTTCCCGCCATTGGACGCCATCTTGAGGACGCCGCACGGGAAGAAGAGGGGCGTGGACTCCGAAAGCGCGCGAGAACTGAAGCTCCGCCTCACGTCCGGACGTTGCGTAAGGTCCTGGAAGGAGCCCAGCAGACGCCGACGTCACAGGAGCGCGACGGAAGGTCCTCAACCCTGACGATCCACTGCGGAGCCGCGGCCTACGGAAGAGGATCATCGCAAGGTAGGCCACGGTCCACTAGGGGGGAGGAGGATGTCGGATACGGAGGAGAGCTTCACTGCCACAGCCACCGCCAGCGCCACCGCTGCTGCGGTCATGCCTTTCACCATGCCCTATATCCCGGGGGCAGCCTGGCTACCCCAGTACTCAGGGGAGTCACATACCCTAAATGACTTCAGAGAAAGGCTGGATAGCCTCTTCCAGGTGTACCCCCTCACAGAGGAGCAAAAAGTGAGCATCCTGGTGGCTCAATTAACAGGGGCAGCCCAAAGGGAGGTAAAGTCCTGGCCACTTGGGAGGAGGAGGACTGTCGCAGAGATACTAGCCCGGCTGAAGGACACCTTTGATACCCGTACCTCAGCCGAGATCAAGCTTAGATTCTACGGGTGCAAGCAGCGAGCACATGAGAATATAAGGGACTATGCACTAAACCTACAAGAGGCCCTGAGAGCCATTAAGCAGGCCGACCCTGAGGGCGTGGGAAACGAAGACAAGCTGTTGACTGAACAATTTATAGAGGGTCTACATTGCAATGCCCACCGAACCCAGTTGCGGGCAATGGCCTTACAGGACCCTCATCTGGACTTTGCACAGTTCAAGGACAGAGCCATCCGGGTGCTCCGAGAACCGGCACCAGGTGGCGCTGTGACCCACAGACGCCCTACTACCACTTACCACCAGGAGACGGCGCCCTTGTCGGCAGGGCCTGTGGGAGCTGATGCGCAGGCTTTAAACAATGACCCGGCTACAGACCTGCACCATCAGGTCCAAGAGCTAACTAAAAGCGTTGCTGCGCTAACCCGAACTGTGCAGTCTTTACAGGTTTCTACTCCAGGGAAGATCCAGCTGGCATCCGGACCGGAGGACATCCCGTGGCGCCGACCAAGGAGGACCCCACCGGCCAGAGGAAAACCCAGCGACCGATACAACGAGGACGGACAACCCATCTGCCGCCGCTGCAATCAACCCGGACATATGGCAAGGTACTGTCCTTTAAACTGGCACAACCTGGGGTAGAGGGCCAACCCCTAGGAATAAGATCACCAGGCCCATCGAACTGGCGTGACAAATACGTGGGAGGACGTCCAGTCTTGCCTGTGGTACTGGATGGCATTCCTATGAGTGCCCTACTGGACACCGGGTCACAGGTCACCACCATCCCGTACGTGCTCTTCAAGCAGTACTGGAATGACTCGGATATCACCCGCTACCCTGACGACGACTTGAGTATCATCGCCAGCAATGGTCAGCCCGTGCCACAGATCGGATTTAAAGAGATGACCATTAAAATCGGTAAAGTCGAACTGGCAGCACAGGGACTGATCATTGTGGACATTGACAAGCGCGAGAGTCACCCAAAGATAACTCTAGGAACTAATGTGATTGAAAATTGTCTTGCAGAGGTGATTCTCATTTTACAGCAGATTGCCAAGAACGCCAGCTCCGGCCAGCAGCGAGTGCTCCAAAAAGAGATCCGGGCACTGATGCGACGGCAACAGGTGGAACTCTCCGGTGGTGAGATTGGTAGCGTGAGAATGTGTGACCCTTTCCCTATTGCCATGCCCCCGAAAAGTGAAATGATGATTTGGTGCCGGGCAGCTATTGGTCTGAGAGGTAGAGATTACCAGGCAATGGTAGAACCAGTCTACTCAGACAGTAGGCCCACCATTTTGACGGCACGGGGGGTGGTGGATGTACGCCATGGGAGGGTGCCCGTTCGCATAATAAATATCGGGAAGAGGGAAGTGTACCTGCCCCGGTATGCTACGCTAGCCAAATTGTATACCATCAACCAAAATTCTGTACAGTCCGTGGAACCCTTGCCTCCGTCTCATCCAGAGGAAGGTAACGGCTCTAAGCAACAAATGGAGGACTGGTGTCGGCAACTGCATTTGGGTACTGACTCCACACCCGCTCACCACAAGCAGGGAGTCTACCGGGTGATCCAGGAATACGAGAGAGTGTTCAGTAAACACCCGCTAGACTTCGGGCGGGTAAAGGGAGTGGAACATCACATCCCCACGGGAGACCATCCTACCATAAAGGAGAGGTATCGTCCCGTACCCCCTGCACACTACCAACACGCCAAGGGGATGCTTAGAGACATGAAGGAGGCTGGGGTAATCAGGGATAGCTGTAGCCCCTGGGCAGCTCCACTAGTCTTGGTTAAAAAGAAAGACAACACCATGAGAATGTGTGTAGATTACCGGAAAATCAACCGTATCACACACAAAGATGCGTACCCCATACCAAGGATAGAGGAGTCTTTGGCTGCTTTAAAATCTGCTAACTTCTTCTCCACTTTGGATCTCACTAGCGGGTACTGGCAGGTTCCTGTAGCAGAGGCGGATCGGGAGAAGACCGCATTCACCACCCCGATGGGACTTAGCGAGTTTACCTGCATGCCGTTCGGACTCTGCAACGCACCAGGAACCTTCCAACGATTGATGGAATGCTGTCTGGGACACCGGAACTTTGAGACGGTCCTGCTGTACCTGGACGATGTTATAGTTTATTCCAAAACCTACGAGGACCACCTGAAACACCTGGCGGAAGTGTTTGAAGCCCTGGCAAACTACGGTCTGAAGGTGAAACCGTTGAAGTGTCACCTGCTAAAACCAAAAGTGCAGTACCTGGGACACGTGGTGAGTGCTGACGAAGTGGCTCCCGACCCTGATAAGATCACCGCGATTAAGGAATGGCCAAGACCCTCCAGCGTAAGGGAAGTACGGCAGTTCCTCGGGTTGGTAGGCTACTACCGAAGATTCATTCCCGGTTTCACCAAAAAGGCAGCTCCTATGCAGGACCTCCTGATAGGCCAGTCCAGGAAGGCCAAGAACCAGAAGCCGCCCTTCAGATGGGAGAAGCTGGAAGAAGAGTCCTTCCGCCAGCTGAAGATGGCCATCACGGGGGATGAAATCCTGGCGTACCCTGATTACAGTCAGCCCTTTATCCTCTACACCGACGCAAGTAACATCGGGCTAGGAGCCGTACTGTCCCAGATCCAGCAGGGGAGAGAACGGGTAATTGCTTACGCCAGCCGAAAACTGCGACCCACCGAAAGAAACTCTGAGAATTACAGCTCATTCAAGCTAGAGTTCCTGGCAGTGGTGTGGGCAGTCACCGAACGCTTTAAGCACTACCTCGCCTCTTCCCGGTTCACCGTGTACACGGATAACAACCCGTTGACACACCTGGACACTGCAAGACTCGGTGCCCTGGAGCAGAGATGGATGGCCCGCCTGTCCAACTATGAGTTCACGATCAAATACCGGGCAGGACGCTCCAATACCAACGCGGATGCCTTGTCCAGAATGCCAAACCTACCGGACGTAGGGGAAGATCCGGAGGAACTGGAAGAAGTTGAACTCCCCGCGTTCCACCGTCATGGGACTACCCAGTATTCCCACCGTGTAAGGGGTAAGCAATCCGCTACGTTCAACCCCTTACCTCATTACAACTGGGCGGAAACGCAAGACAGTGACCCCGCCGTCCGACTGGTGAAGGAGATGCTGACTCAGCCAGATGCTCGCCTTGACCCAGACGCTACGGAGGAAACCAAGCAACTGTGGGCTGAGAAGAGTCGACTGTTCCTTTACAAGGGGAAGTTGTGCCGTAGAATGGTTAACTCCCGGACGCATGAACTGATCTGGCAAGTAGTGGTGCCAAGAAGAGACGCGGCTATGGTACTGGAGGCATACCACGACGGAGCTGGGCACTTCGGATGGAAGAAGCTGGAGTTCCTGCTGCGCGGGCGGTTCCACTGGGTAGGCATGAGAGGAACCATCGAGAGGTGGTGCAGAGACTGTGGCCCATGCAACCTAAGAAGGAAGGACCGTGCCAGCCAGAAGACTCCCCTGCAGTCCATCGTCACCAGGCAGCCGTTGGAACTGGTAGCCTTGGATCATGTAAAACTGACCCCCAGCAGAAGTGGCTACGTCTATGCGTTAACCATCGTGGATCACTACTCCCGGTTCTTGGTTGTAGTCCCCGTCAAGGACTTAACGGCTCAAACAGCAGCTAGAGCCTTTCAGCAGCACTTCTGCCGTCCACACGGATACCCAGAGCAGGTGCTGACGGACCAGGGACCTGCCTTTGAAGCGGAAGTCTTCCAGGAGTTCTGCACTCTGTATGGCTGCCGGAAGATAAGAACAACACCCTATCATCCGCAAACCAATGGACTCTGCGAGAAGATGAACCAGGTGGTGATGGACCTTCTGAAAACGTTGCCCCTGGAAGAACGCAGTCTGTGGCCTGAGAAACTGCCTGATCTGGTGGACCTATACAACCACATCCCTGTAGGTTCTACCAACTGTACCCCGGCTTACCTAATGAGAGCAAGACCTGGTAAGCTGCCTGTTGATCTGGATATGGGAGTCCTGACACCCGAGGACACTTCACCAGAAGCAGACTGGGACACAGAGAGGCAGCAGCAGTACCGGAAAGTACAGGAGAGCGTTGAGCGAAGTCTCTGTCAAGCAAGAGAAAGACAGGAGAAGACTTACAACCAGTATGCTCCCGCTGTTCCCCTGGTACCTGGAGAGCAGGTCTTGAAAAGGAAGAGATGGCTCCACAAGTTGGACGACCAGTGGGAGAAGGACCCGTACACCGTACTGCCATCGAGCCATGAAAACCCAAAAATCTGCACAATCAGTAAGGATGGAGGAGAAACCACAGCCATTGTCTCCCGAGATCACCTGAAGAAGTGTCCCGAGCAGCTACGAAACCCTGAAGAAGATCAAGAAAACCCTCGACCCGCAGAGGAAAGGGAAGAGATGGTCAGTACTGTACTCGGAGACTTCCCTCGGTCTTGGACACAAGTAAATGGTGCTGTTGTGGTACCCGTCCTCACCTTCCTCCAGCCAGCATCCCAAGTGCCTACGGAAAAACAGGTAGAGCTGGAAGAGCAACTGGTCCAGGAGGCAGAAGACCCCACACAAGCAGACCAGGAGAATCGACCCTCTGCTTATAGTGAGCCTGCCGTGCCCCTAGTGAGCCAAAGAACCCGTAGACAGCTGCCCAGCTTACCTTTGACAGCTCCTACACCCTGTAGCTCAGGACCGGTCAGTAAGCTCCGTAGGTCTACTAGGGCCACTAGAGGCCAGTTGCCAGTACGTTGGAGGATCTAAAGTGTTCAGACTGTTTTATTGGTATTTACCCGTTTACTGTTGCTTGTAAATAATTATGTTTTTCCAGTTATTTTATAGGTGTCTTTTGTGGATTAACCGAAATTCTTTGTATATATGTTTGGAGCGTAACCCAGGAATGGACTAAGACTGCTAAAGACTCGGGGTAGGACAGACCCCCACCTGGTTACGGCTTCCTGTTCTTTGGTGAAATGGACACCCTTATTGCTTCAAAAACTGCACCCGGTTGCGGACACGCTGTGACCGCCCTAACGTGTTTTTCCTTATTGTATTGTTCCTGTTTATACCCTGTTATGTTTTCAAAAATATGTTTAGTCCCGGAGTACTAAATTTTACTAGGGGGGAATGTGGCACCCCAGGGGTCTGGTTACCACAGTAATAGCAATATTACGGCTGAGAGCAGGTGGGAGGTCTCCTGGTCAGGAACCCTAAGCATGCAACACTTCCTGCCCAGTCCTGGGAGGGGAAGAACTTCCCCTATATAAACTGGGGCTGAGGCG
The DNA here is from genome assembly GCF_046119375.1 of Phyllobates terribilis. Classification (NCBI taxonomy): domain Eukaryota; kingdom Metazoa; phylum Chordata; class Amphibia; order Anura; family Dendrobatidae; genus Phyllobates; species Phyllobates terribilis. Next base: position 145,829,937 of record NW_027362767.1, read on the forward strand.
GGGTTAGAGGAGAAGAAGAGGAGTCCCAGACAGAGACACAGTCTGGTCTGGAGTGGAGCAGATACAGGGAGAGCAAGATCAGGAGCTCTGTGGGAGCAGTGATAAAAGGGGTCAGAGACTGAAAGCTGTAGAGCTCGTCCTGACTGAAGAGATCTCACCGGACACGGAGTCCGAGGCTGTGGGGACTGATCCATACCCAGCAGCAGAAACCGACCGGCAGGGGATTTCAGGTCCTCTGGCCAAGAAACCCGAAGGCACGGTCACACGCAAGGGACCAGCACCGCCGTTGTGGAGCGGAGGCTACCAGAAGGCCCCGAGTCACCGGCCATACGGGTGAGCACCACACGGTACACTCAGGGACGTGGGCTACTTTTACCCGCTTCTAGCAAGGTAGCCAGGGAGAGTACAATAAGTTGGAGAGGCCTACAACTCCGCCTGGCCGGGGGAGATCCTATCTGCTCACGGACTGACCAGACCCCGAACGCTAGCCAGTACTCCCGGGAGGGTCTACCTTTGCCACCAGTAAAGACCCTGAACTACACCGCACCGTCTCTGAGTGGTTCCTGGTGCCTGCGTGCAATTCTGCTATCCCCATCATCCACGTCCGCTGCCCTGAGGCCATACCCCTCCCGTTGGGGGTTATACTATCCACGCTGCACAACCGTACCACCGGCCTCAGCGGTCTGCCCTGCAGCGGTGGCTTCATAACCGCATTCAACGGGTGGCGTAGTCGAACACTATAACATCTTCTACTAAATTCCGCCACTTAGTTTGACACCCTGGGCACGGACCGGGTCACCGCCACGAGGACTACTAACCCCAACAGATCCGGCTCCGGGTATCCCCTGCACAACACAGGCCCAGGGGGCGCGTCAACTGCAATGCACTCCAATGGATTTAATAGGTCTCTGTACACATTCTGGGGGATATATAACGTCCCTCGTATACGATCCCGGTCACTGCCTCACAAAGGATATAACTGAACTTCTTCCATAAGAAAAGTTTCATCGCATGCTTGAAACCGGTAGGAGAAGTCTAGTTCATCATGGAGGAGGATGTCTAGGTGGTCTTTCCCTGACTCTGTTAGTGGTGTTTTTCCCCTGCATCGACCATTTTTCAGGCCTCTGTAGCTGAGGAAAGGTGAAGTTCTCTTCCTCTAATGGCATCCACGAAGGTATGTCAATTTTTTTAATTCCTAGTATATCCCATGAAGCCTGTAGATCTTCCGGAGTGCAAATATAAATTTGTTTGCCATCTTTTAGGACGGCTAGACCAAAAGGGAAGAGCCATCTGTATACCAACTTATTGATTCGAAGAGCATCTAGAAGGGGTTTAATTTTCCTCCTCCTGGCCAAGGTGTTATCGGGTTATTGTCGTAAGTTATAGGACCTTATTCCCTCATCTTGGATAGGATTGCCGCAGTGTCAACGTAGCTTAACAGTCCGCAGATTATGTTCCTTGGTGGGTCAGAGGACTTTGGTTTAGGTCTCAGAGCACGATATATTCGTTCAATAGTAATGCTTTTGGTTCTTTCTGGACCAAGAAGAGAGGTGAAAATCTCATTGGCGACACTTCTAAGGGTATCAGGAGCGAAGGATTCTGAGATTCCCTTTATCCTAAGCTTCTTGCGCCTACTCCTATTTTCCTGATCTTCTATAGCGAGCAGAGCAGAATTCAGTTGTAGTTTATGGTAGGACATTTGGTCTTTCAGGGTGTCCGAAAAATCTAGTAAATCCGTCTGTACAATTTCCAGGGATTCAACTCTCTGATCTACTTGTTTAAGGTCTGCCCTCAGGCTGGACAATTCTTGCATTAGTGGTTGTGACGCGCCCCCTGGGCCGTGGGGTACTCGGCAGCCGGGCCTCTGGTTGCTGGGGGATATCACAGTAGCTGGCCCGGTCCGTGACCCAGGGCGGTCAGTAAAAGGGGGGGATTATTATATGGGGTTTGGAAAGTTCGTGACGCCACCTGTGGAATGCGGCTAAGGGGAGCCGCCGCTGCGGAGGAGTCCTCTGAGGCAGATGGTAGGGCAGCTTGTGATGGAATGGCTCCCCACAGGTGGAGCATGCCTCAGGGCAGCGTGGGATGTAATGGATGGTGGTGCAGGGGAGAGACGGCAGGACGGTCCCGGAGGAAAGACAGACACTCACACAGGGGTAAGCTTCAGTACCTTTACTGGTGATGCTGCAGGCACGGTCCAGGGTACTCCAGGCGAAGGGCGCACTTTTTGACTCTCCCAAGTGAGTGGATATAGGGCCTCCTGATCCGTGGCTTTACTCCCTGAGCTTCTGACCTGCCTGGAGCTAGGCCTAGCTTGGTTACTGTCTCTCTTTGCACCTGCTGACCTGGTGGTAGGGCCTTCTCTTTGGAGATAACTCTCCCTGGACGCTGGGGCCGCCGTGACTCCTAGCCCTGGTACTGTAATCAGCATTTGGTGAACCTGGGACCTGTAGTTCTGCAGGGGTTCCAGTGGTTCCTACTTGGTATGAAAAGTCCCTGTAGGCGCGGACCCGGTGTCCGGTGTATATCTTGGGGTGAGCCTGGTATGCTCCTCTGCCCCCTTACTACTTCTTCCTTCTTCTCTCGCCTTCGGCCCACTCAAGGCCCTCACTAGGCCTTCACACGTGCTGTAGGTCTTGGCTCGCCTAAGCACAGCAGCAAGCGTGCTGCTCTCTGAGCGTCAGCACGCTCTCTGCTCAACTCTGAGCTGTGTTCCTCTCTGTCTCTGAACACTTCACTGAAACTGAACTTCTCACAGACTGAGCTGCCTGGCTCCACTCTCCCTATATACAGTGGTGCCCAAAAGTATTGGCACCCCTGCAATTCTGTCACATAATACTCAGTTTCTTCCTGAAAATGATTGCAATCACAAATTCTTTGGCATTATTATCTTCATTTAATTTGCTTGCAAGGAAAACACAAAAGAGAATGAAGCAAAAATCAAATCGTTGATCATTTCACACAAAACTCCAAAAATGGGCCAGACAAAAGTATTGGCACCCTCAGCCTAATACTTGGTTGCACAACCTTTATCCAAAATAACTGCGAACAACCGCTTCCGGTAACCATCAATGAGTTTCTTACAATGCTCTGCTGGAATTGTAGACCATTCTTCTTTGGCAAACTGCTCCAGGTCCCTGATATTTGAAGGGTGCCTTCTCCAAACTGCCATTTTGAGATCTCTCCACAGGTGTTCTATGGGATTCAGGTCTGGACTCATTGCTGGCCACCTTAGAAGTCTCCAGTGCTTTCTCTAAAACCATTTTATAGTGCTTTTGGAAGTGTGTTTTGGGTCATTGTCCTGCTGGAAGACCCATGACCTCTGAGGAAGACCCAGCTTTCTCACACTGGGCCCTACATTATGCTGCAAAATTTGTTGGTAGTCTTCAGACTTCATAATGCCATGCACACAGTCAAGCAGTCCAGTGCCAGAGGCAGCAAAGCAACCCCAAAACATCAGGGAACCTCCGCCATGTTTGACTGTAGGGACCGTGTTCTTTATATTGAATGCCTCTTTTTTTTTCCTGTACACTCTATGTTGATGCTTTTTCCCAAAAAACTCTACTTTTGTCTCATCTGACCAGAGAACATTCTTCCAAAACGTTTTAGGCTTTCTCAGGTAAGTTTTGGCAAACTCCAGCCTGGCTTTTTTATGTCTCGGGGTAAGAAGTGGGGTCTTCCTGGGTATCCTACCATACAGTCCCTTTTCATTCAGACGCCCACGGATAGTACGGGTTGACACTGTTGTACCCTCGGACTGCAGGGCAACTTGAACTTGTTTGGATGTTAGTCGAGGTTCTTTAAACACCATCCGCACAATCTTGCGTTGAAATCTCTCGTCAATTTTTCTTTTCCGTCCACATCTAGGGAGGTTAGCCACAGTGCCATGGGCTTTAAACTTCTTGATGACACTGCGCACGGAAGACACAGGAACATTCAGGTCTTTGGAGATGGACTTGTAGCCTTGTGATTGCTCATGCTTCCGCACAATTTGGTTTCTCAAGTCCTCAGACAGTTCTTTGGTCTTCTTTCTTTTCTCCATGCTCAATGTGGTACACACAAGGACACAGGACAGAGGTTGAGTCAACTTTAATCCATGTTAACTGGCTGCAAGTGTGATTTAGTTATTGCCAACACCTGTTAGGTGCCACAGGTAAGTTACAGGTGCTGTTAATTACACGAATTAGAGAAGCATCACATGATTTTTCAAACAGTGCCAATACTTTTGTCCACCCCCTTTTTTAGGTTTGGTGTGGAATTATATCTAATTTGGCTTTAGGACAATTCTTTTTGTGTTTTTTCATTGAAGACAAATTAAATGAAGATAATAATACCAAAGAATTTGTGATTGCAATCATTTTCAGGAAGAAACTGAGTATTATCTGACAGAATTGCAGGGGTGCCAATACTTTTGGCCACCACTGTATGTCCCTATTGGACTCCCTCTGCTGGTCTGAGGTGGTAGGGTGGAGGTGTGTGAATGTGTGAGGGCCTCTTGTGGAGAAGTCCATCCATGCACCCTTCTGGGTTCTGTGGCACCAATGCGCAGCAGGGCGCCACATTCCCCCTTAGTAAAACTCAGTACTCCTGGACTGAAGCATTTTCCTCAAAACAAGTTAAACAATAACATTAACATTTCTTCCCTTTATGGGAGGCACTTTTCTTGAACGTTACATGTAACATTATAATACAATACATATATGTACAATAGTTAGAGTTTTTGAACAATTGTCAGTGAGTCCCCCAACAGGGTGTCCATTTCACTGCAAAGTACAAGGGAGCTTGAGGGACCTGTCCGTAAACCCTCCACGTAGGCCCTGGGCGTGGCTGCAGGGCATAGGTGATCCGGAGTTGGACCACGTCTTTCGCCACGCCAAACAGGTTTTTGTTCAGTGGTTACCTAAAAGGGGCACTCCAGGGAGTGCAATTATGTACAAATAAACAGTTTTTGGGCTGCACACAGTCCTCAGCCACCGAGTCCTTTATATATACCCTTACGGGTAACTAAATGCAACAAGAAAAGTGTCCATGTCACCTAAATTGTCCATTGTAAGGCAAAAATACATCAATACATACATGAAAATTACACAAGAACAACATACCCCAAGGGGCAACTATTTATACTATCAGAGTTTCTCTTTCTACTCTCTATACCTGACAGGGGTCTGACCTTGCGTGCTTCGTGTTGACCTACATAGTACTGGGATGCGTGTGGTACTGGTGTTTGTACTACCTCCCATTCTGTTAGTTCTAGGTGTGGAGGAACTGCAAGGCTGCCTTAAACTTCCTACGGGACTGGCAAGTGTACCATTGGCTGGGCCTTCTTGCTCTGCTCCAACCGGGGATCCTTCTTCCAGGGATTCTTCCTGAGCAGGCTCTTCTGGGGCACCTACAGGTTCTACTTGCTGTGGAGGGTCTTCTGGCTGTTGGTAGAAGTGGATCACAGGTATTATCACTGCTCCTCCTAGTTGGGGCCAATCTGCCGGGAAATCTCCTAATTCAGTATGTATTACTGCTTCTTTAGGCTCCTCCGGTACGATGAGAGGCACTTCTTCCTGGGGCTTTAGCAGACCTGGACACAACTTCAGATGGTCTCTAGATACCGTTGCAGTCATTCTTCCTCTGTCCTTGGTAATTAAACAGGTCTTCCTGTTATCAAATCTTGAATTCAACACAGTGTAGGGTTCGCTCTCCCACTGGTCATCAAGTTTCTGGTTTCTTCTTTTTCTCTTTAGCACAACTTCTCCAGGTGAAAAGGGTTCTGCTGGTGCACTCTTGTTGTACTGTGCTTCCTGCTTGTCTCTTACCCTATTCAGACTGTCTTCGACACAGGCTTGTACTCTCCTGTACAATTCCTGTCGCGTCGTGTCCCAGCCTTCAGTGGACATATCTGCTTCTGGCTCTACCACTCCAAGCTCCAGGTCCATGGGCAACTTTCCAGGTCTTGCTCGCATGAGATATGCTGGAGTACAGTTGGTGGAACTCACAGGTATGTGGTTGTACAAATCTACCAGGTCAGGTAGCTTGTCTGGCCACTGGTTTCTTTCTTCCAGCGGTAAGGTCTTCAACAGGTCGATGACGATGTTATTCATCTTTTCACATAACCCATTGGTTTGGGGGTGGTACGGTGTAGTCCGGATCTTCTTACACCCGTACAGATGGCAGAACTCCTTGAACAATTCGGCTTCAAAGGCAGGGCCTTGATCCGTCAGCACCTTATCCGGGTATCCATGGGGCCTGGAGAAGTAGGCTTGAAACGTCCTTGCTGCAGTTTCTGCCATCAGATCCTTGACAGGGGCTACCACCAGGAACCGGGAGTAGTGATCCACCATGGTCAGGGCATACGAGTAACCTAACCTACTGGATGACAGTTTGACGTGATCCAAAGCGACGATCTCCAGGGGCTGGGTTGTCTTGATGGACTGCAGGGTTTCTTTCTGGCTGTTGTAGTCTTTTCTTCTGAGGCTACAGGGTCCACAATCCCGGCACCACCTCTCTATGGAACTCCGCATTCCAACCCAATAAAACCGATTCATCACGAGGGTTTCTAGCTTCTTCCAGCCAAAGTGTCCTGCTTGATTGTGGTAGGCCTCCAACACCATCTGGATGTCTGTCCTAGGCACTACGATCTGCCATACCATCTCATGGGTCCTCGGGTTGACGTACCTTCGACACAGCTTCTCCCTATAGATGAACAGCCGCTTCTCTCATTCCACAGTTGCTTGGCTTGTGGAAACGCGTCCTTCTCCAGGGAGGAACCTTCCTGGGTTATCAGTTCCTTGATACGGCTGACAACCGGGTCGCTGCCCTGGGTCTCCTTCCAGCTGTGGTGAGGCAAAGGGTTTAACGTCTTACTGCGATCCCTCCTGGAGGCTCGTTGCTCGTGGACCATTCCAGTACGGTAGAAGGCAGGTAGCTCAATCTCCTCCAGGTCATCCACTTCTTCTTCAGTATCCGACTGGTGCGGCATCCTGGACAGGGCATCGGCGTTGGCATTCTTACGGCCTGCCCGGTACTTAATGATGAACTGGTATTTTGACAGCCGAGCCATCCATCGTTATTCCATGGCTCCTAACTTGGCTGTTTCCAGATGAGTCAAGGGGTTATTATCAGTGTAGGCAGTGAACTTACTGGAGGCTAGGTAGTGCTTGAACCGCTCGGTGATGGCCCAGACCAGGGCCAGGAACTCCAACTTGAAGCTGCTATAGTTCTCTGGGTTCCTCTCGGTCGGGCGGAGCTTCCTGCTTGCATAGGCGATCACCTTCTCTCGGCCATTCTGCTTCTGACTTAACACAGCTCCTAATCCCTCGTTGCTGGCATCAGTGTACAGCAGGAAAGGTTGGCTGTAGTCAGGGTAGGCTAGGATCTCTTCGCCGGTCAGGATCTCCTTCATCACCTCAAAAGATTCAGCTTGCTCCTTACCCCACTGGAACAGGGGGTTTCTGCCTCTCCCGGACTGTCCTACAAGGAGATCTTGCAAAGGCGCCGCTTTCTTGGTGTAATCCTTCACAAACCTCCTGTAATACCCGACTAGTCCCAGGAACAGATGTACCTCTTTGAGGCTCTTCGGCTCCGGCTATCTCTGGATGGCAGTGACCTTCTCCGGGTCCGGTGCTACTCCTTCTGGACTGACGATGTGCCCCAGGTACTGTACCTTTCGCTTGAGGAGGTGGCACTTTGAGGGCTTCAGCTTCATCCCATACCGGGACAGCGACTCAAATACCTCTGCCAGGTGCTTCAAATGGTCCTCGTACGTTTTGGAGTACACTATCACGTCATCCAGGTATAGCAGTACAGTCTCGAAGTTGGGGTGTCCCAGGCAGCACTCCATCAATCTCTGGAACGTTCCGGGGGCGTTGCAGAGTCCGAACGGCATACTGTTGAACTCGCAGAGCCCCATCGGGGTCGTAAAGGCCGTCTTCTCCCGATCCTCCTCAGCAACAGCTACTTGCCAGTACCCACTAGTGAGGTCAAGGGTGGAGAAGTAATTTGCAGACTTTAATGCAGCCAGGGATTCCTCTATACGGGGCAAAGGGTATGCATCTTTGTGTGTTATGCAATTTACTTGTCTGTAATCTACACACATTCTCATGCTTCCATCCTTTTTCCTGACTAGGACCAGGGGAGCTGCCCCGGGGCTACAGCTATCTCTTATTACCCCTGGCTTCCTCATGTCATTCAACATTTCCTTCGCTTTCTGGTAGTGTGCTATTGGGATTGGCCTGTAATGTTCTTTGATGGGTGGATGGTCACCTGTGGGTATATAATGTTGTACCCCTTTAATTCTCCCAAAATCAAGTGGGTGTTTACTGAGTACCCGCTCGTATTCCTGAACCACCCGGTGTACACCCTGTTTCTGATGGGCAGGAGTGGTGTCTGTCCCAACATGGAGCTGTTGACACCAATCCTCCACCTGGGTTGCCGGGTCATTATCCTCCACTTTGTCTGGTGAGGTTAGGGACTCCGCCGTGTGTATGGAGTTGTTATCTACTGTGTACAGTTTAGCAACAGTGGCGTAGCGTGGTAATCTAACCTCGTCCTCCCCATAGTTTAGGAGGCGTACGGGCACCCTCCCATTGCGTACATCCACCACCCCTCTGGCAGTCAATAGTGTAGGCCTATGCTCCGAACTAAGGGGCTCTACTACCGACTGGTAGCTCCGTCCTTTGAGACCTATTGCTGCTCTACACCAAATCAGCATTTCACTCATCGGGGGGATCACAATGGGTATCGGGTTTGTCACCCGTACATTACCAATTTCACCACCTGATAGCTTTACCTGTTGCTGGTACATAAGGGCTCGGATCTCTTTCTAGAGCACCCTCCTCTGCCCTGCTTTGCCGGTGTCAGCAATCTGTTGGAGCAAAAACAACACTTCTCCCAAACAGTTACCAACAATATTTGTACCAAGTATCATATACAAGTCTGTATCATCTGGATTAGACTCCACTACAATTAGTCCTTGGTCCTTTAGCTCCGCTTTCCCCACTTTCACTGTCACATTCTTAACCCCTACTAGGTTAAGAGGAAGGCCGTTAGAGGCATACACGGAGAGATTCGGGGCTGGCGGCTAGAGTTCATCTATGGACCAGAACCTTTTGTAGAGGACATCAGGTATGAAGGTTACCTGTGAGCCAGTGTCCAGCATGGCAGGTGTCGCGATGCCATCCAGCACAATGTACAGGAAAGGTCTTCCTCCCACGAACCGATGGTACCAGTTTGATGGGCCTGCTTGATTTACTCCTGGGTGTCGGCTCTCGGCCCCAGGGTTTGCTCGTTTAAAGGACAGTTCCGCGCTGTGTGGCCTGGCAGCGATAGCAGATGAACTCTCCTGGATGGCGACGTTGGTCGTGGGTCCTCCCACGGGGTGGCGTTGTCCTCCTCCGGGATGGCGTTGTCCTCCTCCTTCTTCTCATCCAGCCGACATCCTCAGGGCTGTCGGCAAGTAGTATCCTTCCTTCCGGCTTGGGCTCCTCCTGTAGCTGCAGGACAGTGGCCAGGGTTTTACTTAACTGGCGCACTTCAGAGCGCAGGCTGTCCAGCTCACTAGGAGGCACTGTTTGCACCTTTGTTTCAGCCGTTAATGAAGGAGCAGTGGGTGCTGCGGGCACAGGGGTGGCGCCACCCTGGTAACGTTGGATAGAAGGGGGCTGCATACCCTTTATAGCCATGTCCTTAAGGGTGTCAAAGGTGGCATCTGGATGATCTAAGGCCCACCACCATACAGTTCTGCTCTCCTCCTGGGACCTCAACCCCCGGATGAACTGTTCCGTCAGCATTTTATTGTCATTTTGTATGCTGGCTGGACTAACCTGTTTCAGGGCCCGCAGGGCTTCCTTTAAGCGCCAGGCAAAGTCCCGGATACTGTCCTCAGGTTTCTGGACGCAGTGATAGAACCTCATCCGGGATCTGTCTCAGTGCGGTTTTCAAACACAGTTTGCAGTCTCTTAAAGATGATGGACACTGATTGCTGGTCTGCGGCTGGCCAGGTTTCAACTTCCCGCTCTGCGGCACCAGTCAATTTTCCCAGCACAACAGCAGCTCTCTGTTTACCGGTCATAGAATACATGTCTAGCACACCGCATATTCGTCTCTTGAATCCAGACAGGGTGTCCGGTTTGCCGTTATACTGGGGGAGCCACTTCGCTCCAGGGATATACGGCAGGGCCATAGGTAATAACGGGGTCATGACCCCTGTAGGTGGAGCGGCCGCTCCGGCCTGTGCAGCGCCGGGCGCAGGTTGGGCATCAGGAGCGTTAACCAGTGCTCCGGCGGCTTGCTGGTCGTCGGCCATTGTTGCGCCCCCCTAGTGAACCGGAGCCTACCTTCTTCACTTTCTTTACCAGGTAGGCAGCAGCTCCGCGGGCGACGGTCTTCTTCCAGGACCTTGCGTCGCTCGCGTCTGACGTCAGAGCGTCCTCTGGCTCCTTCCTGGACCTGACACTTCCTGGTTCAATGTCAGGGGCGGGGCGTGTCCTCAACTTCGCGCGCTTCCAGCGGTTAGGCCTCTCTGATTCCCGCGGTTACGCCCCACTTCTTCCCGCGCGGCAACAGGAAGATGGCGGACAATGGCGGCAAATCTCGGGAATGGCGGGAAAACTTCACCACAGTGAGTATCACAGTCTTTAAAGGCGCACAGTACCTGGTGGCAACGGGCACGGAATCCTGTTCGTGACGCCAAGGCTGACGCGCCCCCTGGGCCGTGGGGTACTCGGCAGCCGGGCCTCTGGTTGCTGGGGGATATCACAGTAGCTGGCGCGGTCCGTGACCCAGGGCGGTCAATAAAAGGGGGGGATTATTATATGTGGTTTGGAAAGTTCGTGACGCCACCTGTGGAATGCGGCTAAGGGGAGCCGCCGCTGCGGAGCAGTCCTCTGAGGCAGATGGTAGGGCAGCTTGTGATGGAATGGTTCCCCACAGGTGGAGCGGGCCTCAGGGCAGCGTGGGATGTAATGGATGGTGGTGCAGGGGAGAGACGGCAGGACGGTCCCGGAGGAAAGACGGACACTCACACAGGGGTAAGCTTCAGTACCGTTACTGGTGATGCTGCAGGCACGGTCCAGGGTACTCCAGGCGAAGGGCGCACTTTTGGACTCTCCCCACTGAGCGGGTATAGGGCCTCCTGATCCGTGGCTTTACTCCCTGAGCTTCTGACCTGCCTGGAGCTAGGCCTAGCTTGGTTACTGTCTCTCTTTGCACCTGCTGACCTGGTGGTAGGGCCTTCTCTTTGGAGATAACTCTCCCTGGACGCTGGGGCCGCCGTGACTTCTAGCCCTGGTACTGTAATCAGCATTTGGTGAACCTGGGACCTGTAGTTCTGCAGGGGTTCCAGTGGTTCCTACTGGGTATGAAAAGTCCCTGTAGGCGCGGACCCGGTGTCCGGTGTATATCTTAGGGTGAGCCTGGTATGCTCCTCTGCCCCCTTACTACTTCTTCCTTCTCCTCTCGCCTTCGGCCCACTCAAGGCCCTCATTAGGCCTTCACACGTGCTGTAGGCCTTGGCTCGCCTAAGCACAGCAGCCAGCGTGCTGCTCTCTGAGCGTCAGCACGCTCTCTGCTCAACTCTGAGCTGTGTTCCTCTCTGTCTCTGAACACTTCACTGAAACTGAACTTCTCACAGACTGAGCTGCCTGGCTCCACCCTCCCTATATATGTCCCTATTGGGCTCCCTCTGCTGGTCTGAGGTGGTAGGGTGGAGGTGTGTGAATGTGTTAGGGCCTCTTGTGGAGAAGTCCATCCATGCACCCTTCTGGGTTCTGTGGCACCAATGCGCAGCAGGGCGCCACAGTTGCATCGCCTGTGAAAGTGTTTTCTTTAGGAAAGATCTGGAGATTGGTGTAGAGTTAGAGGATTGAGATCTCGAGTCCGAATCTTCGCTGCCTGAATCTGTGTCTGCAGCGGAAGCAAGCAATGGTGAGTTAGAGGCAATTTTTCTAGAGGCTTTTTGGGGTGCGTTTTTCATGCGTTTCCGCTGCGGAATTTCCGCAGCGGAAACGCATCAAAAACGCATGGTAATCCGCACCCCATGGTCCCCAATGGCATTCTGCAATGTCAATGCACATGCTGCGGATTTTTCCGCAGCGTTTCTGCAGCGCTCATAAATCCCCAGCATGTTCATTAATTTTGCGGAAGCGCCGCCATTGACTTGCATTGAGACGCATAGAATCCGTGTCTGTACATTTGTACACGCGGATAATATGCGTTTCAATGTGCGGATGGTACCCGGGTGTGGAGGACAGGAGACTCTCATCCAGACCTGGGTACCATTGTACCTGTAAAAAAAAGAATAAAAGAATAAATAAAGTTTATATTCACCTGTCTGGCGGCCTCTCTCTGCATGCTGGCAGCGCTTCTCCTTCCAGGACCTGAGATGACGTCGCGGTCATATGACCGCAGGCTGTTTCGCGAGATGTCGGCAAGCCAGGAAGGAAGGAAGGTAAGTATAGCTTTATTTTTTTTATTTTTACGGTCACACTGTATAAATCCATGCCGTTTGCATGGATTTATACAGTGTGACCTAGTTGTCAAGCACTTTCCAAGTGATGCTATCGCCTGGAAAGTGCTTGTCAGTCCGCATGCGGAAACACGTGCATTAACGCATGTGGATACGCATGTGAATCCGCATGTATTCTGCAGGAAAAACGCATAATTTTCTGCTTCATTTCTGCATCGTGGGCACATAGCCTTAGAGGTAATTTTTCTAGAGGCTTTTTGGGGCGTGGGAATTTATTTTCTTAAGAAACTTGTCTAGTTCTCCTTGCTTATGAGGAGTGGCATTACCTTCAGTCTTTTTCTTTTACACACTCTTTGACTGTTTTAACCATTTTGAAGTAGCGCTTTGAGCGTGTATAAAAAAGTATCACCTCCTGTTTTCGTTACATGTCACACTGTCATGGAAAATATAGAGTGTTACCAAAAGATCACTAGTGGTAGACTATTGTTTACTTGTGGTAAATGTAAAATTGGACAGGTGAAGGAAAAAAATAATTTTAAAATTTCTTCTCCTACAAACCAGTAGGTGTCACACTGTACTACACTAACAAACAAGAACTTAACTGGATGGGTAATATTTAGTGTTGAGCGAGCACTAAAATGCTCGGGTGCTCGAAGCTCGGGCCGAGCTCACTGTGATACTCGGGTGCTCGACCCGAGCAACGAGCCCAATGTTAGTCTATGGGAGACCCCAGCATTTTTGCGGTGGCACCCCCGGCAGTCTTTTAAAAGCCTAACAAGTGCCCAAAACGATAGTGACAGTGCTCAAATGACATGGGGACAGCATGGGGATCGCCCCAGGAAGCATTTCTGACCCCCAGGTCACTGCTGTCAACAACGTGGTCAGAGGTATTAAGCCACTTTTACAGGCTCACAATAAAACGTTCAAAAACAAAAGTGAAAATTTTTTCCTGTGAAATATGTTAAGGAACATCCTTTCCAGGGAAAAGACTTGTGTATAAGTTAAAATAAATGACCGAAAACAAAAATACTCCTCCACACCTTGGGCTATGTTCACAAGTAGCATTTTTTATGCGTTTTTGCACTTTTGTATTGCTTTCAACTATGACAAATGCATTCACCGTGAAATGTGATTTTAACATTTTACAACCTTATCTGGCCATGTGCTGTGTGACACATGCATAAAGTGCTGAAAAGACATGGGAACAGCATGGGGAAGACCCCTGGAAGCATCTCTGACTCCCAGGTCACTGTCTAAAAGTGTGCCCATCAGAAGTGATCCTTGTCGCATCAGAAGATGCAGACTTGCAACTATCCCCATGTAAGTTCTAGTCCCAGGGCAGTGTTCAATTGTACCTCCCCCATTCCTTGCAATACAAGAGCAAGTATGCAGCCTGCCACCCACCCACCCCCAGGCTGCAATACCATACTGCTTGCTTGCTTGAACTTGAAATTGGGCCTTTTAGGCATGTGGAGGCGGAGTCTGGCCACCACGTCATGGCTGCGTTGGCGGCCTGGAATCCATACTCAGTCCCCAGCCGCCCGGCGGCTGGGTGTCCATACTCGGTCCCCAGCCACCCCGCGGCCGGGTGTCCACACACGGTCCCCAGCCGCCCCTATTTCTCCTTGGAACATCCCCCCACACACTTTTCTTAGCCCGGCCTGCTTTAGGCAGCATTGGACGAGCCCACCAGAGAACCAGACTCCTCCGGTGGGCCCTGAGTTCTCCATCGGTGGAGTTGAGAGTGCCAAGGTGAGGAGCATGATGATGATGACAGAAGTTAGCATCTGCCATGTTTTCTTTTAATGCAAGTTTAAGTGTGCAGCCTGCCAACCACCCACCCCCAGACTGCATTTCCATACTGCTAGCTTGCACTTGAAATGGGGCCTTTTAGTTTGGAGGAGGCCGAATCTGGCCACTACCTCATGGCTGCTTCGGCAGCGAGTTATCCATACTCAGTCCCCAGCCGCCCCTATTTGTCCTGGTGTGCCTTATACATAAGATTAAGCGCGTATACCAAAACATTACCTGTGCCCTCCCCAGTGCATTTAGTGGGAAGGAGAGCCTATTCCGCTGTAGTGTGTGCATGCCAAACCCCTGTTCATGGTACATGCGAAGATGCCTCCCACCTTGCACCTGTCGTTGCAGACTTGCAACTCTCCCCATTCAAGTCCTTGTCCCAGGGCAGTGTTCAATTGTACCTCTCCCATTCCTTGCAATGCAAGCGCAAGTATGCAGCCTGCCACCCACCCACCCCCAGGCTGCAATACCATACTGCTTGCTTGCTTGCACTTTAAATTGGGCCTTTTAGGCATGTGGAGGCGGAATCTGGCCACCACGCCATGGCTGTGTCGGCGGCCAGGTATCCATACTCAGTCCCCAGACGCCTGGTGGCCGGATATCCCCGCTTGCTCCCCAGCCTCCAGGGGGTGGCCGGGTGTCCATACTCGGTCCCCAGCCACCCCTATTTGTCCCAGTAACCTTTCCCACACTTTTCTTAGCCTGGCCTGCTTTAGGGCAGCATTGGCCGAGCCCACCGGACTATCAGACTCCTCCGGTGGGCCCTGGCTTCTCCATCAGGGGAGTTGAGAGTGCCAAGGTGAGGAGCATGATGAGGATGATAGAAGTTAGCATCTGCTTTGTTTTGTTGTAATGCAAGCGCATGTATGTAGTAGCGGCTAGGCCTGAGGTGGTCAGCGTTTTGGCGCATATTCTACCTCCTCCGAGGATTGCTGGATGTTTTCCTGCTACTATCCAAGTTCTATGACTCCCGTTAAAACAAAGCTTCAGGTGATAAATGATGGATGAGGTAGTGGCAAAGGAGAAAGAGCAGGAGGAACAGGGACCATTCACATCAATATCAGGCCAGTCAACCAGATATGTCTTGTAGGATATGTTTCTGTAACAAAAGGAGTGGTTCGACTACGCAGTTATAGGGCACTCCAATGCCCCTTGGAAATGACATGGAGGTCAGAGGGCGTTAACTAAACCTTTTTTTCCATTTATAGCAACTGGGTCTCCTGTGCACTGTTGGCCTAAGCAGTGAATGGAAGGCTTTCCAAAAATTATGAGGAACTGCAATGCCCCTTACAAGAGCCATGTGTGGCACCCCAGGGGTCTGGTCACCACAGTAATAGAGATATTATGTCGGAGAGCAAGTGGGAGGTTTCCTGGTCAGGATCCCTTAAACATGCAACATCCTCCTGCCCAGTCCTGGGAGGGGAGAATTCTGCCCTTATAAACTGGATCTGGGGCGGGGTTGAGTGAGTCAGAGAACAGAGAACAGTCAGAGTCAGAGTGAGAGCAAGGGAAAGTAACAGCAAGGAGCTCTGTAGGAGCTAGGAGCTAAAGACCAGGGGCTGGAAGCTGAGCAGAGCTCGCCCTGGCAGAAGACAATAGGGACCGGACACAGGAGTCCGAGGCTGTGAGGACTTATATATCCAGCAGCAGAAACCAGCCGGCAGGGGATTTCAGGTCCTCTGGCCATAGAAGCCCGGAGGCTCAGTCACAAGCAAGGGACCAGCACCGCCGTCGTGGAGCGGAGGCTAATAGAAGGCCCCAAGTCACCAGCCATACGGGTGAGCACTACACGGTACACTCAGGGACGTGGGCTACTTCTACCCGCTTACAGCAAGGTAGCCAGGAAGAGTGCAGACAGACGGGGAGGCCTACAACTCCACCTGGCCAGGGGAACTCCTGCTTGCTCACAGACTGACCAGGCCTCTTATGCTAGCCAGTACTCCCGGGAGAGTCTACCTTCTAATCATCAGTAAAGACCCTGAACTGCACTGCAAAGACTCTGAGTCGTTCCTGCTGCGCTCATGCACCATCACCCCCATCATCCACACTCACTGCCCTGAGGCTATACTCCTCCCGTGGGGAGTTATCCCATTCTCTGCTGCGTACACAACACCAGCCTCAGCGGTCTGACTCGCAGCGGTGGTACTCCCTGACCGCAATCCACGTGTGGCGCAGTTGGAAAATTAACCTCAAAACCTAAGAAAGACTGCCACTGGTTTGACCAGCCTGAGCCACGGGACCGGGTCACCGCCACGGAGACTACAGACCCCAGAGACCCGGCACCGGGTATCCCACACACGTGTACACACGGCCCAAGGGGCGCGTCACATGCAGTACAGCATATTACAAACATAAGTCCCATTATTGGGGAGTGGGTGTCCCATAGTATTTGCTTATGCCTTGCAAGCAAAAGCTGCCAAAAATAAGGACGGAGGAACTTGCAATGCTGGCACCCTGGTGGTATAGTGGTGGTGGAGGCTGAGGATAAGGAGAAGAAGATAAAACAGCTGAAACGATGAAGAGTATACCCATATGTGGGTGTGAAGCGGTGCATGTGAATACACCTCCCGAAATAACACAGTGGATTTCACTTTATGTTACTCTGCTGTCATTTGGTGGTGATGAGAAGTCTGGCCCAATCCAGCCCTTGTTCATTTTGATAAGGGTCAGCTTGTCAGCATTGTCAGTTGACAGGCGAGTGCGCTTATCAGTTATAATTCCCCCAGCGGCACTAAAAACATGCTCCGATAACACGCTAGCGGCAGGGCAGGCCAGGACCTCCAAGGCGTACAGAGCGAGTTCATTCCAAGTGTCCAGCTTGGATACCCAATAATTAAAAGGCACAGAGGAATCACGGAGGACGCTGGTACGGTCGGCAAGGTACTCCCTCACCATCTTTTGAAACTTTCCACTCCTTGTTAGAGTACCCCGCGCCTCAGGGCCTGTAAGCTGGGCGGGTGTCAGAAAACTGTCCCAGAACGTTGACAGTGTTCCCCTGCCTCTGCTGGATTGGCGTTGCATCTCTCTCGCCTGTACGCCTTGGTTGGGCAACGAACTGTGACCTCTGCCGCTAGGGTGTTCAGATGGGAATTTTTTTAAGAGTTCTGCAGCAAGGGCCTTCTGGTACTGCCCCATTTTTGTAGACCTCTCCACCTCAGGAATAAGAGAGTGAAAGTTCTCCTTGTAGCGGGGGTCTACAAGTGTCACCAACCAGTAATGACTGTCACCCAACATTTTGACAACGCGAGGGTCACGGTTAAGGCAGCGTAACATAAAGTCAGCCATGCGTGCCAGACTGGTAACGGGCAAGATTTCCGTGTCCTCACCAAGATGACGACTGACCATGCTCTCCTCCTCTTCCTCCTCCCCCCCGGTCCTCAGGCCACCCACGCTGAACCGACGGTATGACACTTGTACAGGTACTACCGTCTACAACGCATGATAGCAGCTCCTGTTCTTCCTCCTCCTCCTCCTCCTCCTCCTCCTCTCCCTCATTGTCCCCCAATGCACATTGGGATGAGATGAGGCTGGGCTGTGTGTAATCGCCCGCTACGGCTCCTTGATCCATCTCATCATACTCTGGCTGCAATGCCTCCTCTTTAATTCTCTGCAGAGAGCATTGCAAAAGACAGACAAGTGGGATGCTGACACTAATGATGGCATCATCGCCACTCACCATCTTGGTGGCCTCCTCAAAGTTTGTCAGGATGGTACATATGTCAGACATCCAGGTCCACTCCTGAGGTATTATGTGTGGAGTCTGACCTGAATATCGACGGCCTTGTTGCAGCTGGTACTCCACAACTGCTCTCTTCTGCTCACAAATCCTTTGCAACATGTGGAGGGTAGAGTTCCAACGTGTGGGGACATCACACACCAGTCGGTGTGCCGGAAGCTGCAAACACTGCTGCAACACAGCAAGGGCGGCGGAAGCTGTAGCCGACTTGCGAAAATGAGCTGACAGGCGGCGTACTTTCACGAGCAGATCTGGCAACTCGGGGTACGATTTAAGAAACTGCTGAACCACGAGGTTAAGCACATGAGCCAGGCATGGTACGTGTGTGATCTCACCTCGCCTCAGAGCCGCCACCAGGTTACGGCCATTGTCACACACGACCATGCCGGGATGTAGGTTCAGCGGTCTCAGCCACAGATCTGCCTGCTCTTTCACAGCTGTCCACAACTCACAAGCAGTGTGAGGTTTATCATCTAAGCTTATGAGTTTCAGCACAGCCTGTTGCCGCTTGGCGGAGGCAGTACTGCAATGCTTCCAGCTTGTAACTGATGTGGTGATATCTGAGATGGAGGCTGAACATGAGGAGGAGGAGGAGGAGGAGGATGCACAGGAGCTGTACACTGTGGGGGCAACTCTGACTGACATAGGGCCCGCAATCCTCGGTGTGGGGAGGATGTGTTCCGTCCCAAGGTCCGACTGGGTCCCGGCTTCCACTATGTTTACCCAGTGTGCCATCAGAGAGATGTACCGTCCCTGGCCACAAGCACTTGTCCACGTGTCCGTTGTCAGGTGGACTCTCCCAGTAACTGCGTTGTTGAGGGCACGGCAGATGCTTTGGGACACGTGCTTGTGTAGTGCGGGGATGGCACACCGGGCAAAATAGTGTCGGCTGTGGACCGAGTACCGAGGGACGGCCACCGCCATAAGATTGCGGAAGGATTCCGTCTCCACCAGCCTAAAAGGCAGCATTTCCAACGCAAGCAGTCGTGAAATGTGCGAATTTAGGACTGTGGCCTGTGGGGCGTTAGCTGCGAATTTCCGCTTTCGTTCAAAGGTCTGGGATATGGACAATTGAACGCTGCGGTGGGACGTGGACGTGGACGTTGATGCTGTTTCTTGAGAAACTGCCATAACAAGTGAAGACTGAGAGGAGGGGGCATCTTTGCATGCAGTATGGACAGGGGATTGCCTTGCACACACAACAGGGGGTTCTATTGCACGCACAACAGTGGAAGAAGCAGTGGTGACACCCGCTGACACTAGTCGTGGACCCTGGGTTTCGCCCCACAAAGTCGGGTGCTTTGCTGCCATGTGCCTGATCATGCTGGTGGTGGTCAGGCTGGTAGTTTTGTCACCCCTGCTGATGCTGGCATGGCAGGTGGAACATATGGTCTTTTTGGGGTTATCAGCAGAGTCTTTAAAAAAATTCCAGACTCTGGAAGACCTACCGCTTGTACTGGCAACGTCCCTCGTGTTGGTGTTACGGGGAACGGTTGCCTGCCTTCTGTCTGCGGCCACCACACTGCTTTTTCCTGCCTGTTGGGGTACTCTGCCTCCCTCCCCCAGTGTGCTGCTGGCCTCACTCTGCATGTCCTCCTTCCACGTTGGGTCAGTTACTAGATCATCCACCACCTCCTCCTCTTCTACTTGTGCACCACGATCCTCCTCCTCACTTCCTGGCAATTGTGTCTCGTCATCGTCCACCTCTTGTGACAAATTGCCAACGTCGACTTCCTGTGGCCGTGGCTGTTCAAATATTTGGGCATCGCAACATGGGATCTCCTCTTCCACCACTTCAAGCGTATCAGGCGAGGGGCCCAAATATGGAAATGGACCAGTGAACAGCTCTTCAGAGTGTCCAAGTGTGGGATCACTTGCTGTCTGACGACACTCGGCATGGTGGGAGGAAGGAGCATCAGGGTGAGGAGGAGTATGCGGTCGAGACTCACGGCTACTAAGAGTTGACCGTGTGGAAGACAGACCGGAGGTGGTGGTGCCCAGGTAACTGGAAGTATTATCTGCTATCCAATTAATAAACTGTTCACACTGATCAGTTCTCAATACTGGTGTTGTTCTGTGCTTCCCTAGTAATTCGGTCAAGAAGTGGGAGCGAGAAGTTGTGGCTGTTGGCTGTGGCACATTTTCACCTTGGCCACGGCCCCGTCCTCTACACGAACCATCACCAGAACGTCCACTTCCACGTCCCTTGCCACGCGCCTTGCCCATTGTAAATGCACTATCAATGGAAAAAGGGTAATAAAGAGTAGATTAGAACCGTGGAAGAGGAAAACCACAGTTATTGTTTACTGGGGTATACCACACTTTTTTAAATAGAGATATTTGCGGCTGAACAGTGAGCAACACACTCAAACTGCTTTTTTTTAAGATACCAAAGGCCCAAAACTGGGTAGTACAGCGATTTGACCCATGGAACTGCGAAACCACACTGGGATGTCGGGCCTACACAAGACTATTTTCAACAGATATATTTTTGTGTCACAACAGTCAGGAGACACTACTGTTTTTCTTTACGGAAAAAACTACCAAAAGCTGAATAATAGAGATTTTTTACCGTGGGATGGCAAAACCACAGTTATTGTTTACTGGGGTATACCACACTTTTTAAATAGAGATATTTGCGACTGAACAGTGAGCGACACACTCAAACTGCTTTTTTTTTAGATACTAAAGGCCCAAAACTGGATAGTACAGCGATTTGACCCATGGAACTGCGAAACCACACTGGGATGTCGGGCCTACACAAGACTATTTTCAACAGATATATTTTTGTGTCACAACAGTCAGGAGACACTACTGTTTTTCTTTACGGAAAAAACTACCAAAAGCTGAATAATAGAGATTTTTTACCGTAGGATGGCAAAACCACAGTTATTGTTTACTGGGGTATACCACACTTTTTTAAATAGAGATATTTGCGGCTGAACAGTGAGCGACACACTCAAACTGCTTTTTTTTTTAGATACCAAAGGCCCAAAACTGGATAGTACAGCGATTTGATCCGTGGAACTGCGAAACGACACTGGGATGTCGGGCCTACACAAGACTATTTTCAACAGATATATTTTTGTGTCACAACAGTCAGGAGACACTACTGTTTTTCTTTACGGAAAATATACCAAAACCTGAATAATAGAGATTTTTTACCGTGGGATGGCAAAACCACAGTTATTGTTTACTGGGGTATACCACACTTTTTTAAATATATAGATTTGCGGCTGAACAGTGAGCGACACACTCAAACTGTTTTTTTTTTTTAGATACAAATGGCCCAAAATGGATAATACAGAGGTGTGAACCGTGGAACTGCAAAACAACACTTCTGTTTCTCTAGCCTACACCAGACTATTTTCAACAGTTATATTTGTGTCTGAAAAATCAGAGACACGCTTTTTTTTTTTTGGGGGGGGGGGGGACACACACCAAAAGGTTAATAAGACGGGTATTTGTACAGTGTGAAGGAGGAAAAAAAATGGAGGATTTAGATGAAAAAAAAAGGATTTTTCCTGGCCCCCGACACCTGGTGCTAAGTCCAGCAATTTCAGCAACAGGAGCACACAGGACTGTAATGCAGCGTTTGCTGGTATAACCACTGTGTCTCCTATACAGCCTGCCTGCCTGATATCTGGGATGGATATTAGTCCTGAGAAGGACTGTTTGTTTGTTCTGGCAGCCTTTACAGACCCTACACTAACTATTTCGCAGTTTATATCTCTCCCTAAATCAGCAGCGCTGTCCCTACACTGTCCAATCCGGAGCGACTGTGTCCAAGATGGCGACCAGCCAATCACTGTAATGCCCACAACCAACATGGCTGCAGCATTACAGTGACTGGCTGGCAATCCCTGCATGTTCATTGGCTCTGTAAAGAGCGCCAAACATGCAGGGCGGAGACCCGAGCTCCCGCCCGAGTAACCCGGAAATGCTCGGTGCTCGCCGAACATCCCGAGTAGCGTGATGCTCGGGCGAGTACCGAGCAGTGTCGAGCATGTTCGCTCAACACTAGTAATATTCAATTGTACTTAAAGTTCAATTTAATGATTAAAGCTCATTTAAATATAGAGGCTGCAGTTCCACTTATAGATGATAGGTGATAGGTGTCAGCAAAACTCTTTATATTTTGAATATATAGATGAGAGAATTATATCAATAGAGAGCCTTCTATAAATGTAAAAAGTTTATGAAAAAGGAATTATAGAGATGTTGAGTGAAGTTATCCGTGCAGGCCACAGAAGATGAGCTGAGAAAAAGTAAGTTACCTGCTTCCCTGCAGCAGGGGAGAGAGGCAAGAGGGAGCAACAAGCGTCCCAAGATGGCGAATTTGGCACCTAATCCTCAAATGGCGTCAGCAACTGGCCACAGCTGGTTCCCAGGAAGGAGGCCACGACCACGCTGTCCCTCATAGCAGAGTCTCAAAGGAGGAACGCCGCGCCGGTGGCCGCACTGCGACCCGTCAGAGCCAGCACGAGGTGAGGCAGAGGCCCTTTGTGCTTCACTATGTTAGGCTGCCCGAACGCCGCAGGTGGGAGGCGGGGGAGGGAGAAGCGCGGCTGCAGGCTCGCCGCACTCCGGACCGGCGCCGATAACGGGGATGCCTGCCCAGAGCCGTATGGAATCCTTTACTTCGGGGGGGGATCGCCGCACTCCGATGCTCCTCACCTCCTCTTTCACAGGCGCCGTCTCCTTTACACAGGCGTCCACGCCGGCCGCCACGTTGTACGCGGCAAGGCCTCTGTCAGGGGGCCGCTGGAAGAGGCGGTAAAGTTGCTCCTGAAGAAAGATTTTGGCTTCAGGCGGCTTCTCAGGGTCCCTTCCGTAGGAGATAGTTAGGGAGAGGTAATAAATACCCTGAAAAGTGAGAGAGAGGGTATATTTAGAAGATCTAGGACCAGGAGCTGCACAAGTACACGTCCTGTCTGCTTTCAGCCTAGGCCACGCCACATTTTTTAATTTTTTTTAACTATCCTTCAAATTTTTTTTATCTGCATTACTGTATAAACTTTCTTCTTTTTGTAAAGATCACTTTGGTTGTGTTTATGGTCTTCATATGAGGATTTTGTAAGATTATAACAGTCAAATCCTGTTTGTCATGTTCTCCCCTAGTGTAGGATGTAGGAGACATTTTTTATTAAGTGCTTTTAAATCTGACTCTTACAAACTGATTTAATGTCGTCCAGACACGTTCTGCATCAGATTGTGAAGTGTTACATTTGTGACCAGATCTATTGCAAAATCCACAAAGATGTTTGTGGCTTCTGCACCGGAAAAACAGACCCTGCTACATTCTGAGGTGTGGAGATGAAGGATTGGTCCGGAGCGGTCACATTGTTTCTGAGAAATGCATTGTAAGAAAGTGCTAGAACGTTCTGGAACTTTCAGACTTCTTTCCCGCCCCATTTCCGTCCCTTGGTGAAAAGGCGCGGTAGTGCAGAGTTGACTGAGAAGAAGACATTACTGCCGAAGTAGAAGAAGACGCTCCTATCAAGACCTTATAAAACCAAAAATTTTTTACTTTTTGATTTTTTTTCCATATTTTACAGATTATGATATTAGATAAGATCAAAGAGGAGCTGAAGTGCCCCATATGTCTTGGGATTTTTGACCTTCCAGTGATGCTGGGTTGTGGCCATAGCTTCTGTCTTAGATGTATTCGGCAAGCCCTGGCAGAATATGAAGAATCCGATAGGCGCCTTGACATGCCCTCCTGTCCTGTCTGTAGGATGGCGCTCAGAGAGCCCCATATGATGCCCAGGAATATCATTTTGCAAAATCTAACTAACATCTTGACTAATAACCCAGATGAGAACAACCTCCATCTTGATACCAGAGCTGCTCCTACAGATATAAATCTACCAGTAATTATATATATTTTTCAGTTACAATTTTATTTATTTTTAATCAATTTTATTTCCATTTATTTAATGATCTAGTTTAAACTTTATTAAGATTAATGAATTGTCCCCCTTGGGTGACATTTTACTCACCAGAAGTGAATGCATGTAAACGGGGCTAATAATTACTTTTGCAAATGTTTTTTTTTTTTTAAAAATGTGGTTTATTGTCAAGTGACTTGTTGGTGCTCCCCCTGGCATCTAAAACCCAAAGCACATACAACCCTGTCCAAGGCCAAGAGATCCCTGAACACATTGAGACAATAAGCTTCTTTCTGAACAAAACCCTATTGCAGCGTCATATACTTTCAGCCTTAATCAGAGGATCAAATCCTATTGTGGGACAAAAAAAAAACATTGAAAAAGTATACAAGATTGATATCTCTGTAACAACGAGACCTGGACTGTAAAATGAATGCAATATCAATCCACCATGGTGGTCATAAGCCCTCATAAAGTAAAAGACAATGAATAAAAAATATTGTTTTTTGGAATGCAGCAACCACAACAAAACAAAGAGGGAAAAGGAATCGATGACCATAATGGTGAACTTTGTCACGTAATAAGATACATTGAGTTACAGATCTTGGATTGCTGCAAAATTGCTTCATATTCAAGGACATTTTGGGTCAGTAGAAAAACAGCACCTTTGACAACTTTTAAACTTTTACAAACTTGGACATTACCTGTTCTCCTACCATGATGACCATGTGCATGGGACACCTCAAAACTTCACACTCTCAGGAGAAACTCGACGAGAAGACCTGCGGATTTCTATCAAATCTTGAAACGCAGTGATTACAGTTTTCCGGCATGTCCTGGTCGGGGGCTCTAGAAGTCTGAACGTGAAGAAGTCCAGATTCATGGACTCGTAATGAACGTTTTGATGCCTTTATAATGTGTTTTGTAATGTTGTATGACTCAATTGTGTAATATATTTTCTTTTAAACCGAGTTTCTGTACTTTTATTCACTATTTAGACCTCGTAAGATAAAACTTCCACACAGCTATTTGGTGTCCACTAATATCATTGACTGTGACAATTCAAAACCATAAAATAAAACACAATTGTCACAGATCAGTGAATTATGGGAATTCTGCAGGTTCTCAATCTGGATTTTTGGACAGAAACCCACAGCATTTTACAGTATTATGCACCTAGACACTAAAAAAGTATAATGTATGGTGACACACCGGTAGAAAATTACTCAATGACTATAAATAAACTGGTATAACAAAAATAAAAATTGATTCAATACAATATTTTACCAAAACAAAATAAAAGCAGAGCTAAAAATACACGGAGGTTGCAAAACACGAGCCCCAAGCCACACAAAAACAAATGTGAGGTAAAAGTAAAAAAATTACGCTGAAAACGTATGCATAATGTGTATATGTACAAATCCATTGCATTGTATCAGTCAAGTAAAGTGCTGTACAACGGTGGAGTCAGCATACTGCTACCAAGCAAGGTAATGTATTACACCAGCCCCACAACATCTAATACAAAAAAAAAATTCTATGCATTGAACAACAGCAGTGCAGGCAGGATGGGGGACATATACAAGAAAGGGGGTTATATACCAGGATGGGGGACATATACAAGGATGGGGATATATGCCAGGATGGGGGGCATATACAAGGATGGGGGATATATACCAGGATGGGGGACATTTACAAGGATGGGGGATATATGCCAGGATGGGGGAGATATATAAAAGGATGGGAGATATATACCAGTATGGGGGACATAAACAAGAATGGGGGATATATACCAGAATGGGGGACATATACAAGGATGGGGGATATATACCAGTATGGGGGATATATACCAGGATAGGGGGCATAAACAAGAATGGGGGATATATACCAGGATGGGGGACATATACAAGGATGGGGGACATATAACAGGATGGGGGACATATACAAGGATGGGGGACATATACAAGGATGGGGATATGTGCCAGGATGGGGGACATATACAAGGATGGGGAATATATACCAGGATGCGGGATATATACCAAGATGCGGGATATATACCAGGATGGGGGGCATAAACAAGAATGGGGGATATATACCAGAATGGGGGACATATACAAGGATGGGGATATATGCCAGGATGGGGGACATATACAAGGATGGGGGATATATACCAGTATGGGGGATATATACCAGGATGAGGGATATACAGTATACCAGGATGGTGGACATATACAAGGATGGGGGATATAGGCCAGGATGGGGGACATATACAAGGATGGGGGATATATACCAGGATGGGGGACATATACCAGGATGCGGGATATATACCAGGATGCGGGATATATACCAGGATGGGGGGCATAAACAAGAATGGGAGATATATACCAGAATGGGGGACATATACAAGGATGGGGATATATGCCAGGATGGGGGACATATACAAGGATGGGGGATATATACCAGGATGAGGAATATACAGTATACCAGGATGGGGGACATATACAAAGATGGGGGATATAGGCTAGGATGGGGGACATATACAAGGATGGGGACATATACAAGGATGGGGATATAGGCCAGTATGGGGGGCATATACAAGGATGGGGGATATATACCAGGATGGGGGACATATACAAGGATTGGGGATATATGCCAGGATGGGGGATATATACAAGGGTGGGGGATATATACTAGGATGAGGGATATACAGTATACCAGGATGGGGGACATATACAAGGATAGGGGATATATACCAGGATGGGGGACATATACAAGGATGGGGGATTTATACAAGGATGGGGGATATATACAAGGATGGAGGACATATACAAGGATAGGGGATATATACCAGGATGGGGGACATATACAAGGGTGGGGATATAAGCCAGGATGGGGGGCATATACAAGGATGGGGGATATATACCAGGATGGGGGAGATATATAAAAGGATGGGGGATATATACCAGTATGGGGGACATAAACAAGAATGGGGGATATATACCAGAATGGGGGACATATACAAGGATGGGGGATATATACCAGGATGCGGGATATATACCAAGATGGGGGGCATAAACAAGAATGGGGGATATATACCAGAATGGGGGGACATATACAAGGATGGGGATATATGCCAGGATGGGGGACATATACAAGGATGGGGGATATATACCAGTATGGGGGACATAAACAAGAATGGGGGATATATGCCAGAATGGGGGACATATACAAGGATGGGGGATATATACCAGTATGGGGGATATATACCAGGATGGGGGGCATAAACAAGAATGGGGGATATATACCAGGATGGGGGACATATACAAGGATGGGGGACATATACCAGGATGGGGGACATATACAAGGATGGGGATATGTGCCAGGATGGGGGACATATACAAGGATGGGGAATATATACCAGGATGCGGGATATATACCAAGATGCGGGATATATACCAGGATGGGGGGCATAAACAAGAATGGGGGATATATACCAGAATGGGGGACATATACAAGGATGGGGATATAAGCCAGGATGGGGGACATATACAAGGATGGGGGATATATACCAGTATGGGGGATATATACCAGGATGAGGGATATACAGTATACCAGGATGGTGGACATATACAAGGATGGGGGATATAGGCCAGGATGGGGGACATATACAAGGATGGGGGATATATACCAGGATGGGAGACATATACCAGGATGGGGGACATATACCAGGATGCGGGATATATACCAGGATGGGGGGCATAAACAAGAATGGGAGATATATACCAGAATGGGGGACATATACAAGGATGGGGATATATGCCAGGATGAGGAACATATACAAGGATGGGGGATATATATCAGGATGAGGAATATACAGTATACCAGGATGGGGGACATATACAAAGATGGGGGATATAGGCTAGGATGGGGGACATATACAAGGATGGGGACATATACAAGGATGGGGATATAGGCCAGTATGGGGGGCATATACAAGGATGGGGGATATATACCAGGATGGGGGACATATACAAGGATTGGGGATATATGCCAGGATGGGGGATATATACAAGGGTGGGGGATATATACTAGGATGAGGGATATACAGTATACCAGGATGGGGGACATATACAAGGATGGGGGATATATACCAGGATGGGGGACATATACAAGGATGGGGGATATATGCCAGGATGGGGCATATACAAGGATGGGGGATTTATACAAGGATGGGGGATATATACAAGGATGGAGGACATATACAAGGATGGGGGATATATACCAGGATGGGGGACATATACAAGGGTGGGGATATAAGCCAGGATGGGGGGCATATACAAGGATGGGGGATATATACCAGGATGGGGGACATTTACAAGGATGGGGGATATATGCCAGGATAGGGGAGATATATAAAAGGATGGGGGATATATACCAGTATGGGGGACATAAACAAGAATGGGGGATATATACCAGAATGGGGGACATATACAAGGATGGGGGATATATACCAGGATGCGGGATATATACCAAGATGGGGGGCATAAACAAGAATGGGGGATATATACCAGAATGGGGGGACATATACAAGGATGGGGATATATGCCAGGATGGGGGACATATACAAGGATGGGGGATATATACCAGTATGGGGGACATAAACAAGAATGGGGGATATATACCAGAATGGGGGACATATACAAGGATGGGGGATATATACCAGTATGGGGGATATATACCAGGATGGGGGGCATAAACAAGAATGGGGGATATATACCAGGATGGGGGACATATACAAGGATGGGGGACATATACCAGGATGGGGGACATATACAAGGATGGGGATATGTGCCAGGATGGGGGACATATACAAGGATGGGGAATATATACCAGGATGCAGGATATATACCAAGATGCGGGATATATACCAGGATGGGGGGCATAAACAAGAATGGGGGATATATACCAGAATGGGGGACATATACAAGGATGGGAATATATGCCAGGATGGGGGACATATACAAGGATGGGGGATATATACCAGTATGGGGGATATATACCAGGATGAGGGATATACAGTATACCAGGATGGTGGACATATACAAGGATGGGGGATATATACCAGAATGGGGGACATATACAAGGATGGGGATATATGCCAGGATGGGGGACATATACAAGGATGGGGGATATATATCAGGATGAGGAATATACAGTATACCAGGATGGGGGACATATACAAAGATGGGGGATATAGGCTAGGATGGGGGACATATACAAGGATGGGGACATATACAAGGATGGGGATATAGGCCAGTATGGGGGGCATATACAAGGATGGGGGATATATACCAGGATGGGGGACATATACCAGGATGCGGGATATATACCAGGATGCGGGATATATACCAGGATGGGGGGCATAAACAAGAATGGGAGATATATACCAGAATGGGGGACATATACAAGGATGGGGATATATGCCAGGATGGGGGACATATACAAGGATGGGGGATATATATCAGGATGAGGAATATACAGTATACCAGGATGGGGGACATATACAAAGATGGGGGATATAGGCTAGGATGGGGGACATATACAAGGATGGGGACATATACAAGGATGGGGATATAGGCCAGTATGGGGGGCATATACAAGGATGGGGGATATATACCAGGATGGGGGACATATACAAGGATTGGGGATATATGCCAGGATGGGGGATATATACAAGGGTGGGGGATATATACTAGGATAAGGGATATACAGTATACCAGGATGGGGGACATATACAAGGATGGGGGATATATACCAGGATGGGGGACATATACAAGGATGGGGGATATATGCCAGGATGGGGCATATACAAGGATGGGGGATTTATACAAGGATGGGGGATATATACAAGGATGGAGGACATATACAAGGATGGGGGATATATACCAGGATGGGGGACATATACAAGGATGGGGATATAAGCCAGGATGGGGGGCACATACAAGGATGGGAGATATATACCAGGATGGGGGACATTTACAAGGATGGGGGATATATGCCAGGATGGGGGAGATATATAAAAGGATGGGGGATATATACCAGGATGAGAGATATACAGTATACAAGGATGGGGGACATATACAAAGATGGGGGATAAATACCAGGATGGGGGACATATACAAGGATGGGGATATATGCCAGGATGGGGGGCATATACAAGGATGCGGGATATATACCAGGAAGGGGAACATATACAAGGATTGGGTGCATTTACCAGGATGGTGGACATATTCCAGGATAGGGGACATATACCAATATAAGGGACCAGGATAGGGGAACATATACAAGAATGAGCGAACATATACCAGGATAGGCGAACGTATACCAGGTGGGGGAGCATATACCAGGATGAGGGTGCATATACCAGGATGGAGGAACATATACCAGGATGGAGGAACATATACCAGGATAGTGGAGCATATACCAGGATGGGGGACAGATGCCAGGATGGGGGGCAGATACCAGGATGGTGGAGCATATACCAGGATGGGGGGGGCATATACAAAGATGGGGGAACATATACCAGGATGGGGGGCAGATACCAGGATGGTGGAGCATATACAAGGGTGGGGGAGCATATACCAGGATGGGGGACATATACCAGGATGGGGTTCATATACCAGGATGGGGGAACATATACCAGGATAGGGGAGCATATACAAGGATGGGGGAGCATATACAAAGATGGGGGTGCATGTACCAGGATGGGGGAGCATATACCAGGATGGGGGAGAATATACCAGGATGGGGGACATATACCAGGATGGGGGAGCATATATTAGGATGGGGGAGCATATATTAGGATGGGGGAGCATATACCAGGATGGGGACAGATACCAGGATGGTGGAGCACATACCAGGATGGGGGGCATATACAAGGATGGGGGGGGCATATACAAGGATGGGGGGACATATACCAGGATGGCGGAACATATAGAAGGATTGGGGAACAAATACCAGGTGGGGAGCATATACCAGGATGGGAGAGTATATACCAGGATGGGGGACATATACAGTACAGACCAAAAGTTTGGACACACCTTCTCATTTAAAGATTTTTCTGTATTTTCATGACTATGAAAATTGTACATTCACACTGAAGGCATCAAAACTATGAATTAACACATGTGGAATTATATACTTAACAAAAAAGTGTGAAACAACTGAAAATATGTCTTATATTCTAGGTTCTTCAAAGTAGCCACCTTTTGCTTTGATGACTGCTTTGCACACTCTTGGCATTCTCTTGATGAGCTTCAAGAGGTAGTCACCGGAAATGGTTTTCAGTTCACATGTGTGCCCTGTCAGGTTTAATAAGTGGGATTTCTTGCCTTATAAATGGGGTTGGGACCATCAGTTGTGTTGTGCAGAAGTCAGGTGGATACACAGCTGATAGTCCTACTGAATAGACTGTTAGAATTTGTATTATGGCAAGAAAAAAGCAGCTAAGTTAAGAAAAACGAGTGGCCATCATTACTTTAAGAAATGAAGGTCAGTCAGTCCGAAAAATTGGAAAAACTTTGAAAGTGTCCCCAAGTGCAGTTTCAAAAACCATCAAGCGCTACAAAGAAACTGGCTCACATGAGGACCGCCCCAGCAAAGGAAGACCAAGAGTCACCTCTGCTTCTGAGGATAAGTTTATCCGAGTCACCAGACTCAGAAATCGCAGGTTAACAGCAGCTCAGATTAGAGACCAGGTCAATGCCACACAGAGTTCTAGCAGCAGACACATCTCTACAACAACTGTTAAGAGGAGACTTTGTGCAGCAGGCCTTCATGGTAAAATAGCTGCTAGGAAACCACTGCTAAGGACAGGCAACAAGCAGAAGAGACTTGTTCGGGCTAAAGAGCACAAGGAATGGACATTAGACAAATGGAAATCTGTGCTTTGGTCTGATGAATCCAAATTTGAGATCTTTGGTTCCAACCACCGTGTCTTTGTGCGATGCAGAAAAGGTGAACAGATGGACTCTACATGCCTGGTTCCCACCGTGAAGCATGGAGGAGGAGGTGTGATGGTGTGTGGGTGCTTTTCTGGTGACACTGTTGGGGATTTATTCTAAATTGAAGGCATACTGAACCAGCATGGCTACCACAGCATCTTGCAGCGGCATGCTATTCCATCCAGTTTGAGTTTAGTTGGACCATCATTTATTTTTCAACAAGACAATGACCCCAAACACACCTCCAGGTTGTGTAAGGGCTATTTGACCAAGAAGGAGAGTGATGGGATGTTACGCCAGATGACCTGGCCTCCACAGTCACCAGACCTGAACCCAATCGAGATGGTTTGGGGTGAGCTGGACCGCAGAGTGAAGGCAAAAGGGCCAACAAGTGCTAAGCATCTCTGGGAACTCCTTCAAGATGGTTGGAAGACCATTTCCGGTGACTACCTCTTGAAGCTCATCAAGAGAATGCCCAGAGTGTGCAAAGCAGTCATCAAAGCAAAAGGTGGCTACTTTGAAGAACCTAGAATATAAGACATATTTTCAGTTGTTTCACACTTTTTTGTTAAGTATATAATTCCACATGTGTTAATTCATAGTTTTGATGCCTTCAGTATGAATGTATAATTTTCATAGTCATGAAAATACAGAAAAATCTTTAAATGAGAAGGTGTGTCCAAACGTTTGGTCTGTACTGTACCAGGATGGGGGCATATACAAGGATGGGCGCATATACAAGGATGGGGGAGCATATACCCGGATGGGGTTCATATACAAGCATGGGGAGCATATACCAGGATGGGGGGCATATACAAGGATGGGTGAGCATATACCAAGATGGGGGACATATACCAGGATGGGGGAGCATATACCAGGATGGGGAACATATACAAAGATGGGGTTCATATATTAGGATGGGGGAGCATATACTAGGATGGAGAAGCATATACCAGGATGGGGGGGAGATACCAGGATGGTGGAGTATATACCAGGATGGGGGGCATATACAAGGATGGGGGGGCATATACAAGGATGGGGGGCATATACAAGGATGGGGGAACATATACGAGGATTGGAGAACATATACCAGGATGAGGGAACATATACCAGGTGGGGGAGCATATACCAGGATGGGGGAACATATACCAGGATGGGGGAACATATACCAGGATGGTGGAGCATATACCAGGATGGGAGACAGATGCCAGGATGGGGGGCAGATACAAGGATGGTGGAGCATATACCAGGATGGGGGGGCAGATACCAGGATGGTGGAGCATATACCAGGATGGGGGACATATACCAGGATGGGGCTCATATACCAGGATGGGGGAACATATACCAGGATGGGGGAACATATACCATGATGGGGGAGCATATACAAGAATGGGGGAGCATATACAAAGATGGGGGTGCATATACCAGGATGGGGGAGCATATACCAGGATGGGGGAGCATATACCAGGATGGTGGAGCATATACCAGGATGGGGGCAGATACCAGGATGGTGAAGCATATACCAGGATGGGGGGCATATAGAAGGATGGGGGCATATACCAGGATGGGGGAGCATATACCAGGTGGGGGAGCATATACCAGGATGGGGGAGCATATACCAGGATGGGGGAGCATATACAAGGATGGGGGAGCATATACCAGGATGGGGGAGCATATACCAGGATGGGGGCAGATACCAGGATGGTGAAGCATATACAAGGATGGGGGGCATATGGATGGGGGGCATATACCAGGATGGGGGAACATATACCAGGTGGGGGAGCATATACCAGGATGGGCGCATATACAAGGATGGGGTTCATATACCAGCATGGGGAGCATATACCAGGATGGGGCGCATATACATGGATGGGGGAGCATATACCAAGATGGGGGGCATATGCCAAGATGGGGGGCATATACCAAGATGGGGGAGCATATACCAGGATGGAGAAGCATATACCAGGATGGTGGAGCATATACCAGGATGGGGGGGCAGATACCAGGATGGTGGAGCATATACCAGGATGGGGGAACATACACAAGGATTGGAGAACATATACCAGGATGGGGGAACATATACCAGGTGGGGGAGCATATACCAGGATGGGGGAGCATATACCAGGATTTGGGAGTATATACCAGGATGGGGGACATATATAAGGATGGGGGGCATATACAAAGATGGGGGAGCATAAACCAGGATTGGGAGACATATACCAGGATGAGGTTCATATACAAGGATGGGGGAGCATATACCAGGATGGGGGGGCATATACAAGGATGAGGAGCAGATACCAGAATGGGGGAGCATATACAAGGATAGGGGGCAGATAGCAGGATGGTGGAGCATATACCAGGATGGTGAAGCATATACCAGGATGGGGGAGCATATACCAGGATGGGGGAGCATATACCAGGATGGGGGAGCATATACCAGGATGGGGGACATATACCAGGATGGGGGAACATATACAAGGATGAGCGAACATATACCAGGATGGGCGAACATATAGCAGGATGGGGGCGTATATACCAGGATGGTGGAACATATACCCGGATGGGGGACATATACCAGGATGGTGGAGCATATACCAGGATGGGAGACAGATGCCAGGAAGGGGGGCAAATACAAGGAAGGTGGAGCATATACCAGAATGGGGGGCATATGCAAGGATGGGGGAGCATATACCAGGATGGTGGACATATACCAGGACGGGGTTCATATACCAGGATGGGGGAACATATACCAGGATGGGGGAACATATACCAGGATGGGGGAGCATATACAAGGATGGGGATGCATATACCAGGATGGGGGACATATACCAGGATGGTGGAGCATATACGAGGATGAGGGACAGATGCTAGGATGGGGGGCAGATACCAGGATGGGGGAGCATATACCAGGATGGGGGCAGATACCAGGATGGTGGAGCATATACCAGAATGGAGGGGCATATACAAGGATGGGGGAGCATATACAAGGATGGGGTTCATATACCAGGATGGGGGACATATACCAGGATGATGGAGCATATACCAGGATGATGGACAGATGCTAGGATGGGGGCAGATACTAGGATGGGGGAGCATAGACCAGGATGGGGCAGATACAAGGATGGGGGAGCATATACCAGGATGGGGGCAGATACCAGGATGGTAAAGCATATACCAGGATGGGGGGGCATATATCAGGATGGGGGGAACTATAACCAGGATGGGGGAACATATACAAGTATTGGGGAACTATAACCAGGATGGAGGAACATAAAGCAGGTGGGGGAGCATATACCAGGATAGGGGATGTATACCAGGATGGGGGCATGTACCAGGATGGAGGACGTATACCAGGATGGGGGCATATACCAGGATGGAGGGGCGTATACTAGGATGGAGGACGTATACCAGGATGGTAGCATATATCAGGATGTAGAACGTATACCAGGATGTAGGACGTATACCAGGATGGGGGACATATACCAGGAATACCAGGATGGGGGGGTGTATACCAGGATGGGGGACATATACTGTACCATGTGTATACCATAGATGCTTTGTTAAGAGAATAGTGACAGGCACATTGGACCACCAATTTATCCAGGCATGTAATGTACCAATTGGGGGGTAAAAGAGAAAGGATATATGGAGTGAATAATCAAATAATTATAATATGGGCCAAATAAACATTACCCCTTTTTAACACATACTAAAATGACTTGATTATTCCCTTCATATGTGTTTTGGCTCTCATTATAGGTACATGCTTGGATAAACAGGTAGTCTGATGTCTCTTGACAAAGGGTCTTGCGAAACGCTTGTATTTTAATATAGATGTTATTCTGCTTTATCTATTTGTTTTTGCATTTGATGTTGTGAGGTTTGGGGCTTGTGCAATATATTACTTCACTTGGTAGGAGTATGTTGACTCCACTGTTGTACATTTTATTTGAGCACCCGGCACTTTACTTCATTTATACAATGCACTGGATTTGTGGATATGCTCATTATGCATTGTGATAGATGTTTGCTGTTTGGGGGACCACCTACCCACAGTTCACTATGTGAATAGAGCAATAGTGAGCATGTGTGACTGACGCGCCCCTGGGCCTACTTGGTGTAGCGGTGCGCACGCGGGGACTACCCGGAGCCGGGCCTGTTGGGAGTAGTAGTCTCGTGGCGGTGACCCGGTCCGTGCCCAGGGAGTCAAACTATGTGGCTGAGTATTAGCAGTAGATGTTGGACGACTACGCCACCCGTTGAATGCAGCTATGGAGCTGCCGCTGCAGGGCAGACCGCTGAGGCCGGTGGAAGGATTGTGCAGCGTGGATGGTATAACCCCCAACGGGAGGGGTATGGCCTCAGGGCAGCCGACGTGGATGATGGGGGTAGCAGGAACCACTTAGAGACGATGCGGTGTAGTTCAGGGTCTTTACTGGTGACAAAGATAGACCCTCCCGGAGTACTGGCTAGCGATTGGGGCCTGGTCAGTCCTTGAGCAGATGGGATCTCCCCTGGCCAGGCGGAGTTGTAGGCCTCCCCAACTAATTGTACTCTTCTGGCTTCCTTGCTAGAGGCGGGTAAAAGTAGCCCACGTCCCTGAGTGTACCGTGTGGTGCTCACCCGTATGGCCGGTGACTCGGGGCCTTCTAGTGGCTTCCGCTCCACGACGGCGGTGCTGGTCCCACGCGTGTGACCGTGCCTTCGGGTTTCTTGGCCAGAGGACCTGAAATCCCCTGCCGGTCGGTTTCTGCTGCTGGGTAAGGATTAGTCCCCACAGCCTCGGACTCCGGGTCCGGTGGTAACTCTTCAATCAGGGCGAGCTCTACAGCTGCCAGCCCCTGATTCCTTTTAGCACGACTTCCCCAGAGCTCCTGATCTCTCTTTCCTATAGCTGCTTCTCCTCTTCTTAACTCTCCTTCTTAACTCTCTAACCCTGCCTCAGCCCCAGTTTTATATAGGGGAAGTCCTTCCCCTCCCAGGACTGGGCAGGAGGTGTGGCATGCATAGGATTCCTGACCAAGAGACCTCCCACCTGCTCTCAGACATAATATTGCTATTACTGTGGAAACCAGACCCCTGGGGTGCCACATGACCACGTCTCTTTTAATCACTGTTTACAGGCATGGTGGTCACACATGATCACTACTGCGCCTTCGACACAGGGGACTTCGGGCCTATGATTTCAAGAATAGTGGGGGGGGGTCTAGACTGCTAGACCCCCATTGAGCATACATACATATGTCATCTATCCTGTAGACAGGTGATAAATTTTGTTTATGTGACTACCCAGTTAAATAGGAGTTCTGAAAAGGCACCCAAGCTCTACATTAAGGTCTTCTGGAAGAACTTAGGACTTGGATACTTGACAATCTTGATGCTGCTTCGAGGAACCTAGAACAATCATTCTCTATAAAGGTAAGGCTTCTTCTCACCGACAGCACACAACATGTCACCACCTCTGCCACAGTTACCAGTGGGTACGGAGGGAGGGAAGGCGTATAGTGGCCTCACATTTCTATCACTCTTTACAGCTTCTTTCAGTCTATAATAAATCAATGGAGACAAATATAAGATATTGAGACGCTGAATGCCGAAATAATGCAAAGCCCAACAGCACAAATACAGGTCAAAGTCACTTTAGCTACACATTTAAATACAATAAGGCTATTGTGGCGCCCCTGAGGGTTCAGTCGCCACAGAGGTACTGCACCTCACCCAGAGGTGTGGTGTCTCCTTCTCTCAGGTAAGGAGGGAGTGCTGCCCGGAACCCCAACACCCACATTCAACACTACACTGCTCCAGGCCGGCTGGAAGGGCAAGATGCACTGTGTCTCCTGCTGAGCCCTGTCCCTGGATGGAGTGGGGGGAACCAAAGGTAGGGGGAACCAGTAGTGGGTGTGGGTGGAGGATGTAGAGTAGGGGAGCACCATTGTAGGAGGTATATAAAGGGAAGCCATCTTAAAGTAGGAGGGCAGTTCAGTAAGTGAGTGAGCAGTAAGGAGGGGAGCAGAGTCTCGTTAGGAGCTCTGCTCCACAAGTGGGGCCTAGTGATAGAGGCCCAGGAGGGGAGTAGAGGAGAAAGGCTCTGTTTTACAGAAGGGATCCCAGTGGGTACGGTGAGTGCAGGACGGCACCCGTACGCCCCGAATCTGCCAGGTGTCAGAGGGATCAGGCCCCACGAAGGGGACCGGCCCCTGGACCAGCCGTGTTACTCCAGGTCTCGGCTGGAAAAACCGGAGGCTTCTGCACTTCCATCGTGCAGTCGCCACAGTCTCACCCTAGTCATCGTGAGGGTCAAGTAGGTCCGGGAACTCCAGGTTGCCCAGAGGGAATTCAGAGCACCCGATCGGGACTGTGTGTGGGAAGCGCAGGGCAGGAGGGAGAAGACCCAGAGCGGGAAGACGGTCTAGTTAGGAACATAAAGAAAGCGAGGTTCCGTCAAGCACTCCTGACATATCTGAGGCAGAGCTGAACCCCTGTTCTGGTGGGCGCAGTGCGACGCGGGAGGCTGACACCCGTACAGTGTACCTGAGAACCTTGAACAAGAACTGTGAGTAAAACTCGGATGACTGCACCGCACTGCCTCCATCAGTTATTTCTGCTGTGCCTTCTCTCCTGCACTACAAGCCCCAGCACCACCCACCATTTTCATCTACACTGCCCTGAGGCCTGCTCCACCTGTGGGGAGCTGTTCCATCCTAGCTGCCCTATAAAACTGCCTCAGAGGTCTGCAGCAGCGCTGGTACAAATTACCAGAAACCACAGGTGGTGTCACGATCAAACTACAAATCCCAAACTATCCCCTTTTTATTGACTGCCCTGGGCCACGGACCGGGCCAGCCACTGTGACATATTCCCCCCCAGCATCCATAGGCCCGGACACCGAGTACCCCACTGCCCTGGGGGCGCGTCAATCTCTGGCGTCACAAACAGGATTTCGTGCCCGTTGCCACCGGGTACTGTGTGCCTTACATGGACTGTCTTTCCACATTGAATGTGTGGCGCCCGCCCCAGAAGAACGGGCGCCATTATGTGCGTGATCAAAGACAACAATATGGAACCTCCCATCGTGGGCCGGGTCCCAGAATGGCGCCAAAAGCACAACCCGCCCCTTGCAACTGTGACCGTCCGCATAGATGTGTCCATCAAGGCGGGGAGGACGTCCCAGGGAGTGACCGACAGCAGGCTGCCATGGAACCGCCCCCGAAAGGGGAGGGGAGGAGCAGAGAAGGAATGGAGACAGGGTGTGGTCTTCACCAGTCTAGACAGACCGCACCCGGCAGCCAGCATGGACGGAAGTCAGGATCAAGCCTCCGCCTCTGGCCTGCAACAGCAAGTGTCCCCCCTCACCCTGGAGGGAGAAACAAGTAAACTTTCCCCGGAGGATGCGGAGTTCCTCCAGAGCGAGATCCAGGAGCTGAGCCAACAGGTGGAATGGGCCCAGCAAGCAGCGGTCACCAGGTGGAAGAAGGAGCTGCTGGAGAAGCTAGCAGCTCGGCGGCAGCCAGCCATGGGTACCATCAGCGGCGCCCCAGCCCCGGCGGAGCCAGATGATCGCCAGGAGGCTGTGTGCAGCACAGGAGCAAGTAGGAAGAGTTCCCCTGTCCCGGGCGCTGCAAGCGCCGACCTGCTCCTGGGCCTCCTACAGCAGCATCCCCCGTACTCAGCCATGTACACCCTGGAGCAGCTGCTAAGCCTGGAACCTCCACCCCCGGGCGCTGACTCCGAGGACCTCCTGCTCGGCTCCCTCCCGGAACCTCCACCCCCGGGCGACGACTCCGCGGGCCTTTTTCTCGGCTCCCTTCCGGAACTGCCACCTCCGGCACCCAAATGGGTGTACGGCGCGCCCTCCTTCGATTGGTCCGACAAGTTTGAGGACCAGCAGCAGCACCCGCTACTCCCGACACCAGCGCCCCCGGTTGCCTGCCCCGGCGGGGAAGAGTATAGGTGGGACAACAAGGGGGGGGACCTGATGGGGTTCCCGGAGGAGACCCAAGCCCAGGCGCTGGCAAGGAAGGAGTTCTGCCGACGGGAGCTCCTACAACTGGAGAAGGAGCGGCGCACCCGGCGGGCGCGCTGTGAGCGGTTAGAGGCCAGGAACAAGGCCGCAAAAGCCCAGGTCCGGCAAGCGGAATCTGCCCACCCTAGTCCCCATGAAGAGGGACTGGTCGTAAAATTCGACTTGAAGGCTGGGTGGGGCTTCATCCGCTATCCCAACTTCAGCAGGGATATCTTTGTGAACCGGCGGGATGTTGAGCCCTATCTGGAACAGGGCCATCCCGACCCGAACTTGTACCCCGGTGACCGTGTCACCTATACTCGACATCACGGAGAACGCGGGTGGTATGCCCTCCAGGTATACCGCGTGGTCGAGGAGGAAGAGGACACGCCCCCACAGTTCAAGGCTGATGACCTGGCTGGGTCAGCCAGCAAAAATCAAAAGTACCCCCGGCGGGGACCCGACTACTAGGTACCAGTAGGTGGGACTGAACATTGTAAATAAGGGTACAAACTGAACATTTTTGTGTGCGTAATTACCCGTCAGGGTATACAGACTTCAGGCTGAGGACTGTGAGCAGCCAAAGACTGACTTTGTATATAGCTTGCGCTTCTTAAAGTGCTCTCTATTGGTTTTATATTGCAACCGCAGACCTCAGAACAAAAACCCGTTTGGCGTGGCCGAAGACGTGGTCCAGCACCAGGATCACTTAAGCCCTGCAGCCACGCCCACTCTAAGGGAGCCGCCGCTGCGGAGCAGGTCCTCTGGAGCTGATGTGAGTGCAGCAGGGATGGTGTGGCTCTCCACAGGTAGAGCTTAGCTCCAGGGCAGTGTAGATGTTATAGGTTATGCTGGGCGTTGTAGTGCAGGGGTTGATGGTGCAGCAATAATCACAGAGACAGTGGGGTGCAGTCTTCCGATTTTACTCACAGTTGATAAGTTCCTCAGGTTACAGGGTCTGGACCACAACCTCCCACGTCGTGCTGCGTTCACCAGGCTGGGGTTCAGCAATCCCTCAGGTAATTCAAGAGTGCCTGACAGGACCCCTTTCTAAGTGCCTTCCTCAGTCGTCTTCCTGCGCTGGCTCTCGCCCTTCTGCCCTGCTCCTCGCAACCAGTGTCCCAATCCGGTAGCCTCGGGTCTTGTCGGGCGACCTGCAGTCCCCTGGACCCTATGTGGCCACCTTTTCGGCGATATAGTTGCGGATGTGGCCACTGCACCATGCAAGTAGAGCAGCCTCCGGTTCCTAGCTGAGCCTTTTAGTTCTCCACTAGTTTAGGGGCCGGTCCCCTCTGCGGCTCAATCCCTCCACCGTCTGGCAGATTCGGGCGTACGGGTGACCTCCAGCACTGCCCGTACCCCTGGGATCCCTTCTGTTCCTGGAGCCTTTCTCCTGCTCCCTCTCCTCTCTCAGTCCTGGGCCTCTCATTAGGCCCGCCTCCGGAGCAGAGCTCCTGCAGAGCCTCTGCTCCTTTCACTTTCCTTCTCTGACTGGCTTGTCTTTCTAAGTTGGCTCCCCTTTTTATACAGCTTCCTTTCATGTGCTCCCCTGATCTACGTCCTCCACCCACACCCACTACATGGTTCCCCCTCACTTGGTTCCCCTCCACTCCAGCCAGGGACCAGGGACGGTGCTCTCCCTTAGGAGCAATCTCGCCCTGCCCTACTGAAGTGGACGTGTTGGATGCAGGTGTTAGGGTCCCGGGCAGCACTCTATCCTTACCTGAGAGTGGGATACCACACCTCTGGGTGAGATGAAGTACCTCTGTGGCGACTGAACCCGCAGGGGCGCCACACACACATGCAACGACTTTCCGGTATTTCACAATCCAGCAGTTTTTTACACTTCATAACTGCTTGTAACCGAGTCCATTTCAGTGGCTCGCCGACATATTACACATATAATGTCCAAGAGCCTTTCCAGTGACAGATATGTCCACTTGGCTCCCGATACAGCCTTCAGCAAGGTAACAATATAAATGTCCACATCAAGTAGTGTTTTTACCTTTGCCGGGTCGTAGCTGCTTCAGTCAGATTTGTTCTGCCACCGCTGTGGCTTTACGGTTTCCCAGATGGGGGTCTCCAGCCCTCATACCTTCAAAGGCTACTGGTATGTTTTCACACATAACATCCAGTCTCTGCCTTCCAGGGCTCTTGCCTTCCAAGCCTCTTGCCCTCCAAGGCTACTGGCATCTCTTACACATAAGGATCCAGCCTCTGCCTTTCAGGCTTCACCAGGCTTCACTAGGCCTCACACTCTAACGGTGTCCCACACGGGGAACAGGCCTCACGCCTTTCACCCTTGTTTCAAAACTACCAGGGTTTATATATCTTCCAGTGCACACAGGAACTGTGTTGATGTCACAGTTATGTGATCAGACCTTCTGTGTGCACAGGCCCTGTGATCAGTCACCTGAGGGGGAGGTACATGGTCAGCCAAACCACACCCTGGACCATTACAGTAATGCCGCAAGCCGCTGCATTACAATATATTTATAGTGAAACACTGACAAGTGTATGCATATGTGACGCGCCCCTGGGCCTGTGTCGCGCTGCGTTGCGCACGCGGGAGCTTACCCGGAGCCGGATCTCTTGAGGGTTGTAGTCTCGTGGCGGTGATCCGGTCTGTGCCCAGGGAGTCAGACTAAGTGGCGCTGTATCAGCGGTAGATGATGGACAACTACGCCACCCGTTGAATGCAGCTATGGAGCTGCCGCTGCAGGGCAGACCACTGAGGCCGATGGAAGGAT
This sequence comes from Phyllobates terribilis, assembly GCF_046119375.1. NCBI lineage: Eukaryota > Metazoa > Chordata > Amphibia > Anura > Dendrobatidae > Phyllobates > Phyllobates terribilis. Next base: position 145,872,573 of record NW_027362767.1, read on the forward strand.
GGTGCAGCGTGGATGGTATAACCCCCAACGGGAGGGGTATGGCCTCAGGGCAGCCGACGTGGATGATGGGGGTAGCAGGAACCACTCAGAGACGATGCGGTGTAGTTCAGGGTCTTTACTGGTGACAAAGATAGACCCTCCCGGAGTACTGGCTAGCGGTTGGGGCCTGGTCAGTCCTTGAGCAGATGGGATCTCCCCTGGCCAGGCGGAGTTGTAGGCCTCCCAAACTAACGATACTCTTCTGGCTACCTTGCTAGAAGCGAGTATAAGTAGCCCACGTCCCTGAGTGTACCGTGTGGTGCTCACCCGTATGGCCGGTGACTCGGGGCCTTCTAGTAGCTTCCGCTCCACGACGGCGGTGCTGGTCCCATGCGTGTGACCGTGCCTTCGGGTTTCTTGGCCAGAGGACCTGAAATCCCCTGCCTGACGGATTCTGCTGCTGGGTAGGAGTTAGTCCCCACAGCCTCAGACTCCGGGTCCGGTAAGAAATCTTCTCAGTCAGGGCGAGCTCTGCAGCTGCCAGCCCCTGACTCTTTGTAACACTGCTCCCACAGAGCTCCTGTTGTTTCTTCCTATGCTGCTTCTCTTCTCTACTTCTGGCATGGCCCAGGAGCTGGGCCCAGCCGGAGCCACAGCTCCCTGTCAGCCCTCCTGGCTCAACTCTCCCTCTGAACTCTCTAACCCTGCCTCAGCCCCAGGTTTATATAGGGGAAGTCCTTCCCCTCCCAGGACTGGGCAGGAGGTGTGGCATGCATAGGATTCCTGACCAAGAGACCTCCCACCTGCTCTCAGACATAACATTGCTTGTTACTGTGGAAACCAGACCCCTGGGGTGCCACATTCCCCCCTAGTGAAATTTAGTACTCCGGGACTAAACATAGTTTTAGAAAAACATAACAAGGTATAAACAATAATAATACAATAAGAAAAACACATAAAGATGGTTACGGCGTGTCCGCAACCGGGTGCAGTCTTTGAAGAAAAGCAAGGTGTCCATTTCACCAAAACAGGGAGACGTAACCAGGTAGGGGTCTGTCCTGCCCCGAGTCCTTAACAGTCTTTAGTCCGTCCTGGGTTACGCTCCAACTATGTACAAAGGATTCCCGGCAAATCCACCAAAGACTCCTATAAATTACTAGAAACACATAATTATTTACAGGATATGGCCGCTCTCAGTCCTCGGCCAGTGGGGATAAGGATTGGCTGCTCACAGTCCTCAGCCTGGTAAGGGATAGGGGATGGCTGCTCACAGTCCTCAGCCTGGTAAGGGATAGGGACACACGGGGAACAATTCACTAATCCCAACGGGGACCATATTTTAATTAGCAGCAGTCCTTGTACCCTAACGGGTAACTATGTACAGCTCTTTATTCACGCTACTTCCCTTCAGTAGCTATGTCCTCTTTGTGCTCCCTCCTGAGGGTAGTCCTCAGACCCGTCCGGGTCCTCTTGGCTTTCCTCGTATTGGTAGTACTGCAGCTCCTCCTCGGTTAGCTGGGTTAGTATCTCTGCGACAGTCCTCCTCCCAGGTGGCCAGGGCTTTACCTCCCTTTGGGCTGCCCCCCGGTTAATTGGGCCACCAGGATGCTCACTTTTTGCTCCTCTGTGAGGGGGTACACCTGGAAGAGGCTATCCAGCTTTTCTCTAAAGTCATGCAGGGTATGTGACTCCCCTGAGTACTGGGGTAGCCAGGCTGCCCCCGGGATATAGGGCATGGTGAAAGGCATGACCGCAACAGCGGTGGCGCTGGCGGGGGTTGAAGCGGTGAAGCTCTCCTCCGTATCCGGCATCCTTCTCCTCCCTAGTGGACCGTGGCCTACCTTGCGATGATCCTCTTCCGTAGGCCGCGGTTCCGCAGTGAATCGTCAGGGTTGAGGACCTTCCGTCGCGCTCCTGTGACGTCGGCGTCTGCTGGGCTCCTTCCAGGACCTTACGCGACGTCTGGACGTGAGGCGGGGCTTCAGTTCTCGCGCGCTTTTGGAGTCCACGCCCCTCTTCTTCCCGCGCGGCGTCTTCAAGATGGCGTCCAACGGCGGGAAAACTCCACGGAAGGCGGGAAGAAGGCTGAAAATGGCGCCGGATGGCGGGAATCTTCACCGATGGCGGGAAGAAGGCTGAAGATGGCGCCGGATGGCGGGAATCTTCACCACTGGTAAGTTTGAACAGTCTTTTTCAGGCACGCAGTACCCGGTGGTTGCGGGCACGAAATCCTGCCGACTACGCCAAAAGTTGACGCGCCCCTGGGCCTGTGTCGCGCTGCGTTGCGCACGCGGGAGCTTACCCGGAGCCGGATCTCTTGAGGGTTGTAGTCTCGTGGCGGTGATCCGGTCTGTGCCCAGGGAGTCAGACTAAGTGGCGCTGTATCAGCGGTAGATGATGGACGACTACGCCACCCGTTGAATGCAGCTATGGAGCTGCCGCTGCAGGGCAGACCACTGAGGCCGATGGAAGGATGGTGCAGCGTGGATGGTATAACCCCCAACGGGAGGGGTATGGCCTCAGGGCAGCCGACGTGGATGATGGGGGTAGCAGGAACCACTCAGAGACGATGCGGTGTAGTTCAGGGTCTTTACTGGTGACAAAGATAGACCCTCCCGGAGTACTGGCTAGCGGTTGGGGCCTGGTCAGTCCTTGAGCAGATGGGATCTCCCCTGGCCAGGCGGAGTTGTAGGCCTCCCAAACTAACGATACTCTTCTGGCTACCTTGCTAGAAGCGAGTATAAGTAGCCCACGTCCCTGATTGTACCGTGTGGTGCTCACCCGTATGGCTGGTGACTCGGGGCCTTCTAGTAGCTTCCGCTCCACGACGGCGGTGCTGGTCCCATGCGTGTGACCGTGCCTTCGGGTTTCTTGGCCAGAGGACCTGAAATCCCCTGCCTGACGGATTCTGCTGCTGGGTAGGAGTTAGTCCCCACAGCCTCAGACTCCGGGTCCGGTAAGAAATCTTCTCAGTCAGGGCGAGCTCTGCAGCTGCCAGCCCCTGACTCTTTGTAACACTGCTCCCACAGAGCTCCTGTTGTTTCTTCCTATGCTGCTTCTCTTCTCTACTTCTGGCATGGCCCAGGAGCTGGGCCCAGCTGGAGCCACAGCTCCCTGTCAGCCCTCCTGGCTCAACTCTCCCTCTGAACTCTCTAACCCTGCCTCAGCCCCAGGTTTATATAGGGGAAGTCCTTCCCCTCCCAGGACTGGGCAGGAGGTGTGGCATGCATAGGATTCCTGACCAAGAGACCTCCCACCTGCTCTCAGACATAACATTGCTTGTTACTGTGGAAACCAGACCCCTGGGGTGCCACATATGCGTCCAACATTGCCCATATCCCTATCACTGAGATAGAATATAAATATGCTCCATGCCGCTAATAAAGCCTATGCGGCGTACCAATGATTTTGGTCGGACCATGGTTCATGTCCGCATCATGGAGATAGAGCATGAGGGGATTGTTTTTTGCCAAAGATACATTGACGATCTGATCTTTATCATCAATAGGAGCATCATAGAACCGTTAGCCTTTACTGAGTTCCTCAACAACAATCGGTGGGGCATTAATTTCAACTCTTAACTCGGTGTAGATAGTATCAACTTTTTAGATCTCACGCTTTTTATAGAACGTCAGACGATTCACAATAAAACCTTTTTCAAAAAGGTAGATACCAACAGTTACATCCACTATAACAGTGGACACTACAACAAATGGCTGCGCAATATACCGTACAACCAATTCCAGAGGATCAGGAGGAACTGTAGCTCAGAATCAGATTTTAGAGATCAACCAGGTACCCTGAAAGAGAAATTTCTCGAGCAAGGTTACCCTAGGGATCTAATCAGGGGATCTTCTGAAAAAGTGAGAGATACCTGTAGCCAGGACTCCCTCCTCACCGGGTCCAGGGCAGAAAAGACAAAATTTGAACATAGTGTGAAATTTATCACCACTTACAACTGTCAACATAAACTGTTCAGAGAAATTCTATAAAAGAATTGGTTCATTTTATTAAATGATCCGGTTCTTAGGGAAATCTTACCAAAGAAACCCTCCATCATCTACAGAAGGACACCTATCCTCAGAAACATTTTAGCTCCCAGCAGAGTTCACTCCTCCCATATAGCGAGAGAAGATGAAACGAAAACTAAGAAAAAAATCATTACCAAATGTGGGAAAAGGAATTGTATGTGCTGCATAAACATCATGCATGGGACTGACACTTTCATCTCACCATCAACTGGGGAGGTGTTTAAAATTAATTGCAATATGTCCTGTGACACGGACTTTATAATATATCTAATAGAGTGCCCCTGCGGCAAACAATACATAGGTAGGACCACACAACCTTTTCACTAAAGGATGAACTCTCATAGACACAACGTAGTCACGGGTTTTCCGAAGCATGGGTTATCCCGACATATGGCCCATCAACACAACAAGGATTTCAGAAGCTTGAAAATCATGCCCATAGAACATATTCTGGATACTACCCCTAATAGAATACAAAATCTAAATAGAAAGAAGGTCTACTGGATATACAAACTGAGCACATTGAAACCACGGGGTTTAAATGAGGTTACAGAGACCTTCTCTAAAAACACTGTTATGAAGGCTCAATATCCCCATTTACCTGCTAGGGTGTTGCATCGCAGCTCCTTCCGTCACCACTTGTCACACATCCATTTCTTCTCTAGCTTGCTCCCATCCCACACGCTCTAAAAGGATATCCGATGAGTCTATATCAGGGGTCCTCAAACTACGGCCCGCGGGCCACATGCGGCCCGCGGAGGACTTTTATCCGGCCCGCTGGGCTATGGGCGGAGGAGAGCGGTGTCAGTGCCCGCCCTTCCCCCCGCTTGCTCAGGGCCCCGGCAGGCGGATACTTACCTCTCCCCGTGCCTCTGCAGATCCGCTGTCTTCCTGCTCTGCGCTTCCTGTGATGTCTCAGGTCAGAGGGTGCGGTGACGTCTTTACACCGCGCCCTCCCGAGTGCCGTCACAGGCAGCGCAGAGCGGGACGCCGCCGGAGACGCTGGAGTCCAGACAAGAGTAGAGCAGCGGCAGCGGCAGCAGGTGAGAAGAAGTGAGGTGAGTATTGGATTTTTTTTTTTTTATTTTTATGTATGGAGGCATAGGTCATTATATGGGGGGGGGGTGACATCCTGCAAGGAGTATAATATGGGGGGGGGGTGACATCCTGCAAGGGGTATAATATGGGGGGGGGTGACATCCTGCATGGGGCATTATATGGGGGGGTGACATCCTGCATGGGGCATGATATGGGGGTGACATGCTGCATGTGGCATTATATGGGGGGGTGACATGCTGCATGTGGCATTATATGGGGGGGGTGACATGCTGCATGTGGCATTATATGGGTCGGTGACATGCTGCATGGGGCATTATATGGGGGGTGACATGCTGCATGGGGCATTATATGGGGGGGTGACATCCTGCATGGGGCATGATATGGGGGTGACATGCTGCATGTGGCGTTATATGGGGGGGGGGTGACATGCTGCATGTGGCATTATATGGGTCGGTGACATGCTGCATGGGGCATTATATGGGGGGTGACATGCTGCATCGGGCATTATATGGGGGGGTGACATCCTGCATGGGGCATGATATGGGGGTGACATGCTGCATGTGGCATTATATGGGGGGGGTGACATGCTGCATGTGGCATTATATGGGGGGGGTGACATGCTGCATGTGGCATTATATGGGTCGGTGACATGCTGCATGGGGCATTATATGGGGGGTGACATGCTGCATGGGGCATTATATGGGGGGGTGACATGCTGCATGGGGCATTATATGGGGGGGTGACATGCTGCATGTGGCATATGGGGGGTGACATGCTGCATGTGGCATTATAATAGGGGGGGGTGACATGCTTCATGGGCAATTATATGGGGGGGTGACATCCTGCATGGGGCATTATATGGGGGGGAAAGGGACATCCTGCATGGGGCATTATATGGGGGGGAAAGGGACATCCTGCATGGGGCATTATATGGGGGGAAAGGGACATCCTGCATGGGGCATAATATGGGGGGGGTGACATTCTGCATGGGGCATTATATGGGGGGGTGACATGCTGCATGGGGCATTATATGGGGGTGGCATCCAGCATGGGGCATTATAAGGGGGGAACAGCCTGCATGGGGCATTATAAGGGGTGGAACAGCCTGCATAGGCATTATAAGGGGCAAACAGCCTGCCTATTGGGAACATTTACCTGCCCATTGAGGACTTATGCTGCCTATTGGGTATATTTACCTGCCTATTGGGGACATTTACCTGCCTATTGGGGACATTTACCTGCCTATTGGGGACCTATGTTGCCTATTGGGTACATTTACCTGCCTATTGGGGACCTATGCTGCCTATTGGGGACATTTACCTGCCTATTGGGGACATTTACCTGCCTATTGGAGACATTTACCTGCCTATTGGGGATATTTACCTGCCTATTGGGGACCTATGCTGCCTATTGGGGACATTTACCTGCCTATTGAAATACCGGTTAATTTAACTTTACTTGTTCTTCATTTTAAATATTGTATTTGTTCCTGTATTGTTTTTTTTACTACAAAATAAGATATGTGCAGTGTGCATAGGAATTTGTTCATATTTTTTTTTAAAAACTATATTCCAGCCCTCCAATGGTCTGAGGGACCGTGAACTGGCCCCCTGTTTAAAAAGTTTGAGGACCCCTGGTCTATATAATAAGTGGTTCTCCCACATCAACCACAACTCACCAGTGCGGGCACAGGCTTTTCTCCTGCTCAGGACCACAACACACCAGTGCGGTCCCTGACAATCAAAAGCATGGAATATACAGTATCAGCCCATGTCAATTCATTTCTTCACTTGCTCGGTCATCCCCCTCTGACTGATTAAAACTTCTTAGCAGGGCCGGCGTCAGCACCCGGCGCACCCGGGCAAATGCCGGGGCCCTGAGCAGGCAGAGGGGCCCATTGGCGGTCGCGCACCCCGCTGGGCTATGGGCGGAGGAGAGTGGTGTCAGCGCCCGCCCTTCTCCGCCGCTTGCTCAGGGCCCCGGCAGCCGGATACTTACCTCTCCCCGTGCCTCCGCAGATCAGCTGTCTTCCTGCTCTGCGCTCCCTGTGACGTCTCAGGTCAGAGGGCGCGGTGACGTCTTTACACCGCGCCCTCCCCTGAGCCGTCACAGGGAGCGCTGAGGGGGAAGACGCCGACAACGCTGGAGTTCGGACCCGAGCAGCGGGCAGCAGGTGAGGAGAAGGGAGGTGAGTATTTGATTTTTTTTTTTAATGTATGAAGGCATGGGGCAGTATAAAGAGAAGGGGGGGGTGGCATCCTCCATGGAGCATTATACAGAGTGGGGGGGGGGCATCCTGCATGGGGCATTATAAAGAGAGGGGGGGACATCCTGCATGGGGCATTATAAAGAGAGGGGGGGACATCCTGCATGGGGCATTATAAAGAGAGGGGGGGACATCCTCCATGGAGCATTATAAAGAGAGGGGGGGGGCATCCTGCATGGGGCATTATAAAGAGAGGGGGGGGACATCCTGCATGGGGCATTATAAAGAGGGGGGGTGACATCCTGCATAGTGTATTATGTGGGGGGGAACAGCCTGCATGGAGCATTATAAGGGGGGGGGCAGCCTGTATGGGGCATTATGTCAGGGGTAACAGCCTGCATGGAGCATTATAACGGGGGGACAGCCTGTATGGGGCATTATGTGGGGGGTAACAGCCTGCATGCAGCATTATATGGGGGCCAGTATCCTGTATGGAGCGTTATAAGGGGACCAGTATCCTGTATGGAGCGTTATATGGGGGCCAGTATCCTGTATGGAGCTTTATATGGGGGCCAGTATTCTGTATGGAGCCTTATATGGGGGCCAGTATTCCGTATGGAGATTTATATGGGGGCCAGTATTCCGTATGGAGCCTTATATGGAGGCCAGTATTCCGTATGGGGCCTTATATGGGGGCCAGTATTCCGTATGGGGCCTTATATGGGGGCCAGTATTCCGTATGGGGCCTTATATGGGGGACAGTATTCCGTATGGAGCCTTATATGGGGGCCAGTATTCCGTATGGAGCCTTATATGGGGGCCAGTATTCCGTATGGAGCCTTATATGGGGGCCAGTATTCCGTATGGAGCCTTATATGGGGGCCAGTATTCCGTATGGAGCCTTATATGGGGGTCAGTATTCCGCATGGAGCCTTATATGGGGGCCAGTATTCCGCATGGGGCCTTATATGGGGGCCAGTATTCCGTATGGGGCCTTATATGGGGGCCAGTATTCCGTATGGGGCCTTATATGGGGGACAGTATTCCGTATGGAGCCTTATATGGGGGCCAGTATTCCGTATGGAGCCTTATATGGGGGCCAGTATTCCGTATGGAGCCTTATATGGGGGCCAGTATTCCGTATGGAGCCTTATATGGGGGCCAGTATTCTGTATGGAGCCTTATATGGGGGCCAGTATTCTGTATGGAGCCTTATATGGGGGTCAGTATTCCGCATGGAGCCTTATATGGGGGCCAGTATTCCGTATGGGGCCTTATATGGGGGCCAGTATTCCGTATGGGGCCTTATATGGGGGCCAGTATTCCTTATGGGGCCTTATATGGGAGCCAGTATTCCGTATGGAGTCTTATATGGGGGGCCAGTATTCTGTGTGGAGCGATTCACCGGTTTCTGAGCTATTGTGGAATTTACAATAGATATCACTCATGTAATGTAAGAAGTGAAATCTTTGCATTGTACTATATATATATTTCCCCGCCGTATCTCTGCATCATGAATCGTGGTATGTGTTAAAGGGGCCACTGAGACTCTTTCGCCCGGGGCCCAGAAAAACCTGGAGCCGGCCCTGCTTCTTAGGATTAGATTATATCGCACGATGTACAGGAGGCTATCCATTCATCTATCCGATTGACTCACATGATCATTTGATGATCTATTACCTGGGGAAATAAGCCATGGACATTTAGGTCTCAGGAGTGGCATAAAATACAATCATGCTCTATCTCCATGATGCGGATGTGAACCATGGTCCGACCAAAATCATTGGTACACCGCATAGGCTTTATTAGTGGCATGGAGCATATTTCTATTCTATCTCAGTGATAGAGATATTGGCAATGTTGGATGCATATGCATACACTTGTCAGTGTTTCACTATAAATATACATTTTTCTATAATCATGTCTTCCTTGTTAGTAACATCATATAACTATATCCCTCTTAAAAGGCAGCTAAACAACATCCACCAACTATCAGATACTTCCACTGTCTAGAGGTACTGACCATGGATGTTGTCTTGGTATGGTATAGGGCACCAAGATACAACGGGCTCGAATCAATCATACATAAAAAAATATATATTTTTACATTATGGAACTTATATAGAAGATGTTTCAATTTTTATTTCAATTTTATATAATTCTCATTACTTTTTTATAATTGTTCTCTTAATGACGCTAAGAGACACACTTCTTTAAGGAATATGAAAAGGTTTAATTTTTTAATGAAAACGGTGGCTGGTGCTTTGGCGCCAGTTTTTTTCACTTTCCATGTGTATATACGTTCTCTGCTGTTAACATCTCTTAAGCTATGCACTTGATGAAGTGGACGGGACGTCCAGGAAACGCGTCTGCTTTTAGCTTGTCAAAAGAATAAACTTACAACACAAGTACTGGATTCTGTATCATCTGTTCTAACGGAGGAGTGCGGAGCTACCGACACCTTTCATCTTTCCTTTATAAGGAATGCCAATGGTCACGGTCGTTTGGGTTAAAAGACAGGAGGTTGCCAGTGCGGGGCGACTGGTAACCGCGACACGGAGGAGGCCCCAGAAGCAAATCCAAATGTCACCAAACCCCAGAACGGCGCATGAGGGAAAACGGCTGCGTCAGTACTATCCCCAAGTGTGTTCCCGTCTACAACAGCTGCAAGAGAGACAGGGGCATCAGTTACTTAATGCCCAGTGCGGAGGTCAAATAATGTACTCCTGGGAGGAGGATTCCTCAATCAGTAAAGATAGCCTCATCAGCCTAATCTGTGACAGATGCTTTATACAGTGCCAGCTAGATGGACTCCTGGTAAAAGCACTGTGGGACACAGGAGCCCAAGCGAGCCTTTTAAATGAAGAATGGAGAAGGCGCTACCTGCCACATACTTGATTTCGGTCACTAAAAGAACTCTTTGGACCAGTGGAACTCCACGGTAAAGCTGTCAACCAGACCGAAATCCCTTTCATAGGCTGGGTGGAAGTGACTTTCCAACTGAGGGCCATGAAGAACAGCAACACCATTGATCTTTTGGTACCTTTCCTCATGACCAGTGATCATAACGTGCGGAGGATCCTATCCTGGGTTATAATGTAATCACTGAGGTCATCACGAAATACAGGGACACTGGTGGTGGATGCAATTGCCACATCACTTGCCATACCCAACGCCATGGCGGAAAATGTGACCCATAGAGTAAAGAAAGCACAGAATACAATGGACCTAAAAGAAGTCAAGGTAGGTTTGCACCCAACCATCATCCCTGCAAACCAAATGGTGGGGGTGAGGTGTGGAGTCCGGGTAGAACCGGGAAGAAAAGTCCAGAAAAGACTGCTCAGAACTTCCGGAAGGCCTAGTTCAAAGTGAGACTGTGCTTACGATTCCTACAGGTGGGTTTGCTTGAGTGACAGTACCGGTGATGAATAGTGTTGAGCATTCCGATACTGTAATATCGGGTATCGGCCGATATTCGCGGTATCGGAATTCCGATACTTAATTCCGATACTTTTACAATATCGAATACCGGAATCGGAAGTTCCCATAATGCCTGCGCTCTGCAGTGTCTGTGAAGGATGACAAGTTGGATGGCAGCGCGATCCAGCCTGTCATCAGAATGCCATCCCAGCGGGGGAGAATTCTCCTGATTGTTTAAAAGCCGGCGCGCGGTAAATAGCCGCCGGCTTTTAAACAATCACACAGCCCCATACTGCTTCCCCGCAGCCTCCCACCCCGATCCTCCGCTCCCCTCGCCACCTCCAATCCCAATCGTAAATTAGGACCGGGCGGGGAGCGCAGCACCAAGGAGCGAAGGACCTGGGCGGGGAAGCCGGCAGTGAAAAGACTTCACCGCCGGCTTTCCCGTTCTGTGCTGCGCTTTCCCGCCGGTTATTTCAAATGAACAGCTGAGGTATCAGGTGATGCTGATCAGCTGTTCATTTGAAGTCGCCGCGGTGCCCTCAGAGGGTTCATGTGAGTTCATGCTTGACTGCATTGCATGAACTCACATGAACTTTCCCACGGCCGCACAGGTCAGCCTCACCTCCCAGACCATCAGACCGGTCATGATTAGTGTGTGTGCGGGGTGTGTGTGCGGGGTGTCTGTGTGATGTTTGTGCGGGTGTGCGCGGTGTCTGTGCGTGCAGGCAGACATAGGCCGATGTGACACTACTACTCCCATCGGCCTATGTCTGTCCCCCGTCCACTCGTGCCAGCAGGATCAGCTCGATGGGAGCAGTAGTTCCCATCAGCCTGATCCTGCTACATAAATTGACCTACTGTGTCCCCAATAAATTTTAAATACATGTCATTGGTGGCCAGTGGTTACCTACAATAAATTAGTTCATACATTACCTGTCCCCGCCGATCGCCACCTAAAATAAAGTAAAAAATAAAAAACTACACCTATACTCACCTAGACACCTAATTCCCCGAAGCCATCGATCTCCTGTAATAAAATATAAAATAATAAACCACAACCTTATCCTTACCCCTCCGTAGTAGTCAACGAGTGTCCCACGATGATCTCCAGTTCAGAGCAGCCACATAGAATGTGACCGCTCTGAACCGCTGCCGCCGCTAGAATGACGGGGCCGTAAAGCTGCCGCCGCTAGAATGACAGGGCCGTAAGGGTTCACCGGAGTTCAGGCAGCGCTGCTCCGGTTAGCTCCTTTATGGCCCTGCTGTATCGTGAGAAATTCCCACGGTACAGCAGTGCCGTAAAGGAGGTCTCCGGAGCTGCGCTGACTGAATGCACTCCGGTGACCTCAGTCAGTGGCTCCCGCTGCCGGGAGCGGACGTGTTCCCGGCAGTGTGAGCTTACAGCAGCCATGCACAGCTGTCACCATCTCCAGATGTGACAGCTGTGCATGGGAGATCAGCGCAGGAACGTGGACAGGTAACTATTATTTTTAGTAAACTAAGAATTAAATAAAATGGTGTGTTTTATTTCAAATAAATTATTTTTTTCTGGGTGTAGTGTGTTTTTTCTTTTTAACACTTTGTAGGTTAGTAATGGGGGTGTCTTATAGACGCCCATCATTACTAACCTGGGCTTCATGGCAGCTGGCGCTGACATGAACCCCACCACTATTACCCCCTGCCACAGCACCAGGGCAGCGTGGAAGAGCGAGGCTAAGTGCCAGAGTTGGCGCATCCTATGAATGCGCCATTTCTGGGGCGGCTGACGGCTGGTGTTTCTAGCCTGGGAGGGGGCCATTATTCATGGCACCCTTCCTGGGCTATTAATATCAGCCCCCAGCTGTCTGCCTAGCCTTTGCTAGCTATTAAAATAGGGGGGACCCCACGTCATTTTTTTTGGGGGGGTCCCCCATTTTAATAGCTAGTAAAGGCTAGGTATTCAGCTGGGGGCTGATATTAGTAGCCTGGGAAGCTCCATGGGTTTTACCCCCTTCCCAGGCTTCAAACATCTGCCCCAGCCATCTGCTTAACCTCCACTAGAGACTAAAATTATGGGGGATCCCACGCCATTTTTTTTTAAATAAATCCTTTATTTTAACACTAAATGACATTTGAGGAGTTAATAAAGATGCAGTCCCTAAATTATTATTTATTTTTTAATTAATTTTTCCCAAAACTTTTGACGTGGGCTTCACCATATTTTTGTATCTCAGCCAGGTACAGCATCCAGCTTCTATGAACGCGCCATTTTCCGGGGCGGCTGCAGACTGCAATTTTCAGCGGGAGGGGGGGGGGGGGCAGAAAGCTTGGGCCTCCCTGCGCTGCGGATTCCAGCCCCCAGCTGCCTAGTTGTACCTGGCTGGACACACAAATAGGGAGAAGCTCCACGTTTTTTTTTTTTTTAATTATTTCATGAAATTCATGGAATAATTAAGAAAAAAAGGGCTTCCCTATATTGTTGTGTCCAACCAGGTACAAATAGGCAGCTGGTGGTTGGGGGCAGCCCGTTCCTGCCTGCTGTACCTGGCTGGACACAAATATAGTGCAAAGCCCCACGTCAATTTTTTTTTAATTATTTCAGGAAATTCATGAAATAATTAAAAAAAAATTATGTGGGGCTTCGCCCTATATTTGTGTCCAGTCAGGTACAGCAGGCAGGAACGGGCTGCCCCCAACCACCAGCTGCCTATTTGTACCTGGTTGGACACAACAATATAGGGAAGCCTTTTTTTCTTAATTATTCCATGAATTTCATGAAATAATTTAAAAAAAAAAATACGTGGAGCTTCTCCCTATTTGTGTGTCCAGCCAGGTACAACTAGGCAGCTGGGGGATGGAATCTGCAGCGCAGGGAGGCCCAAGCTTTCTGCCCCCCCCGCTGAAAATTGCAGTCCGCAGCCGCCCCAGAAAATGGCGCGTTCATAGAAGCTGGATGCTGTACCTGGCTGGCATACAAAAATATGGCGAAGCCCACGTCAAAAGTTTTGGGAAAAATTAATTAAAAAATAAATAATAATTTAGGGACTGCATCTTTATTAACTCCTCAAATGTCATTTAGTGTTAAAATAAAGGATTTATTTAGAAAAAAATTGATGTGGGGCTTCGCCCTATATTTGTGTCCAGCCAGGTACAGCAGGCAGGAACGGGCTGCCCCCAACCACCAGCTGCCTATTTGTACCTGGTTGGACACAACAATATAGGGAAGCCCTTTTTTTCTTAATTATTCCATGAATTTCATGAAATAATTCAAAAAAAAAAAAACATGGAGCTTCTCCCTATTTTTGTGTCCAGCCAGGTACAACTAGGCAGCTGGGGGATGGAATCTGCAGCGCAGGGAGGCCCAAGCTTTCTGCCCCCCACCCCCTGCTGAAAATTGCAGTCCGCAGCCACCCCAGAAAATGGCGCGTTCATAGATGCGCCATCTTCTGGCGCTGTACCCAACTCATCCAGGGCCCTGGTGCGGTGGCTCACTGGGTAATAAAGGGGTTAGGGCCAGCTTGGCATTATCAGCTGGCCCTAAGCCCGAAATTCATGGGGTCACGCCAATATTAGACATGACCACCATGAATTTCTAGTAAAGTATTTAAAAAAACACAAACACCCAGAAAAAAGTCCTTTAATTGAAATAAAGACACAATTCTTTATTGTTCTAAATTAAACCATACTTACCGTCACGCCCATTCCAGCTGAAGCCAACAATCTCCTGCAATAAAAGAAAAATAATAAACCAACATCATCCTTACCTTCCCATGGATCCCACGACAGCTTCAGCTCTGCTACATCGAGATGACAGGCTGGACCGCAGCAGAACGCTGCTATCCAGCCTGTCATCCCGCAGACACTAAGAAGCGCAGGCATGCTTGCGCTCTGCAGTGTCTGGCTGTGACGGTATCGGAATTCCGATACTTAATTCCGATACTTTTACAATATCGAATACCGGAATCGGAAGTTCCCATAATGCCTGCGCTCTGCAGTGTCTCTGAAGGATGACAAGCTGGGTGGCAGCGCTCAGTGAGATCCAGCCTGTCATCAGAATGCCATCCCAGCGGGGGAGAATTCTCCTGATTGTTTAAAAGCCGGCGCGCGGTAAATAGCCGCCGGCTTTTAAACAATCACACAGCCCCATACTGCTTCCCCGCAGCCTCCCATCCCAATCCTCCGCTCCCCTCGCCACCTCCAATCCCAATCGTAAATTAGGACCGGGCGGGGAGCGCAGCACCAAGGAGCGAAGGACCCGGGCGGGGAAGCCGGCAGTGAAAAGACTTCACCGCCGGCTTTCCCGTTCTGTGCTGCGCCTTCCCGCCGGTTATTTCAAATGAACAGCTGTGGTATCAGGTGATGCCGATCAGCTGTTCATTTGAAGTCGCCGCGGTGCCCTCAGAGGGTTCATGTGAGTTCATGCTTGACTGCATTGCATGAACTCACATGAACTTTCCCACGGTCGCACAGGTCAGCCACACCTCGCAGACCATCAGACCGGTCATGATTAGTGTGTGTGGGTGTCTGTGCGATGTTTGTGCGGGTGTGCGCGGTGTCTGTGCGTGCAGGCAGACATAGGCCGATGTGACACTACTACTCCCATCGGCCTATGTCTGTCCCCCGTCCACTCGTGCCAGCAGGATCAGCTCGATGGGAGCAGTAGTTCCCGTCAGCCTGATCCTGCTATATAAATTGCCCTACTGTGCCCCAATAAATTTTAAATACATGTCATTGGTGGCCAGTGGTTACCTACAATAAATTAGTTCATACATTACCTGTCCCCGCCGATCGCCACCTAAAATAAAGTAAAAAATAGAAAACTACACCTATACTCACCTAGACACCTAATTCCCCGAAGCCATCGATCTCCTGTAATAAAATATACAATAATAAACCACAACCTTATGACGCGCCCCTGGGCCTACTTGGTGTAGCGTTGCGCACGCGGGGACTACCCGGAGCCGGGCCTGTTGGGGGTAGTAGTCCTTGTGGCGGTGACCCGGTCCGTGCCCAGGGTGTCAGACTAAGTGGCGGTGTATTAGCAGTAGATGTAGGACGACTACGCCACCCGTTGAATGCAGCTATGGAGCTGCCACTGCAGGGCAGACCGCTGAGGCCGGTGGAAGGATGGTGCAGTGTGGATGGTGTAACCCCCAACGGGAGGGGTATGGCCTCAGGGCAGCCGACGTGGATGATGGGGGTAGCAGGAACCACTCAGAGACGATGCGGTGTAGTTCAGGGTCTTTACTGGTGACAAAGATAGACCCTCCCGGAGTACTGGCTAGCGGTCGGGGCCTGGTCAGTCCTTGAGCAGATGGGATCCCCCTTGGCCAGGCGGAGTTGTAGGCCTCCCCAACTAATTGTACTCTTCTGGCTTCCTTGCTAGAGGCGGTAAAGGTAGCCCACGTCCCTGAGTGTACCGTGTGGTGCTCACCCGTATGGCCGGTGACTCGGGGCCTTCTAGTGGCTTCCGCTCCACGACGGCGGTGCTGGTCCCACGCGTGTGACCGTGCCTTCGGGTTTCTTGGCCAGAGGACCTGAAATCCCCTGCCGGTCGGTTTCTGCTGCTGGGTCAAGGTTAATCCCCACAGCCTCGGACTCCGGGTCCGGTGGTAACTCTTCAATCAGGGCGAGCTCTTCAGCTGCCAGCCCCTGATTCCTTTTAGCACTGCTCCCACTGAGCTCCTGATCTTTCTTTCCTAAGCTGCTCCTCTTCTTCTCTACTCTTCTTCTCTCTAACCCTGCCTCAGCCCCAGTTTTATATAGGGGAAGTTCTTCCCCTCCCAGGACTGGGCAGGAGGTGTGGCATGCATAGGATTCCTGACCAAGAGACCTCCCACCTGCTCTCAGACATAACATTGCTATTACTGTGGAGACCAGACGCCTGGGGTGCCACATTCCCCCCTAGTGAAAGTTAGTACTCCGGGACTAAACATACTTTTGTAAACATAACAAGGTGCAAACAATAACATTCTGATAGAGACAACACATAAGGTGGTCACGGCGTGTCCGCAACCGGGTGTAACTTTTGAGGAAAACAAGGGTGTCCATTTCACCAACACAGGGAGACGTAACCAGGTAGGGGTCTGTCCTGCCCCGAGTCCTTAACAGTTTTTCAGTCCGTCCTGGGTTACGCTCCAACTATATGCACAAAGGATTCCCGGTAAATCCACCAAAGACTCCTATAAATAACTAGAAACACATAATTATACACAAGCAACAATAACAGGTAAACATTAATAAAATAACTTGAACATTTAGATCCTCCACCGTATGGGCAACTGGCCTCTAGTGACCCTAGTGGACCTACGGAGCTGGTTGATTGGTCCTGAGCTACAGGGTATAGGAGCTGTCAAGGGTAAACTGGGCAGCCGTCTACGGACTCTTTGGCTCACTAGGGGTATGGCAGGCTCACTATAAGCAGAGGGTTGATTTTCCTGGTCTGCTTGTGTGGGGCCTTCTGCCTCCTGGACCGGCTGTTCTTCCAGTTCTACCTGTGTCTCCGTAGGCACTTGGGATGCTGGTTGGAGGAACGTGAGGACGGGTACCACAACAGCACCATTGACTTGAGTCCAAGACCGAGGGAAGTCTCCGAGCACTGTACTAACCATATCTTCCCTTTCCTCTACGGGTCGAGGGTCCTCTTGTTCCTCTTCAGGGTTCCGTAGCTGTTCGGGACACTTTTTTAGGTGATCCCGGGATACAATGGCTGTGGTTTCCCCTCCGTCTTTACTGATTGTACAGATCTTTGGGTTGTCGTGGCTTGAGGGCAGTACTGTGTACGGGTCCTTCTCCCATTGGTCGTCCAACTTGTGGAGCCGTCTTTTCCTCTTCAAGACCTGCTCTCCGGGCACCAGGGGAACAGCGGGAGCATACTGGTTGTAAGTTTTCTCTTGTCTTTCCCTAGCTTGACAGAGACTACGCTCCACGCTCTCCTGTACTTTTCGGTATTGCTGCTGCCTCTCAGTGTCCCAGTTGGCTTCTGGTGAAGTGTCCTCGGGTGTCAGGACTCCCATCTCCAGATCAACAGGAAGCTTACCAGGTCTTGCCCTCATTAGGTAAGCCGGGGTACAGTTGGTGGAACCTACAGGGATGTGGTTGTATAGGTCCACCAGGTCGGGCAGCTTTTCAGGCCACAGACTACGTTCTTCCAGGGGCAAGGTTTTCAGAAGATCTATCACCACCTGGTTCATTTTCTCACAAAGTCCATTAGTTTGTTGTTCTAATCTTCCGGCAGCCATGCAGGGTGCAGAACTCCTGGAAGACCTCCGCTTCAAAGCCAGGCCCCTGGTCCGTCAGCACCTGCTCCGGGTATCCATGCGGACGGCAGAAGTCCTTGACGGGGACGACAACCAAGAACCGGGAGTAGTGATCCACGATGGTTAACGCGTAGACGTAGCCACTTCTGCTTGGGGTCAGTTTTACATGATCCAAGGCTACCAGTTCCAACGGCTGTCTGGTGATGATGGACCGCAGGGGAGTCTTCTGGCTGGCACGGTCCCGCCTTCTTAAGTTGCATGGGCCACAATCTCTGCACCACCTCTCGATGGTTCCTCTCATGCCTACCCAATGGAACCGCCCGCGCAGCAGGAACTCCAGCTTCTTCCATCCGAAATGCCCAGCTCCGTCGTGGTATGCCTCCATCACCATAGCTGCGTCTCTTCTTGGCACCACTACTTGCCAGATTAGTTCATGCGTCCGGGAGTTAACCATTCTGCGGCACAACTTTCCCTTGTAAAGGAACAGTCGACTCTTCTCAGCCCACAGTTGCTTGGCTTCCTCCGGAGCGTCTGGGTCAAGGCGTGCATCTGGCCGAGTCAGCATCTCCTTTACCAGTCGGACGGCCGGGTCACTGTCTTGTGTCTCCGCCCAGTTGTAATGAGGTAATGGGTTGAACGTAGCGGATTGCTTACTCCTTACACGGTGGGAATACTGGATAGTCCCATGACGGTGAAACGCGGGGAGTTCAACTTCCTCTAGTTCCTCTGAATCTTCCCCTACGTCCGGTAGGTTCGGCATCCTGGACAGGGCGTCCGCGTTGGTATTGGAGCGTCCTGCCCGGTATTTGATTGTAAACTCATAGTTGGACAAGCGGGCCATCCATCTCTGCTCTAGGGCACCGAGTCTTGCAGTGTCCAGGTGTGTCAACGGGTTGTTATCCGTGTACACGGTGAACCGGGAAGCAGCGAGGTAGTGCTTAAAGCTTTCGGTGACTGCCCACACCACTGCCAGGAACTCTAGCTTAAATGAGCTGTAATTCTCAGGGTTTCTTTCGGTGGGTCGCAGTTTTCGGCTGGCGTAAGCAATTACCCGTTCCTTCCCCTGCTAGATCTGGGACAGTACGGCTCCTAGCCCGATGTTACTGGCGTCGGTGTAGAGGATAAAGGGCTGGCTATAATCAGGGTACGCCAGGATTTCATCCCCCGTGAGGGCCATCTTCAGCTGGCGGAAGGACTCTTCTTCCAGCTTCTCCCATCTGAAGGGTGGCTTCTGGTTCTTGGCCTTCCTGGACTGGCCTATCAGGAGGTCCTGCATAGGAGCTGCCTTTTTGGTGAAACCGGGTATGAACCTTCGGTAGTAGCCTACCAACCCGAGGAACTGCCTCACTTCCTTTACGCTGGAGGGGCTTGGCCATTCCTTAATTGCGGTGATCTTATCAGGGTCGGGAGCCACTCCTTCAGCACTCACCACGTGTCCCAGGTACTGCACCTTTGGCTTCAGGAGGTGACACTTGGAAGGTTTCACCTTCAGGCCGTAACTTGCCAGAGCTTCAAACACTTCCGCCAGGTGCTTCAGGTGGTCCTCGTAGGTCTTGGAGTAGACGATGACATCGTCCAGGTATAACAGGACCGTCTCAAAGTTCCGGTGTCCCAGACAGCACTCCATCAATCGCTGGAAGGTTCCTGGTGCGTTGCAGAGTCCAAACGGCATGCAGGTAAACTCGCTAAGTCCCATCGGGGTGGTGAATGCGGTCTTCTCCCGATCCGCCTCTGCTACAGGAACCTGCCAGTACCCGCTAGTGAGATCCAAGGTGGAGAAGAAGTTAGCAGATTTTAAAGCAGCCAAAGACTCCTCTATTCTTGGTAAGGGGTACGCATCTTTGTGTGTGATACGGTTAATTTTCCGGTAATCTACACACATTCTCATGGTGTTGTCTTTCTTTTTGACCAAGACTAGTGGAGCTGCCCAGGGGCTACAGCTATCCCTGATTACCCCAGCCTCCTTCATGTCTCTAAGCATCCCCTTGGCGTGTTGGTAGTGTGCAGGGGGTACGGGCCGATACCTCTCTTTTATGGGAGGATGGTCTCCCGTGGGGATGTGGTGTTCTACCCCCTTGACTCGCCCGAAGTCTAACGGGTGTTTACTAAACACTCTCTCGTACTCTTGAACCACCCGGTAGACTCCCTGTTTCTGGTGGGAGGGAGTGGAGTCAGTACCCAAATGTAGTTGCTGACACCAATCCTCCATTATTTTCTCAGAGCCGTTACCTTCCTCCAGATGAGATGGAGGCAAGGGTTCCACAGACTGTATAGAATTTTGGTTGATAGTATATAATTTGGCTAGCGTAGCATACCGGGGCAGGTATACTTCCCTTTTCCCAATATTTATTATGCGAACGGGTACCCTCCCATGGCGTACATCAACTACCCCCCGTGCTGTCAGAATGGTGGGCCTACTGTCTGAGTAGACGGGTTCTACCATTGCTTGGTAGTCTCTACCTCTTAGACCAATAGCTGCCCGGCACCAAATCATCATTTCACTTTTCGGGGGTATGGCAATAGGGAAAGGGTCACACATTCTTACGCTACCAATCTCACCGCCGGAGAGTTCCACTTGTTGCCGTCGCATCAGTGCCCGGATCTCTTTCTGGAGCACTCGCTGCTGGCCGGAGCTGGCGTTCTTGGCAACCTGCTGTAAAATGAAAATCACCTCTGCAAGACAATTTTCAATCACATTAGTTCCTAGAGTTATCTTTGGGTGACTCTCGCGCTTGTCAATGTCCACAATGATCAGTCCCTGTGCTGCCAGTTCGACTCTACCGATTTTAATGGTCATCTCTTTAAATCCGATCTGCGGCACGGGTTGACCATTGCTGGCAATGATACTCAAGTCGTCGTCAGGGTAGCGGGTTATATCCGAGTCATTCCAGTACTGCTTGAAGAGCACGTACGGGATGGTGGTGACCTGTGACCCGGTGTCCAGTAGGGCACTCATGGGAATGCCATCCAGTACCACAGGCAAGACTGGACGTCCTCCCACATATTTGTCGCGCTAGTTCGATGGGCCTGGTGATCTTTTTCCTGGGGGTTGGCCTTCTACCCCAGGTTGTGCCAGTTTAAAGGACAGTACCTTGCCATATGTCCGGGTTGATTGCAGCGGCGGCAGATGGGTTGTCCGTCCTCGTTGTATCGGTCGCTGGGTCTTCCTCTGGCCGGTGGGGTCCTCCTTGGTCGACGCCACGGGATGTCCTCCGGTCCGGATGCCAGCTGGATCTTCCCTGGAGTGGAAACCTGTAAAGACTGCACAGTTCGGGTTAGCGCAGCAACGCTTTTAGCTAGCTCTTGGACCTGATGGTGCAGGTCTGGAGCCGGGTCATTGTTCAAAGCCTGCGCATCAGCCCCCACAGGCCCTGCCGACAAGGGCGCCGCCTCCTGGTGGTAAGTGATAGCTGGGCGCCTGTGGGTCACAACGCCACCCGGTGCCGGTTCTCGGAGCACCCGGATGGCTCTCTCCTTGAACTGTGCAAAGTCCAGATGAGGATCCTGTAAGGCTATGGCCCGCAACTGGGTTCGGTGGACATTGCAATATAGTCCCTCTATAAATTGTTCGGTCAACAGCCTGTCCTCGTTTCCCACGCTGTCAGGGTCGGTCTGCTTAACGGCTCTCAGGGCCTCTTGTAGGTTTAGTGCATAGTCCCTTATACTCTCATGTGCTCGCTGCTTGCACCCATAGAATCTAAGCTTAATCTCGGCTGAGGTGCGGGTATCAAAGGTGTCCCTCAGCCGGGTTAGTATCCCTGCGACAGTCCTCCTCCCAGGTGGCCAGGATTTTACCTCCCTTTGGGCTGCCCCGGTTAGTTGGGCCACCAGGATGCTCACTTTTTGCTCTTCTGTGAGGGGGTACACCTGGAAGAGGCTATCCAGCTTTTCTTTAAAGTCATTCAGGGTATGTGACTCCCCTGAGTACTGGGGTAGCCAGGCTGCTCCCGGGATATAGGGCATGGTGAAAGGCATGACTGCAGCAGCGGTGGCGCTGGCGGGGGTTGAGGCAGTGAAGCTCTCCTCCGTATCCGACATCTTCCTCCCCCCTAGTGGACCGTGGCCTACCTTGCGATGATCCTCTTCCGTAGGCCGCGGCTCCGCAGTGGATCGTCAGGGATGAGGACCTTCCGTCGCGCTCCTGTGACGTCAGCGTCTGCTGGGCTCCTTCCAGGACCTTACGCGACGTCTGGACGTGAGGCGGGGCTTCAGTTCTCGCGCGCTTTTGGAATCCACGCCCCTCTTCTTCCCGCGCGGCGTCTTCAAGATGGCGTCCAACGGCGGGAAAACTCCACGGAAGGCAGGAAGAAGGCTGAGGATGGCGCCGGATGGCGGGAATCTTCGCCACAGGTAAGTTTAAAAGTCTCTTTTTTCAGGCACGCAGTACCCGGTGGTTGCGGGCACGAAATCCTGCCGACTACGCCAAAAGTTGACGCGCCCCTGGGCCTACTTGGTGTAGCGTTGCGCACGCGGGGACTACCCGGAGCCGGGCCTGTTGGGGGTAGTAGTCCTTGTGGCGGTGACCCGGTCCGTGCCCAGGGTGTCAGACTAAGTGGCGGTGTATTAGCAGTAGATGTAGGACGACTACGCCACCCGTTGAATGCAGCTATGGAGCTGCCACTGCAGGGCAGACCGCTGAGGCCGGTGGAAGGATGGTGCAGTGTGGATGGTGTAACCCCCAACGGGAGGGGTATGGCCTCAGGGCAGCCGACGTGGATGATGGGGGTAGCAGGAACCACTCAGAGACGATGCGGTGTAGTTCAGGGTCTTTACTGGTGACAAAGATAGACCCTCCCGGAGTACTGGCTAGCGGTCGGGGCCTGGTCAGTCCTTGAGCAGATGGGATCCCCCTTGGCCAGGCGGAGTTGTAGGCCTCCCCAACTAATTGTACTCTTCTGGCTTCCTTGCTAGAGGCGGTAAAGGTAGCCCACGTCCCTGAGTGTACCGTGTGGTGCTCACCCGTATGGCCGGTGACTCGGGGCCTTCTAGTGGCTTCCGCTCCACGACGGCGGTGCTGGTCCCACGTGTGTGACCGTGCCTTCGGGTTTCTTGGCCAGAGGACCTGAAATCCCCTGCCGGTCGGTTTCTGCTGCTGGGTCAAGGTTAATCCCCACAGCCTCGGACTCCGGGTCCGGTGGTAACTCTTCAATCAGGGCGAGCTCTTCAGCTGCCAGCCCCTGATTCCTTTTAGCACTGCTCCCACTGAGCTCCTGATCTTTCTTTCCTAAGCTGCTCCTCTTCTTCTCTACTCTTCTTCTCTCTAACCCTGCCTCAGCCCCAGTTTTATATAGGGGAAGTTCTTCCCCTCCCAGGACTGGGCAGGAGGTGTGGCATGCATAGGATTCCTGACCAAGAGACCTCCCACCTGCTCTCAGACATAACATTGCTATTACTGTGGAGACCAGACCCCTGGGGTGCCACACTTATCCTTACCCCTCCGGAGTAGTCCACGAGTGTCCCACGATGATCTCCAGTTCAGAGCAGCCACATAGAATGTGACCGCTCTGAACCGCTGCCGCCGCTAGAATGACGGGGCCGTAAAGCTGCCGCCGCTAGAATGACAGGGCCGTAAGGGTTCACCGGAGTTCAGGCAGCGCTGCTCCGGTTAGCTCCTTTACGGCCCTGCTGTATCGTGAGAAATTCCCACGGTACAGCAGTGCCGTAAAGGAGGTCTCCGGAGCTGCGCTGACTGAATGCACTCCGGTGACCTCAGTCAGTGGCTCCCGCTGCCGGGAGCGGACGTGTTCCCGGCAGTGTGAGCTTACAGCAGCCATGCACAGCTGTCACCATCTCCAGATGTGACAGCTGTGCATGGGAGATCAGCGCAGGAATGTGGACAGGTAACTATTATTTTTAGTAAACTAAGAATTAAATAAAATGGTGTGTTTTATTTCAAATAAATTATTTTTTTCTGGGTGTAGTGTGTTTTTTCTTTTTAACACTTTGTAGGTTAGTAATGGGGGTGTCTTATAGACGCCCATCATTACTAACCTGGGCTTCAAGGCAGCTGGCGCTGACATGAACCCCAGCCCTATTACCCCCTGCCACTGCACCAGGGCAGCGTGGAAGAGCGAGGCTAAGTGCCAGAGTTGGCGCATCCTATGAATGCGCCATTTCTGGGGCGGCTGACGGCTGGTGTTTCTAGCCTGGGAGGGGGCCATTATTCATGGCACCCTTCCTGGGCTATTAATATCAGCCCCCAGCTGTCTGCCTAGCCTTTGCTAGCTATTAAAATAGGGGGGACCCCACGTCATTTTTTTTGGGGGGGTCCCCATTTTAATAGCTAGTAAAGGCTAGGTATTCAGCTGGGGGCTGATATTAGTAGCCTGGGAAGCTCCGTGGGTATTACCCCCTTCCCAGGCTTCAAACATCTGCCCCAGCCATCTGCTTAACCTCCGCTAGAGACTAAAATTATGGGGGATCCCACGCCATTTTTTTTTTAAATAAATCCTTTATTTTAACACTAAATGACATTTGAGGAGTTAATAAAGATGCAGTCCCTAAATTATTATTTATTTTTTAATTAATTTTTCCCAAAACTTTTGACGTGGGCTTCGCCATATTTTTGTATGCCAGCCAGGTACAGCATCCAGCTTCTATGAACGCACCATTTTCCGGGGCGGCTGCGGACTGCAATTTTCAGCAGGGGGGGGGGCAGAAAGCTTGGGCCTCCCTGCGCTGCAGATTCCATCCCCCAGCTGCCTAGTTGTACCTGGCTGGACACAAAAATAGGGAGAAGCTCCATGTTTTTTTTTTTTTTAATTATTTCATGAAATTCATGGAATAATTAAGAAAAAAAGGGCTTCCCTATATTGTGTCCAACCAGGTACAAATAGGCAGCTGGTGGTTGGGGGCAGCCCGTTCCTGCCTGCTGTACCTGGCTGGACACAAATATAGTGCAAAGCCCCACGTCAATTTTTTTTTAATTATTTCAGGAAATTCATGAAATAATTAAAAAAAAATTATGTGGGGCTTCGCCCTATATTTGTGTCCAGTCAGGTACAGCAGGCAGGAACGGGCTGCCCCCAACCACCAGCTGCCTATTTGTACCTAGCCGGACACAACAATATAGGAAAGCCCTTTTTTTCTTAATTATTCCATGAATTTCATGAAATAATTAAAAAAAAAAATACGTGGGGCTTCGCCCTATTTTTGTGTCCAGCCAGGTACAACAAGGCAGCTGGGGGCTGGAATCCGCAGCGCAGGGAGGCCCAAGCTTTCTGGGCCCCACCCACTGCAAATTGCAGTCCGCAGCCGCCCCGGAAAATGGCGTGTTCATAGAAGCGCCATCTTCTGGCGCTGTACCCAACTCATCCAGGGCCCTGGTGTGGTGGCTCACTGGGTAATAAAGGGGTTAAGGCCAGCTTGGCATTATCAGCTGGCCCTAAGCCCGAAATTCATGGGGTCACGCCAATATTAGACATGACCGCCATGAATTTCTAGTAAAGTATTTAAAAAAAACACAAACACCCAGAAAAAAGTCCTTTAATTGAAATAAAGACACAATTCTTTATTGTTCTAAATTAAACCATACTTACCATCACGCCCATTCCAGCTGAAGCCAACGATCTCCTGCAATAAAAGTAAAATAATAAAGCAACCTCATCCTTACCTTTCCATGGTTCCCACAACAGCTTCAGCTCTGCTACATCGAGATGACAGGCTGGACCGCAGCAGAACACTGCCATCCAGCCTGTCATCCCGCAGACACTGAGAAGCGCAGGCATGCTTGCGCTCCTCAGTGTCTGGCTGTGACGGCATCCAGATGAGCCGACAATGAACTCGGCTCACCTCATGTACGTCACTGACAGCGTGGGAAAATTCTCCTGCACTCAGCGCTTCAGCGTGAGACTTCTCCCACGCTGTCAGTGACATACATGAGGTGAGGTCATGTCCAATGAACTCAGCTCACCTCATGCACGTCACTGACAGCGTGGGAAAATTCTCCTGCACTCAGCGCTTCAGCGTGAGACTTCTCCCACGCTGTCAGTGACATACATGAGGTGAGGTCATGTCCAATGAACTCAGCTCACCTCATGCACGTCACTGACAGCGTGGGAAAATTCTCCTGCACTCAGCGCTTCAGCGTGAGAATTTTCCCACGCTCTCAGTGACGTGCATGAGGTGCGCCGAGTTCATTGGACATGACCTCGGCTCATCTGGATGCCGTCACAGCCAGACACTGAGGAGCGCAAGCATGCCTGCGCTTCTCAGTGTCTGCGGGATGATAGGCTGGATGGCAGCGTTCTGCTGCGGTCCAGCCTGTCATCTCGATGTAGCAGATCTGAAGCTGTCGTGGGAACCATGGGAAGGTAAGGATGATGTTGCTTTATTATTTTACTTTTATTGCAGGAGATCGTTGGCTTCAGCTGGAATGGGCGTGACGGTAAGTATTGTTTAATTTAGAACAATAAAGAATTGTGTGTTTATTTCAATTAAAGGACTTTTTTCTGGGTGTTTGTGTTTTTTTTAAATACTTTACTAGAAATTCATGGTGGTCATGTCTAATATTGGCGTGACCCCATGAATTTCGGGCTTAGGGCCAGCTGATAATGCCAAGCTGGCCTTAACCCCTTTATTACCCAGTGAGCCACCGCACCAGGGCCCTGGATGAGTTGGGTACAGCGCCAGAAGATGGCGCTTCTATGAACGCGCCATTTTCCGGGGCGGCTGCGTACTGCAATTTGCAGTGGGTGGGGCCCAGAAAGCTTGGGCCTCCCTGCGCTGCGGATTCCAGCCCCCAGCTGCCTATTTGTACCTGGTTGGACACAACAATATAGGGAAGCCCTTTTTTTATTAATTATTCCATGAATTTCATGAAATAATTTAAAAAAAAAATGCGTGGGGCTTCGCCCTATTTTTGTGCCCAGCCAGGTACAACTAGGCAGCTGGGGGATGGAATCTGCAGCGCAGGGAGGCCCAAGCTTTCTGGGCCCCACCCGCTGCAAATTGCAGTCCGCAGCCGCCCCAGAAAATGGCGCATTCATAGAAGCGCCATCTTCTGGCGCTGTACCCAACTCATCCAGGGCCCTGGTGCGGTGGCTCACTGGGTAATAAAGGGGTTAAGGCCAGCTTGGCATTATCAGCTGGCCCTAAGCCCGAAATTCATGGGGTCACGCCAATATTAGACATGACCGCCATGAATTTCTAGTAAAGTATTTAAAAAAACACAACACCCAGAATAAAGTCCTTTAATTGAAATAAACACACAATTCTTTATTGTTCTAAATTAAACCATACTTACCATCACGCCCATTCCAGCTGAAGCCAACGATCTCCTGCAATAAAAGAAAAATAATAAACCAACATCATCCTTATCTTTCCATGGCTCCCACGACAGCTTCAGCTCTGCTACATCGAGATGACAGGCTGGACCGCAGCAGAACGCTGCCATCCAGCCTGTCATCCCGCAGACACTGAGAAGCGCAGGCATACTTCCACTCCTCAGTGTCTCGCTGTGACGGCATAAAGATGAGCCGAGGTCATGTCCAATGAACTCAGCTCACCTCATGCACGTCACTGACAGCGTGGGAAAATTCTCCTGCACTCAGCACTTCAGCGTGAGAATTTTCCCACGCTGTCAGTGACGTGCATGAGGTGAGCTGAGTTCATTGGACATGACCTCACCTCATGTATGTCACTGACAGCGTGGGAGAATTCTCACGCTGAAGCGCTGAGTGCAGGAGAATGTTCCCACGCTGTCAGTGACGTGCATGAGGTGAGCTGAGTTCATTGGACATGAGCTCACCTCATACACGTCACTGACAGCGTGGGAAAATTCTCCTGCACTCAGCGCTTCAGCGTGAGAATTTTCCCACGCTGTCAGTGACGTGCATGAGGTGAGCTGAGTTCATTGGACATGAACTCGGCTCATCTGGATGACGTCACAGAGAGACACTGAGGAGCGCAAGCATGCCTGCGCTTCTCAGTGTCTGCGGGATGACAAGCTGGATGGCAGCGTTCTGCTGCGGTCCAGCCTGTCATCTCGATGTAGCAGAGCTGAAGCTGTCGTGGGATCCATGGAAAGGTAAGGATGAGGTTGCTTTATTATTTTTCTTTTATTCCAGGAGATCGTTGGCTTCAGCTGGAATGGGCGTGATGGTAAGTATGGTTTAATTTAGAACAATAAAGAATTGTGTGTTTATTTCAATTAAAGGACTTTATTCTGGGTGTTTGTGTTTTTCTTTAACTTTGACTATGGGGTTAGTAATGGGGGTGTCTTATAGACGCCTCTCCATTACTAACCTGGGCTTGATGTCAGCTGGCATTATAAGCTGACATCAACCACAGCCCTATTACCCCACTGCCACCACTACAGGGCAGTGGGAAGAGCGAGGCTAAGTACCAGAATTGGCGCATGCTATGGATGCGCCATTTCTGGGGCGGCTGACGGCTGGTGTTTCTAGCCTGGGAGGGGGCCAATATTCATGGCACCCTTCCTGGGCTATTAAAATCAGCCCCCAGCTGTCTGCCTAGCCTTTGCTAGCTATTAAATTAGGGGGGACCCCACGTTATTTTTTTGGGGGGGTTCCCCCATTTTAATAGCTAGTAAAGGCTAGGTATTCAGCTGGGGGCTGATATTAGTTGCCTGGGAAGCTCCGTGGGTATTACCCCCTTCCCAGGCTTCAAACATTTGCCCCAGCTGTCTGCTTAACCTCCGCTAGAGCCTAAAATTAAGGGGAACCCCACGCCAATTTTTTTTTAAATAAATCCTTTATTTTAACACTAAATGACAAGTACAGTAATCAACACTGTCACTGTACTTCATATATATGTGACTGACATGTTTCTATCTATCTAATCTATGTGTGATTCTCTATTCTTTCTATTCTAAATTGTCGGGTACCGCTGCTGAATTGCCGGCCGGCTTTTTTAAAGAGACGGTGCACGAAAACACTAATATTTTTTAAAATAAATCCTTTACACTAAATGACAAGTACAGTAAGCAACACTGTCACTGTACTTATTATATATGTGACTGACATGGTTCTATCTATCTAATCTATGTGTGAAGCTCTATTCTTTCTGTTGTAAATTGTCGGGTACCGGTGTATGCCGCTGATGAATTGCCGGCTTTTCATGTCATTCTACATTATTCTTAGTTGTTTTACTTCATGTAGAATTAACCTACAAGGAAAGAAAGGGTTTATTTTCATTCCGATATTTGTGTCCCATTGACTTGCATTGGTTTCCGGTATCGGAATCGGCGATATCCGATACTTTTTGGGTATCGGCCCGATCCAATCCGATACGATATTTCCTGATATCGGAAGGTATCGCTCAACACTAGTGATGAATACTACGAAACACAAAATTAGGCTGGATCCAAAGACTGTGTTAGGTCACATCGAAAACCGATAAAACGGTATATCCAGCCAGTGTGAGACCAGCCCTGGGGTCTACCGTGAATTCAGTCTCCCCACCAAGGAACAGGAATTCCACAGGGGAGGAAATTGCACGGCCCACTTCAGGGTGCTGGGTTCCCCCAGTACCCCTGGAACACTTGTGTGCTTTAGATTTAGCGATAGCAAAACAGATGCGGAGAGAAGAGTGTGATGCGTTCTCCAAAGATGACTCTAATATAAGCTGTATCCCGTCGTTGCAATTGAAAATCAAATTGAAAGACACGACTCCAGAAGTTACATGTCTGTGCCAAAACCATTACACCGTGAAGTGAAAGAATATTTACAAGATCTAATCAACAGAGGCTGGGTCCAAAAGTCGAAGTCGTCTTATTCCTCTCCTATTGTCTGTGTTAGGAAGAAGGACGGTACGTTGAGACTCTGTTGTGATTACCGGGAACTAAACCGAAAGTCTATACCCTATTGACACCCTATACCAGTGACGGTGAACCTTTTGGAGACCGAGAGCCCAAACTGCAATATAAAACCCATTTATTTATCGCAAAGTGCCAACATGGCAATTTAACCTGAATACTGAGGTTTTAGTTTAGAAAAACAACTCGTACATTAGCGCGCTATAGAGTCTATAGCAGAGAGCTTGTAAGCGCTGCACTCCAAGCCTCAGATACCAGCCACCGATTGCAGGCGATTTTTAATCAAAAGTCAAATTGCAAAGTTGTTAGTTTTTACAGCCTCTTTGCAATTGTAACCCTTTATCATGATGAGAATAAACCTTTAACCAAGTGATGTCAAACTGAAATACACAGAGGGCCAAAGTTAAAAGCTTGGACAAAGTCGCGGGCCAACCTTGATATTTATTAAAAAAAAAATGTCTACAATTGAGGACGTCTTTCCTTATCAAATAAAACAATTCACTTTTGGAATTATAGAGGAATAATATAATGTTATGTAAAAGCAGTAAAAAGCATATGGCCCAATTTAAATATGTAATAACAAAGGATAAAAGAAACTGAATAATACAGATAGAAGTATGATGCCAACAAAACTGTCCCCAAACACAGTACGATACCCCCACAGTGAATTCCTCCACACGCACAGTATAATGACCCTACTGTACCCCCCTCCCTCAATCCCCCCAACAAAGAACAGTGACCCCATCCCAGTATGATTCTCCAACTGTAATCCCCACACAGCCCTCCACATAGTATAATGGCCTCATATAGTCCTCCATACACTATAATGGCCCCATATAGTCCTCCATACAGAATAATGGGCCCCACATAGCCCTCCATACAGTATAATGGGACCCACATAGTCCTCCATACAGAATAATGGGACCCACATAGTCCTCCATACAGAATAATGGGCCCCACATAGTCCTCCATACAGTACAATGGGCCCCACATAGTCCTCCATACAGAATAATGGGCCCCACATAGTCCCCCATACAGTATAATGGGCCCCACATAGTCCTCCATACAGAATAATGAGCCCCACATAATCCTCCATACAGAATAATGAGCCCCACATAATCCTCCATACAGTATAATGGACCCATATAGTCCTC
The DNA here is from genome assembly GCF_046119375.1 of Phyllobates terribilis. NCBI lineage: Eukaryota > Metazoa > Chordata > Amphibia > Anura > Dendrobatidae > Phyllobates > Phyllobates terribilis. The sequence continues at coordinate 145,903,439 of NW_027362767.1, forward strand.
CATACAGTATAATGGCCTCATATAGTCCTCCATACAGTATAATGGCCCCATATAGTCCTCCATACAGTATAATGGGCCCCACATAGTCCTCCATACAGTATAATGGCCCCACATAGTCCTCCACACAGGATAATGGGCCCCACATAGTCCTCCATACAGTATAATGGCCCCATATAGTCCTCCATACAGTATAATGGGCCCCACATAGTCCTCCATACAGTATAATGAGCCCCACATAGTCCTCCATACAGGATAATGGGCCCCACATAGTCCTCCATACAGTATAATGGCCCCACATAGTCCTCCATACAGGATAATGGTCCCCACATAGTCCTCCATACAGTATAATGGCCCCACATAGTCCTCCATACAGGATAATGGGCCCCACATAGTCCTCCATCCAGTATAATGGCCCCACATAGTCCTCCATACAGGATAATGGGCCCCACATAGTCCTCCATACAGTATAATGGCCCCACATAGTCCTCCATACAGGATAATGAGCCCCACATAGTCCTCCATACAGGATAATGGGCCCCACATAGTCCTCCATACAGTATAATGGCCCCACATAGTCCTCCATACAGGATAATGGGCCCCACATAGTCCTCCATCCAGTATAATGGCCCCACATAGTCCTCCATACAGGATAATGGGCCCCACATAGTCCTCCATACAGTGCAATGGGCCCCACACAATGCTCCACATCGTGTAATGGCCCCAGATTAAAATAATAATAACTACTCACCTCTGCCCGTTCCAACGCTGATCTGGACTTCACATATTACAGTCCTACCTATGGGCACGTGCGCCATCTCCTCACCCTTTTCAGCCCTTCACTAGCGCAGCGGCCACTCTCCTCAGGCCGCGTGGCCGGCTCCCATCAGGCCGCGTGCCCAGCTATCATCAGGCCGTGGCTCTATTGAGAGAGGGATGGTGCGCGGGCTGAGGAGAGTGGTGGCAGTGCTGAGGAAATGGTGCGCGTGCCCACCAGGAGGGCTCTGCATGTGACGCGCCCCCTGGGCCTGTGCTGCTGCTGCTGTGCAGGGGGAATACCCGGAGCCGGATCGCTGGGGGTTGTAGTTCTCCGTGGCGGTGACCCGGTCCGTGCCCAGGGTGGTCAAAACAGTGGCAGTCTAAATGTTGTAATAAGTGTTCGACTACGCCACCCGTGGATTGCGGTCAGTGGGGACCGCCGCTGCGCTGCCGACCGCTGAGGCTGATGTTGGTTGCGCAGCCGAGTATGGGATAACTCCCCACGGGAGGAGTATTGCCTCAGGGCAGCTAATGTGAGAGATGATGGGAGTGATGGTGTGAGCGTCCCAGTACTAATGGTGCTGGTGCGACAAGGAATCACAGAGACGTGTGGTGCAGTTCAGGGTCTTTACTGATGGTACAAGGCAGACCCTCCCGGGAGTACTGGCTAGTATAAGGGGCCTGGTCAGTCTGCGAGCAAGCAGGAGTTCCCCTGGCCAGGTGGAGTTGTAGGCCTCCCCGTTTATCTGCACTATTCCTGGCTACCTTGCTGTCAGCGGTTACAAGTAGCCCACGTCCCTGAGTATACCGTGTGGTGCTCACCCGTATGGCTGGTGACTTGGGGCCTTCTGTTAGCCTCCGCTCCTGGATGGCGGCGCTGGTCCCTTCTTTGTGACTGAGCCTCCGGGCTTCTATGGCCAGAGGACCTGGAATCCCCTGCCGGCTGGTTTCTGCTGCTGGGTGTATATCAGTCCCCACAGCCTCGGACTCCTGTGTCCGGCTTTAGTATCTTCGTCCAGGGCGAACTCTGCTCAGCTCCAGCCCCTGGACTTCAGCTACTGCTCCTCCAGAGCTCCTGATCTCACTTTCCCTCTCCAGACTCTGACTCTGTCTGCAGCTTCACTCTCTAATCCCGCCCCAGACCCAGTTTATAAGGGCAGATTCCTCCCCTCCCAGGTCTGGGTGGGCCGTGTTGCATGTTTAGGGCTCCTGACCAGAGAAACCTCCCACTTGCTCTCAGACATAATATCTCTATTACTGTGGCAACCAGACCCCTGGGGTGTCACATTCCCCCCTAGTAAATTTTAGTACTCCGGGACTAAACACATTTTTAAAGAAACATAAATACAAGGTATAACAATAACAAGACAACATATTTACAAGAAGCTTTAGTCTGTAGAGGTCACGGCGTTTCCGTGACCGGGTGTCCATATCACCCAAGGTGAAGTTTATGAAACAGAGGGGGTGTCCATGTCACCCAACAAGGCGAAGTTTTGGCACAAAATAGGGGACCTGTCCAAAGCAAACCCCTTGCATTGTCCTTGGGCGTGGCTGCAAGGGTAGAGCTAGCTACTTTGGGCCGCAAGTAGGCCACGCCAGACAGGTTTTCTCTTCTGCGACCGTCTTCGCAAGAGGCACCAAGGTGCAACTATCTACAAGCATTGTTCCGGTTATCCAGTGTCCATAACCTGTTAGTTCAAATAAATCTGCAGGGTAACTGAGAAACATAATTAGTAACAGGCAACAAACATAAACCATAAACAGTTAACAGTTAAATTCACAGTGCATTAGTTTAGATTCTCCAGCGAGCGGGCATCTGACCTCTAGTGACTCTAGTGGACCTACGCAGCTCACTAACTGGTTCTGCACTACAGGGTGTAGGAGGTGTTATGGGCAAGATGGGCAGCTGTCTGCGCACTCTTTGGCTCACTAGGGGCACGGCAGGCTCACTACTAGCAGAGGGTTGTTCCTCCTGTACTGCTGGTGTGGACTCTTCTGCCTCTTGGGCCGGCTGCTCTTCCAGCTCTACCAGTTCCTCTGTAGGCACTTGCGGGGCTGGCTGGAGAAAGGTAAGGACGGGTACCACGACAGCGCCGTTTACTTGTGTCCAAGACCGGGGGAAGTCTCCGAGTACGGTACTGATCATTTCTTCCCTTTCCTCTGCGGGTTGAGGGTTTTCTTGATCTTCTTCAGGGCTTTGCAGCTGCTCGGGACACTTCTTCAGGTGGTCTTTGGAGACAATGGCTGTGGTTTCTCCTCCATCCTTACTGATTACGCAGATTTTTGGGTTCTCATGGCTTGATGGCAGTACGGTGTACGGGTCCTTCTCCCACTGGTCGTCCAACTTGTGGAGCCGCCTCTTCCTCTTCAAGACCTGCTCTCCTGGTACCAGGGGAACAGCGGGAGCATACTGGTTATAAGCCTTCTCTTGCCTTTCTCTAGCTTGAGACAGACTTCGCTCGACGCTCTCCTGCACTTTCCGATACTGCTGCTGCCGTTCTGTATCCCAGTCTGCCTCTGGCGAGGTGTCCTCAGGCGTCAGGACTCCCATATCCAGGTCGATAGGCAGCTTACCAGGTCTTGCTCTCATTAGGTAAGCCGGGGTACAGTTGGTGGAACCTACAGGGATGTGGTTATACAGGTCCACCAGATCGGGCAGTTTCTCAGGTCACAGACTGCGTTCTTCCAGGGGCAGTGTTTTTAGCAGATCTATCACCACCTGGTTCATCTTCTCGCAGAGTCCATTGGTTTGAGGGTGATAGGGCGTTGTTCTTATCTTCTTGCAGCCATACAGGTTGCAGAACTCCTGGAAGACCTCCGCTTCAAAGGCTGGTCCTTGGTCTGTCAGCACTTGGTCCGTGTACCCGTGTGGACGGCAGAAGTGCTGCTGGAAGGCTCTAGCTGCTGTTTGAGCCGTTAAGTCCTTGACCGGGACCACCACCAGGAACCGGGAGTAATGATCCACGATTGTGAGGGCGTAGACATACCCAGATCTGCTTGGAGCCAGTTTCACATGGTCTAGGGCTACCAGTTCCAGTGGCTGTCTGGTGATGATGGGCTGCAGGGGAGTCTTCTGGCTGGCACGGTCTTTTCATCTCAGGTGGCACGGGCCACAGTCTCTGCACCACCTCTCGATGGCTCCTCTCATGCCTACCCAGTAGAACCGTTCACGCAACAAGAACTCCAGCTTCTTCCATCCGAAGTGTCCTGCTCCGTTGTGGTATGCCTCCAGAACCATAGCCGCGTCTCGTCTTGGGACCACTACCTGCCAGGTCAACTCATGTGTTCGAGAGTTAACCATTCTCCGGCACAGCTTCTCCCTGTAGAGGAACAGCTTACTTTTCTCCTTCCACAGTTGCTTGGTCTCCTCCGGAGCGTCTGGGTCAAGACTGGCATCGGCCTGGGTCAGCATTTCCTTCACCAAACGGACTGCGGGATCACTGTCTTGCGTCTCCGCCCAGTTGTAGTGGGGCAAGGGATTGAACATCACGGAGCGCCTGTCCTTCACACGGTGGGAATACAGGGTAATCCCATGACGGTGGAACGCAGGGAGCTCAACTTCTTCCAGATCTTCTGGATCTTCTCCTACGTCCGGTAAGTTCGGCATTCTAGACAGGGCATCCGCGTTGGCATTTGAGCGTCCTGCCCGGTATTTGATGGTGAATTCAAAGTTGGACAGGCGGGCCTTCCATCTCTGTTCCAGGGCACCGAGACTTGCAGTGTCCAGGTGCGTCAACGGGTTGTTATCCGTGTACACGGTGAATTTGGAGGAGGCAAGGTAATGCTTGAAACGTTCGGTCACTGCCCACACTACTGCCAGGAACTCCAGCTTGAATGAGCTATAATTCTCAGGGTTCCTCTCCGTGGGCCGTAGCTTTCGGCTGGCGTAAGCGATTACCCGTTCTTTCCCTTGCTGGATCTGGGACAGTACAGCTCCTAGCCCGATGTTGCTTGCGTCCGTGTGGAGGATAAAGGGCTGGCTGTAGTCTGGATATGCCAGGATTTCATCCCCCGTGAGGGCCATCTTCAGCTGGCAGAAGGACTCCTCTTCCAGCTTTTCCCACCTGAAGGGCGGCTTCTGGTTTTTGGCTTTCCGAGATTGACCTATCAGGAGGTCCTGCATAGGGGCTGCCATTTTGGTGAAACCGGGAATGAATCTTCGGTAGTAGCCTACCAACCCGAGGAACTGCCGCACTTCCTTTATGCTGGAGGGTCTTGGCCAGTCCTTAATCACGGTGATCTTATCAGGGTCGGGAGCCACTCCGTCAGCACTCACCACGTGTCCCAGGTACTGCACCTTTGGTTTCAGGAGGTGACACTTGGAGGGTTTCACCTTTAGGCCGTAGTTTGCCAGAGCTTCGAACACTTCTGCCAGGTGTTTCAGGTGGTCCTCGTAGGTCTTGGAATAGACGATGACATCGTCCAGGTATAACAGGACCGTCTCGAAGTTCCGGTGTCCCAGACAGCATTCCATCAACCGTTGGAAGGTTCCTGGTGCGTTGCAGAGCCCGAACGGCATGCAGTTAAATTCAGTGAGACCCATCGGGGTGGTGAATGCGGTCTTCTCCCGGTCTGCCTCTGCTACAGGAACCTGCCAGTACCCGCTAGTGAGATCCAAAGTAGAGAAGAAGTTAGCAGATTTTAATGCAGCTAAGGACTCTTCTATCCTTGGTAACGGGTACGCATCTTTGTGTGTGATACGGTTGACCTTCCTGTAGTCTACACACATTCTCATAGTGTTGTCTTTCTTTTTCACTAAGACTAGTGGAGCTGCCCAGGGGCTACAGCTGTCCCTGATTACCCCAGCCTCCTTCATGTCTCTAAGCATCCCCTTGGCGTGTTGATAGTGTGCAGGGGGTACGGGTCGGTATCTCTCCTTTATGGGAGGATGGTCTCCCGTGGGGATGTGGTGTTCTACCCCCTTTACTCACCCGAAGTCTAGCGGGTGTTTACTAAACACTCTCTCGTACTCTCGAACCACCCGATAGACTCCCTGTTTCTGGTGTGAGGGAGTGGAGTCAGTACCCAAATGCAGTTGCTGACACCAGTCCTCCATTGGTTTCTTAGAGCCGTTACCTTCCTCTGGTTGAGATGGAGGCAAGGGTTCCACGGCCTGTACAGAATTCTGGTTTATGGTGAACAATTTGGCTAGCGTGGCATACCGGGGCAGGTATACTTCTCTCTCCCCGATATTTATGATGCGAACGGGCACCCTCCCATGGCGCACATCGACCACCCCCCGTGCTGTCAAAATGGTGGGCCTACTGTCTGAGTAGACGGGTTCTACCATTGCTTGGTAGTCTCTACCTCTCAGACCAATAGCTGCCCGGCACCAAATCATCATCTCACTTTTTGGGGGCATGGCAATAGGGAACGGGTCACACATTCTCACGCTACCTATCTCACCACCAGATAGTTCTACTTGTTGCCGCTTCATCAGTGCCCGGATCTCTTTTTGGAGCACACGCTGCTGGCCGGAACTGGCGTTCTTGGCAACCTGCTGTAAAATGAGAATCACCTCTGCAAGACAATTTTCAATCACATTAGTTCCCAAGGTTATTCTAGGGTGACTCTCATGACGGTCTATGTCCACTATTATCAGTCCTTGTGCCGCCAGTTCGACTTTACCGATCTTAATGGTCACCTCTTTGAATCCCACCTGCGGCACGGGCTGACCATTGCTGGCGATGATACTCAGGTCGTCATCTGGGTAGCGGGTTATGTCCGAGTCATTCCAGTACTGCTTGAAGAGCACGTACGGGATGGTGGTGACCTGTGACCCGGTGTCTAGTAGGGCACTCATAGGAATGCCATCCAGTACCACAGGCAAGATTGGACGTCCCCCCACGTATTTATCACGCCAGTTTGATGGGCCTGATGGTCTTGTGCCTGGGGGTTGGCCCTCTACCCCAGGTTGTGCCCGTTTAAATGACAGTACCTTGCCACATGTCCGGGTTGATTGCAGCGGCGGCAGATGGGTCGTCCGTCTTCGTTGTATCTGTCACTGGGTCTTCCTCTGGCCGGTGGGGTCCTCCTCAGTCGGCGCCACGGGACGTCCTCTGGTCCGGATGCCAGCTGGATCTTTCCTGGAGAAGAGACCTGTAAAGACTGCACAGTTCTGGTTAGCGCGGCAACGCTCTTAGTCAGCTCTTGGACCTGATGGTGCAGGTCTGTAGCCGGGTCACTGTTTAAAGCCTGCGCATCAGCTCCCACAGGCCCTGCAGACAAGGGCGCCGTCTCCTGGTGGTAAGTGATAGCAGGGCGCCTGTGGGTCACAGCGCCACCTGGTGCCGGTTCTCGGAGCACCCGGATGGCTCTGTCCTTGAACTGTGCAAAGTCCAGGTCAGGGTCCTGTAAGGCCATTGCCCGCAACTGGGTTCGGTGGACATTGCACAGTAGACCCTCAATAAATTGTTCAGTCAACAGCTTATCTTCATTTCCCACGCTGTCAGGGTCTGCCTGCTTAATGGCTCTCAGGGCCTCTTGTAGGTTTAGCGCATAGTCTCTTATACTCTCATGTGCCCGTTGTTTGCACCCATAAAATCTTAGTTTTATTTCGGCTGAAGTGCGGGTGTCAAATGTGTCTTTTAGCCGGGCTAGTATCTCTCTGACAGTCCTCTTCCTCCCAGGTGGCCAGGACTTTACCTCCCTTTGGGCTGCCCCGATTAATTGGGCCACCAGGATGCTCACTTTTTGCTCTTCTGTGAGGGGGTACACCTGGAAGAGGCTATCCAGTCTTTCTCTAAAGTCATTTAGGGTATGTGACTCCCCTGAGTACTGGGGTAGCCAGGCTGCCCCCGGGATATAGGGCATGGTGAACGGCATGACTGCGGCAGCGGTTGCGGTGGCGGTGGCTGTGGCAGTGGAGCTCCCCTCGGTATCCGGCATCCTCCTCCCCCCTAGTGGACCGTGGCCTACCTTGCGATGCTCTTCTTCCGTAGGCCGCGGCTCCGCAGTCGATCGTCGGGGTTGAGGACCTGGCGTCGCGCTCCGATGACGTCAGCGTCGCTCTTCCTCCCTTCCAGGACCTTGCGCAGCGTCACTGTGTGGGGCGGAGCTTCGGATCCCGCGCGCTTTCGGCGTCCACGCCCCTCTTCTTCCTGCTCGGCGTCCCGAAGATGGCGTCCGATGGCGGGAAGCAGCTGCGGATGGCGGGAAGAAGGCAGAAGACGGCGGGAAACGGTCCAAGATGGCGTCTAATGGCGGGAAACGGCTCCGGACGGCGGGAAATGACTCCGGACGGCGGGAAACTTCACCACAGGTAAGTTCAAAAGTCTTTTTCAGGCACGCAGTACCCGGTGGTTGCGGGCACGAGATCCTGCCGACTACGCCAAAGTTGACGCGCCCCCTGGGCCTGTGCTGCTGCTGCAGTGCAGGGGGAATACCCGGAGCCGGATCGCTGGGGGTTGTAGTTCTCCGTGGCGGTGACCCGGTCCGTGCCCAGGGTGGTCAAACCAGTGGCAGTCTAAATGTTGTAATAAGTGTCCGACTACGCCACCCGTGGATTGCGGTGAGTGGGAACCGCCGCTGCGCTGCCGACCGCTGAGGCTGATGTTGGTTGCGCAGCCGAGTATGGGATAACTCCCCACGGGAGGAGTATTGCCTCAGGGCAGCTAATGTGAGAGATGATGGGAGTGATGGTGTGAGCGTCCCAGTACTAATGGTGCTGGTGCGGCAAGGAATCACAGAGACGTGTGGTGCAGTTCAGGGTCTTTACTGATGGTACAAGGCAGACCCTCCCGGGAGTACTGGCTAGTATAAGGGGCCTGGTCAGTCTGCGAGCAAGCAGGAGTTCCCCTGGCCAGGTGGAGTTGTAGGCCTCCCCGTTTATCTGCACTATTCCTGGCTACCTTGCTGTCAGCGGTTACAAGTAGCCCACGTCCCTGAGTATACCGTGTGGTGCTCACCCGTATGGCTGGTGACTTGGGGCCTTCTGTTAGCCTCCGCTCCTAGATGGCGGCGCTGGTCCCTTCTTTGTGACTGAGCCTCCGGGCTTCTATGGCCAGAGGACCTGGAATCCCCTGCCGGCTGGTTTCTGCTGCTGGGTGTATATCAGTCCCCACAGCCTCGGACTCCTGTGTCCGGTTTTAGTGTCTTCGTCCAGGGCGAGCTCTGCTCAGCTCCAGCCCCTGGACTTCAGCTACTGCTCCTCCAGAGCTCCTGATCTCACTTTCCCTCTCCAGACTCTGACTCTGTCTGCAGCTTCACTCTCTAATCCCGCCCCAGACCCAGTTTATAAGGGCAGATTCCTCCCCTCCCAGGTCTGGGTGGGCCGTGTTGCATGTTTAGGGCTCCTGACCAGAGAAACCTCCCACTTGCTCTCAGACATAATATCTCTATTACTGTGGCAACCAGACCCCTGGGTTGTCACACATGCCCCCTCTGGCACACATGCCATAGGTTCGCCCCCCTGTTCTATATGTGCTGCAGGACTGGTATCTACCACTATATAGTCTCCATGATGCGTTTCACAATGACTGTAGAGGGCGTCATGACAAACTTGCAAAACTATGTCAATGTACTGTTTGCAATCATGGAGAGTTCCTATCTATGTGGCGCCCCTGAGGGTTCGACCGCCACAGGGATACTGCACTTCTTTAATGGAGTGTAGTGTTCCTCCTCTGAGGTAAGAACAGTGTGATGGTCAGGACTAGTGTTGAGCCACCCCCGTAGTGTTCGAGTTCGGTTCGGTTCGTCGAACACCCGTGTGTTCGCCGAACTGTTCGTCGAACTGTTCGTCGAACACCTTCGAACACCGTTAAAACCAATGGCAGGCAAACAAAAACACATAGAAACACATAGAAAACACCTTCAAAGGTGTCCAAAAGCTGACAAACTGCTCAGAAGACACAACTAACACATGGAAAAGTGACAAGTACATATAGTCATGCGAAAAGAAAAGAGGTGGAGGAGTAAAAGGAGGGGGAGACACAGATATAGGCATGTCATGCCCTTCTAAATTCCAAAAAGTGAGAAGCCGAGACGGCCAGTCCGCTCCTGCCCGTGCCACCTCCGTGTCGCCGGGTTTGTGCCAGAGCCGCGGTGAACCCTGACGGCCAGCCCCCCTCTCCCAATACTGGTGCCTGTCCGCTGGTGGGTCGAGAGAGCCCCCCTGTGGTGGAGGCAGCTCTAAGCTTTTTAATTTAAATTGTCCCTCTAATTTGAATGAATACACTTTAAATCCATTTACAAGGATCTATTGGAGGGCAAGTCTCATGCCAGCAGCCGCGTAATTCCAGCTCCAGTATCGTCCACTAAAGCTGCTGCAGTTAAAAAGCTTTTATAAGGATCGAGCTCGGCTGTCCACCGCAAGGCATCCTAGTGCCAGTCCCAGCCCCTATGCCTTGGGGTGCCTCCTGATGCTCTTCACTGAGTATCCCGTGGTCCCGAAGCATTTCCTTAGAAAAAATTAAGTGTCCAAACTACAGGTGGTGTAGCTTGCTTAACAGCCGGGATAATCCGCTGACTAGCAGACACTGCTACTAGGCACAAAGTATTTCCTGGGCTAGATGCAGTTAAAAATTTGTAAGTAGATACTCTCGTTGGATGCTGAGAAAGCATTCCATAGAGTCTGCTGGCACGCCATATATGATTCTCTTAAAAAGCTTGGGGTAGGGGTCTAGGGGACCATTTTATAGCCAAAATCACGGCCCTGTATCACAATACGTCACCTAGGCTGAAGATAAATGGAACTGTAGCACCGAGGGCTCGGTTGCTACAGACGTATTGCACCTCACCCAGAGGTGTGATATCTCACTCTCAGATAAGGATGGAGTGTAGATCAGGACCCGAAACCTGCATGCATTACACCACATTGCCGTGGGGCAGGGCGACCAATATGCCCCTGAGATGGGCACGACAGTCCCTGTCCCTGGCTGGAGTGGGGGGAGGGAACACTGAGGAAGGGGAACCCTGCAGTGCAGGAGCAGGGAGGAAGCAGTTCCTGGGTGCATTGAGAAGGGAGTATAAAAGGTGGGCACCATCTTAGTTCAGTGCAGAGAAGTCTGAGCAGAAGTGGCAGGGAGCAGGGGCTCTGCATGAGCTCTGCTCCGGAGGCGGGCCTAGTAACAGAGGCCCAGGCCTGCAAGAGGGAGAAGGAAGGAAGAGGAGCGGAGAAGGCTCCAGGAACGAGGAATGAAGGGATCCCAGGGGTGCGGACGGGCGAGTCGCCACCGCACGCCCGAATCCACCTGCGTGGAGGGGTCAGGCCAAAGGGGGAGACCGGTCCCCGAACTAGTGGAGGCAGGAAACGACCCTCAGCTAGAAACCGGAGGCTCTGACATTTTATGTGGCGCAGCCCCTTGCTCCACCCGCTAGGAAGGCACCACATAGGGTCAGGGAAACTGGCGCCAAGTTTACCAAGAGGAGGCCCGAGGCAGCCGGACAGAAGTGTTGGTAAGAAAGGCCAGACAAAGGACACACAAAGGGGGTCCTGTGAAGCGCTCCAAAGTTATCTGGGAGTTGTCTGAGCCCCTCACCTGGTGAGCACAGTACGACGTGGGCAGCCGTTACCTGCAGACGTGGTCTGGATAATAAGAACTGTGAGTAAAGGCCCTGAACTGCATCACTGACTCCGTGTCGTTACTGCTGCTGCCCTGCACCATCACCCCCATCCTCCGCATACACTGCCCTGAGGCTATACTCCTCCCGTGGGGAGTTATGCTACGCTCTGCTGCACCCACAACACCAGCCTTAGCGGTCTGCCCTGTAGCGGCGGTTCACTCTGACCGCAATCCACGGGTGGCGTAGTCGGACATTTAAACATCAAAACCACATAAATAGTTCCGCCACTGGTTTGACCGCCCTGAGCCACGGAACCGGATCGCCGCCACGAAGACTACAACCACCAGCATCCACCAAAAAGGGTCCGGCTCCGGGTGTCCCAAGGCCCAGGGGGTGCGTCAGAACATTTTCATCACCTTTCACAATCACCAATGGGACAAGGCAGGGATGTCCTCTGTCCCCTCTCTTATACATCCTAGTGACGGAGCACCTGCTCTCATCAATTCGCCATAACCCCAATATTAGGTGGATTGAGGTGGGAGGCACCGAGTACAAGTGCTCTCTATTTGCTGATGATGTCCTAGTATATATCACTTAATCACATATATCCATCCCTGCTGTTATGGCTGAAATAGATCACTTTGTTACATGGTAAAATTTTAAAATCAATGCAGCGAAGTCTGAGGCCCTCGATGTCTCCCTCCCTAAATCCATATAGGATTCCATCCAGTCCAACTTTCCCTTTGCCTGGCCCTCACAGGGTATCAAATACTTAGGAATTCCTATTCATAGAGACCTCTCCCATCTATGTTATCTTAATTTTGGGCCCTTTATTGAACAATTCCATACAGACCACGGTTGGCAAGTTAGAACTGTAAGATTCACTACGTGAACCACTGGTGTTTTGTGGAAAAGCACATGTACACCGCGTTCCAAATTATTATGCAAAAAGTGTTTAGGAGTGATAAGGGAAGAATTTGTTTGTTTGTCAGTTAAACTCATTGATGGTGATGTGTGTCAGGGCTCTTTATATCACTGTAAGCAATTGCAGACACCTGTGCTAATTAGTTTGGCAGGTGTGTCCAATGAAAGGCAAGACTACTTAAGAAGGCTCTCTCACATTATTAAGCAGCCTACATTTTCTGCCAAAATGGGAAAGAAAAAGGATGTGTCGGCTGCTGAGAAGCAACAAATTGTGGAGTGTTTAGGTCAAGGCATGACTACAATCAACATTGTGCGATGATCAGGATGAAGTGTCTTGGCAATCAAGAAGTATGTAGCTGATTCACAGTACACACGTGTGCGTGCTGATAAGGGCAAATTGAGGACTCTTTCCTACAGGCAATTACGTCAGGTTGAAACAGCAGCGGCAAAAAAGCCTTGTCATAGCAGCAGACAAGTTTTTGAAGCTGCTTGTGCCTCCAACGTCCCCCGAACAACAAGATGCAGGGTCCTTCAGAGGTTTGCAGCTGTGCATATGCCATCCTGTCGACCTCCTCTATCCACTTCACACAAGCAGAAACGGCTCCAGTGGGCCAAACATTACATGAAGACTGATTTCAAAACTGTTTTGTTCACGGATGAGTGCCGTGCAGCGCTCGATGGTCCAGATGAATGGAGTGGAGGATGGCTGGTTGATGGACACCCCACGCAAACACGGCTACAGCGCCAACAAGGAGGAGGTGGAGTAATGTTTTGGGCTGGAATCATGGGGAGAGAGATTGTCGGCCCCTTTAGGATCCCTGAAGGCGCTAAAGATGAACTCCATAATGTATGTGGATTTTCTCAAACAGCACTTCCTGCCATGGTTCAAGAAGAAGAACCGTGTATTTCACAGCAAGATCATTTTTCTGCATGATAATGCACCATCTCATGCTGCACATAAAACATCTGCATCTCTGGCTGATATGGGCATAAAAGGGGACAAACTTATGGTGTGACCCCCATGCTCCCCTGACCTCTACCCCATTCAGAACCTTTGGAGCATCATTAAAAGGAGTGTCTATGATGGCGGGAGGCAGTTCACATCTAAGCAACAGCTCTGGGAGGGTATTCTGTCCTCATGCAAAACAATTGAAGCAGAAACCATCCAAAACCTGACAAATTTAATGGACGAGAGAGTTCAGAAGCTCCTTTCGAACAAGGGGTCCTATGTGAAAATGTAACATCACCTAGAATAAAGTTTTGAGTTGAAAACTGTTTGATTTCAGTTTCTAACAACCTGCTAATGCTTATAATTTCAAAAATGACCATTTTTTTGGTCTTTATTAAAATGAAAAGGTTGATCGAAAAGTTTGGGGGATCTAAGAGTGTGGCAACCCAGTAGTCATGATTACTTCGAATTCTGACAATATGAGGGTCATGCTGCAGGTAGTGCAGCAAGAAGGCACTTATGTGTCTTGCGCATCTCGGAGCCCCAAAATTATTTTCCGGGCTAGATGCAGCTAAAAATTATTTTTAATTTTAAATCTGGTGAAGCTTATTATAGATGGCCTAATAGGATCAGTGCTGCACACTGCTACAAAGCCCAAATTATTTTCCAGTCAAGATACAGATAAACATGATTAGTAATTTGAAAGCTTAAAACGGTTGGTAGGGTGATTTTAACCAATCATCAAGCTTTTACTCTCCCCAGGATGACACAGGGGTAGAAAAGTCGTTTCGGATCCATGATTTGTTCATCTTTATGAACGTGAGTCTGTCTACATTATCAGTGGAGAGCCGCGTGCGCTTATCTGTCAGCACACCACCAGCAGCGCTGAACACACGTTCAGACAGAACGCTGGCTGCGGGGCATGACAAGATCTCCAAGGCGTAAGTGGCTAGCTCCGGCCATTTATCCAGATTGGAAGCCCAAAAAGAGCAAGGGTCCAGTGACACAGTCGTGGCTTCAATGTTTACTTGGAGATACTCCTGTACCATCGTCTCTAGGCGTTGACTATGTGTCAGACTTCTTGTCTCCTGTGGCCTTGCAAAGGATGGGCTAAAAAAGTGGTGAAATGATTCCGCAAAATTGATGTTACCAGCAGATACTGTGGTTCTGTTACGGTTTGAGTGCTGAACACTTGACGGTCCCACGGTTGGCAAGTTGGAACTGTGAGATTCACTACGTGCACCACTGGTATTTTGTGGAAAAGCACATGTAAGATTCTGCAACAGTCTCTGCTGATACTCCTGCATGCGTGCATCCCTTTCTATGGCAGGAATAATTTCTGCAAATTTACTTTTGTACCGGGGATCTAACAGTGTGGCAACCCAGTAGTCAGGATTATTTCTAATTCTCACAATTCGAGGGTCATGTTGCAGGTAGTGCAGCAAGAAGGCACTCATGTGTGTTGCGCATCCAGGAGCACCAAGTCCCTGTTGTGTTGGTGGCGAGGTAGCAATCATGCTTCCTTCCTCTGTCCTCTCCCCCCAACCTCGCACAACAGAAATGTGATCAAGGTCTCCCTCATCTGATGAGTCTTCCATCAGTTCGTCCTCCACTTCTTCCTGGGCTCCTGCACCTTCCTCACTAGTTTGGCTGCTACCATGCGCCCTGGTAAAATCATCTCCCCCACCCTCACATGCCTGCCGCCTTGGTGCTGCCGACCGTCTGGACCTTGCAGATGTTAGCCCTTCCGCATACAACTCCTCCTCCTCTACTTCCTCCACCTCCTCTTGTGCCACCACCTGACTCCGAATTCTGTTTAACATGTGCTCCAGCATGTAAATCACCGGAATAGTCATGCTGATAATGGCATCGTCAGCACTAAACATCTTCGTCGCCATTTCAAAACTGTGCAGAAGGGTGCATAGGTCCCTGATCTGAGACCACTCCTCCAGCGTGATTTGCCCCACCTCTGAATCTCGTTGGCCCAGGCTATACGTCAGAACGTATTGCACCAGGGCTTGTCGGTGCTGCCACAGTCGCTGCAACATGTGCAGAGTTGAATTCCACCGGGTAGGCACATCGCATTTTAGCCGGTGAAGTGGCAGGCCCAACGACTTCTGTAGAGATGTAAGTCGCTGAGCTGCGGGATGCGAACGGCGGAAGTGAGCACACAGCGACCGTGCCCTCTGCAGAAGGCCATCTAGTCTGGGATAGTGGGCTAAAAATTGCTGGACAACCAGGTTCAACACGTGAGCCATACAAGGCACGTGTGTGACATTGCCCCGGCGAAGGGCCGCACCCAGGTTTGCAGCATTGTCGCACACGGCCTTCCCTGGTTTCAGGTCCAGTGGAGACAACCATTCATGAAATTGGTTCTCCAGAGCTGACCACAACTCCTCAGCTGTGTGACTCACATTTCCCAGACATTTCAATGTAAAAACCGCCTGATGACGTTGAGCCCTACTGCCAGCATAGTAAGGAGGTGTGCAGGATCCCTTCTGCGCAGTTAGAAAGCTTGTGGCATGACCAGACAGGCTTTGGGTGCAGGTGGAAGACCGAGAGGAGGTTGAGGAGGCAGAAGCAGTGGAGGAAAAATGACATAAAGAGGATTGACGCACAACTCGTGGGGACGGCAAGACTTGGACAGCAGCCCCTTGTCCTGCTGTCACCATAGTTACCCAGTGCCCAGTCAGCGACATGTAACGCCCCTGTCCATGCCTACTCGTCCAAGTGTCTGTGGTGAAATGCACCCTGTCACACACAGAGTTTCTCAAAGAAGCGGTGATGTTGTGTGCGACATGCTGGTGGAGCGCAGGCACACCTTTCTTTGAGAAGTAGTGCCGACTGGGCATCTGGTACTGGGGCACTGCGACGGACATAAGGTCTCGAAAATCCTCTGTGTCCACCAGGCGGAAAGGCAGCATTTCTGTAGCCAAGAGCTTGCAGATGGTGAAATTCAACCTCTTAGCTTTCTCATGGCTAGGAGGAAATGGTCTTTTACTTGTCCACATCTGAGGGACCGAGGGCTGGCTATTGTGCTTAGACGGGGTTGATAAGGGTGTCCCCGGCAAACTGCCGGTCTGTGAGGAAGATGCAGGCGGACATGTTAGGTTGCCTTGATCCAAAGGTGGTGCTATCGATGTCGGACAGCGCTCAAGACCAGCTGGTGTTACCACCTCCAAAGAAAATGATGACCTGCCAATCACGCTGGCTGTTGCGGGTAAAGAGGTGGCAGGTCTGCGCCCCAAAACAGGTGTGACTGCTGTCCCCCCAGTCACAGAGGATGAAGAGGCCGCGGATGCACAAGATATGGCAGACGGTGGTTGGCCCGGCCGGCTAGGCCGCATTGTAGCACACTGAGCTTCCCACTGCAACTTATGCTTCATGTCCATGTGCCGGTTCATGCATGAAGTACTCAAACTATGTATTTTTTGGCCTCTACTTAGCTTTTGCTGACAAATGTTACAGATAACACGAGTTGGGTCATCTTTATCGATCTGAAAAAATGCCCAGGCTATGCAAGGCTTAGCACCCATGCGACCTGAAGAGCCACCACGACTTGTGGTGAGAGGCAGAGTTGTGTTTGAGGATGCAGTTGTTGACGTGCTTCCAGTACTACGTCTCTGTCCAGGAAGGCGCAACCTGACCTCGTCGTCACTAGCATCTTCCTCCACCTCCTCTGCTGACCTCATCTCTTGGCTGACTGTGGGTTGACAGTAAGTGGGATCTCCGACCTCATCATCATCACCCTGTGCGTTATCACACCCGTCGTCCTCAGAGCCAACCTGTTCCTGCCCTGACAAAAAACTAAAGTTGTCGCTCCAATCAGGTATTTGAGTCTTATCATCGTCTTCCTCATTGTCTCCACCAACAGGAGTTACAGTTTGGGAATGAGGGTCTACATTATGGTCAGAACCTTCTGCGTCTGGTCCTGGATCCGACTCATAAAGATTCTGGGCATCAGTGCAGATCATTTCCTCGTCTGGATTCACAGAAGCGCTGGAGTCGACCTCTGATTCCCAGGCTATAGTATGAGTAAACAGCTCTGCAGACTCAACCATCTGTTCTACCTCATACTCAGACGGGCAGCTGGAGATTTGGGAGCTGTGAGGAAGCAAGTGCGATTTGGGTGACACCTTTGAGGACTGGAGTATTTGTGATGTTGAAGTTGATGTGGAGGAGAGCCCACTTAAAGGAACACTTGATATCCGTTGAAGCACCTGCTGTTTTTGTGCCTCATCTGGAATTTGTAGCGATTGGCGTGGCCGTAAGAAAGGGATCTTATCACATTGTCCGCTAAAAGAAGTAGACATTTTAGTTTGGCTGGAAGATGGTCTTTCTTCTGCACCTACCCCACGGACACAACCTTTTTTCCCCTTCCCAACACGCCTATTCCCCTTTCCACCAGCAGCAGGCCTTTTTCCACTCATTTTGGTGGTTAACTAATTCACAACTCTGGAGTTGTTTGCACAAAAAAACAATGGATGGTAACCGAGCAGAGCTGAGTGGCCAAACTGTGGTATTAGGCCAAAACTATTGGCTGGGTTAGATGCAGAAAAAAATTATTTTTAATTTGCAACCTGATGGAGGTCAGTATAGATGGACTAATAGACCAAGTCCCACACACCGCTAGAAGCCCAAATATTTTTTCAGAGCTAGATGCAGAAAATTTTTTTATTCAATTTGCAACCTGATGGAGGTCAGTATAGATGGACTAATAGACCAAGTCCCACACACTGCTAGAAGCCCAAATATTTTTTCAGAGCTAGATGCAGAAAAAAATTATTTTTAATTTGCAACCTGATGGAGGTCAGTATAGATGGACTAATAGACCAAGTCCCACACACCGCTAGAAGCCCAAATATTTTTTCAGAGCTAGATGCAGAAAAAAATTATATTCAATTTGCAACCTGCTGGAGGTCAGTATAGAAGGACTAATAGAACAAGTCCCACACACTGCTAGAAGCCCAAATATTTTTTCAGAGCTAAATGAAGAAAAAAATTATTTTTAATTTGCAACCTGATGGAGGTCAGTATAGATGGACTAATAGACCAAGTCCCACACACTGCTAGAAGCCCAAATATTTTTTCAGAGCTAGATGCAGAAAAAAATTATTTTTAATTTGCAACCTGATGGAGGTCAGTATAGATGGACTAATAGACCAAGTCCCACACACTGCTAGAAGCCCAAATATTTTTTCAGAGCTAGATGCAGAAAAAAATTATTTTTAATTTGCAACCTGATGGAGGTCAGTATAGATGGACTAATAGAACAAATCCCACACACCGCTAGAAGCCCAAATATTTTTTCAGAGCTAGATGCAGAAAAAAATTATTTTTAATTTGCAACCTGATGGAGGTCAGTATAGATGGACTAATAGAACAAATCCCACACACTGCTAGAAGCCCAAATATTTTTTCAGAGATAAATGAAGAAAAAAATTATTTTTAATTTGCAACCTGATGGAGGTCAGTATAGATGGACTAATAGACCAAGTCCCACACACCGCTAGAAGCCCAAATATTTTTTCAGAGCTAGATGCAGAAAAAAATTATATTCAATTTGCAACCTGCTGGACGTCAGTATAGAAGGACTAATAGAACAAGTCCCACACACCGCTAGAAGCCCAAATATTTTTTCAGAGCTAAATGAAGAAAAAAATTATTTTTAATTTGCAACCTGATGGAGGTCAGTATAGATGGACTAGTAGACCAAGTCCCACACACTGCTAGAAGCCCAAATATTTTTTCAGAGCTAGATGCAGAAAAAAATTATTTTTAATTTGCAACCTGATGGAGGTCAGTATAGATGGACTAATAGACCAAGTCCCACACACCGCTAGAAGCCCAAATATTTTTTCAGAGCTAGATGCAGAAAATTTTTTTATTCAATTTGCAACCTGATGGAGGTCAGTATAGATGGACTAATAGACCAAGTCCCACACACTGCTAGAAGCCCAAATATTTTTTCAGAGCTAGATGCAGAAAAAAATTATTTTTAATTTGCAACCTGATGGAGGTCAGTATAGATGGACTAATAGAACAAGTCCCAGACGCTGCTAGAAGCCCAAATATTTTTTCAGAGATAAATGAAGAAAAAAATTATTTTTAATTTGCAACCTGATGGAGGTCAGTATAGATGGACTAATAGAACAAATCCCACACACTGCTAGAAGCCCAAATATTTTTTCAGAGATAAATGAAGAAAAAAATTATTTTTAATTTGCAACCTGATGGAGGTCAGTATAGATGGACTAATAGACCAAGTCCCACACACCGCTAGAAGCCCAAATATTTTTTCAGAGCTAGATGCAGAAAAAAATTATATTCAATTTGCAACCTGCTGGACGTCAGTATAGAAGGACTAATAGAACAAGTCCCACACACCGCTAGAAGCCCAAATATTTTTTCAGAGCTAAATGAAGAAAAAAATTATTTTTAATTTGCAACCTGATGGAGGTCAGTATAGATGGACTAATAGACCAAGTCCCACACACTGCTAGAAGCCCAAATATTTTTTCAGAGCTAGATGCAGAAAAAAATTATTTTTAATTTGCAACCTGATGGAGGTCAGTATAGATGGACTAATAGACCAAGTCCCACACACCGCTAGAAGCCCAAATATTTTTTCAGAGCTAGATGCAGAAAATTTTTTTATTCAATTTGCAACCTGATGGAGGTCAGTATAGATGGACTAATAGACCAAGTCCCACACACTGCTAGAAGCCCAAATATTTTTTCAGAGCTAGATGCAGAAAAAAATTATTTTTAATTTGCAACCTGATGGAGGTCAGTATAGATGGACTAATAGAACAAGTCCCAGACGCTGCTAGAAGCCCAAATATTTTTTCAGAGATAAATGAAGAAAAAAATTATTTTTAATTTGCAACCTGATGGAGGTCAGTATAGATGGACTAATAGACCAAGTCCCACACACTGCTAGAAGCCCAAATATTTTTTCAGAGGTACTGTAGATGCAGATAAAAATTATTTTTAATTTGCAACCTGATGGAGGTCAGTATAGATGGACTAATAGACCAAGTCCCACACACTGCTAGAAGCCCAAATATTTTTTCAGAGCTAGATGCAGAAAAAAATTATTTTTAATTTGCAACCTGATGGAGGTCAGTATAGATGGACTAATAGAATGATGCTATGCCCAAAAGATTTTACTTCACTAGGTGCAGTAAAAAAATTGGTATTCTATACACAGGTGGTATATCTTGCAACACAGATAGGCTACTCCACTGACTAACACACTCTGCAATAGGCCAAAAAGGATTAGCTTTGCTAGATTCAGACAAATGCTGTGAAAAAAACTTGCACAGCACTGGCACAGACCTGCCTGGCAAAAACTGATAGGAACTGATGTAACCTAGTCCTGAAAAGGACTCCAATTACAATTAGTCTTTACTCCCACAATCTATCTATTTAAGAGCACAGACCTGCTTGATAAAAGTCGTAGGAAATGCTGTAACCTAGTCCTTAAAAGGACTGCAATCACAACTATTCCCTACTCCCAAGCTATCTGTATATTTGTGCGAAAATTGGCTTGAAATTAACAAGGTATAGCGCACACAGCAACAGCGGTGCCGTCTAACACGCAGCTGCAGCAGTGAGAAAATGGTGGCGACGGGGAAAATGGCTTGGTCTTATAGGGCAAGGACATGTGACATACACTGCCAATCACACATGCCCTTGCTTGTGTGAAAAAAAGCACTTCGCTCCGTGTGTGCGCTGCTGATAGGCTGACAGATTGCACCTCCCCACTGCAAATGCGGGAAAGAGAAAAAAAAATGGAGATCTTCATTGTTCCTGCAGAGATCCATCCCCTGCCCCTCCCCCCGCCCCGCTGTACACTCAAACTGCGTATTAACATTAATTTTCATCATTACTGAGAAAAAATCCAGTTATGATTTTGGTGCACGAACAGTTATCGAACATAACCTCGAACAGCCGAATTTTTCTCAAATTGTTCGTGTTCGCCGACCGGCTCGAACACCGCCCAAAACAGCTCGAATTTGAGATTGGCGAACAGTTCGAGTAGAACAACGCTCATCTCTAGTCAGGACCCAACCTCCACATCCAACACCACACTTCTCCCACCAGAGGGGGCTATTATGCACCAGCTGCTGCCCCTACTGGAGTTGGGAGGGAGGGGAACCAAGCGATAGGGGAACCATTTAGTGGGTGAGGGTGGAGGATTCACATTTTAGTGACACTGAATATTTCATATTTAATACTCAGCCATCTTGGGCTCAGTGTTCTTTGACTGTTCTTCTACTGTGATCTCCCACCCTGAACGTGGATCCTGTGTGGACCTGCAGTGGATGGAGACATAGCCCTCATACTCTGGCCTTGGGTCGAGGGGCAGGTTGTAGATAATGTATGTCTCAACCCGGTCAAGGACCATGACCAAGAAGGCCCGGAGCTTAGGAGTGTAGCTCCACCACAAATGGATCCCAGGGAGGATGCAGACGGAGCGGTATACACCACCTGTCCTCACTACTCTGATCTATTCAGAGGGGTTCCGGCTGCAAGACGGGTACCGGCCCCCGACACCTGACCTTGCTACTCCACGTCCTGGTCAGGGAAGCCCGGTAGGCCCTGAGGATCCCACCGGGTAACGGAAAGAGCGGAGTTGCCACCCGTACCCTGTTTCTGAGAGAAGTTCAGAAGGAGACCCGGCCTATCTACACACACACGGACAGGAATGGACCCGGTCTGAAGTCTAGGAACACTCTATTGCGGGGTCCTGATTAAACACTTGTATTACTCGGAGGTTGTTGGACCCTTGTTACTGGTGACCGCAGAACTCCGCGAGGAGCAGGGAGAAGCCTTGCAGCTGTACTCTTCAACGTGAGTAAAAACCCTGGAAGTTAACCCCTATGGCTTCCGGACTCTTTATTCTGCACAACACCGCATTACGCAGCACCAGACCTCCTACACTACAACCCTCGCCATCCTGTTCTCTCCTCTGCCCTGAGGCCCTGCTCCGCCTGTGGGGAGTATTAACAACGACGGCTGCCACAACATCCCGCCTCAGAGGACTGCAGCAGCGCTGGTGGCCTTCACCAGGTACCACAGGAGGCATAGTCGAGATCAGCCACTCAACCCGGATGAGCCCGTACCATCTCTTTTTAGTGTGACGGCCCTGGGCACGGAGCAGGTCCGGGCCACGGCTGCACCCCATCGACAACTTAGGACCCGGCTCCGAGTACCCCCCATGTAGCGCCCCGAGGGTTCGGTTGCTACAGGGGTATTGCACCTCAACCAGAGGTGTGATATTCCACTCCCAGGTAAGGATGAAGTGTGGACCAGGGCTCAGTTAGCTGCATGCACACTTACACACTCACCCCATTTCCGGGGGACAGCTCGACGGTGCTCCCATATAATTGCAGGCACAACTGACCATGTCCCTGGCTGAAGTGGGGAGGGGGGAGAGAACCCAGTGGTGTAGGAGCAGAAGGGGATGGTTTCTGGAGCACAGGAATGAACTCATTTGGTGCAGGTCACCTGAGCTCAGACACAGAGAAACAGATAAAAGGTGGGAGCCATCTTTAGAGTTCAGTGAAGTCAGTCAGAGCAGGAGGGAGAGAGAGCTGACAGGGAGCTGCGGCTCAGCCTGAGCTCAGCTCCACGAAGCAGGCCTAGAGAGAAGGCCGGGGCCAGAGAGGAGAAGAGAAGAAGGAAGGAAAGAGGAGAGACAGAGGAGTAGAAAGGCTCCAGAAACAAGAAGGCAGAAGGGACCCTAAGAGAGCAGAAGGGACAGCAACCGTTGCAAACCCGCGCTATATCGGGTGAAGGGTCAGGCTTTGGAAGGGTACAGGATTCCCAAGTTGGTGGAGGTAAATTATCCCTCAGCCAAGAACTGGAGGTCGTGATCATGTATTGGTGCGACCCCCCGCCAAACCTGCTAGGAAGGCACCATATAGGATAGCGGGTGTTAGAACTCTCCTGTTAGGTTTTTTCTATTATGCTGGTCACATGACCTTTTTTGCCTATTTAATCCTGCTCCGCCCTTCTGGCCTTGCTGGACTTCATTGTAATTTCTACTCTTAAGCTAGCCAGGTGCTTTTTTCCTTACTCAGTCAGTTTTGCTAGGTCTTTTGACCTCTATGTTCTATGTTGTTTGTTTGTCTTTTTACTGCTACAATTTCTGCTAGGAGGTGTCCATCTTTCTCCCAGTCCCTAGTTCTTGTAGGGATCCCTCCCTCACATCTATAGGTCTTCGTTCAGACTAGCTGAGGACTTTAGCGGGTCTGATCGCAGGATCAGGTTCCCCGTTACATCGTAGGGATCTAGCTTAGTTCTATTGTAGGGACAGATCTCCTGTCTTTCCTTAGTGCTTGTAGCAGATCATAACAGTAAGTCCAGCCTAAAAAATTTCTCTAAGGAAAGACCTCCAGTTTCCATCATGGTGTCGGTTCAGGATTTGGCTCAACGCCTGCAGGGACTCTCTCTGGAGGTGGCTGAGCTCCAACAACACGTGAGTAGCTGTTCTGGAGCGCATTTTGTGGAGCCAAAGGTACGATTGCCTGATTTATTTTTTGGTGAACAACAAGATTTTTTTTCCTTTAAAAATGCTTGTTTATTGTATTTTCATTTGAGACCCAGATCCTCTGGTGATGAATCACAGCGCATAGGGTTCATAATGTCACTTTTGCGCAAAGAACCTCAGGGATGGGCCTTTTCTCTCCAACCTAGTGATCCGTGCTTTAGATCAGTGGATAGTTTTTTTTCTGCTTTGGGGTTGTTGTATGATGATCCTGATCGTGTCTCATCAGCTGAGACGGAATTGAGACATTTGAGGCAGGGATCAGGTAATGTGGAAAATTATTGTACTCACTTCCGTCGGTGGTCTGCTCAGGTGGGGTGGAACGATTCAACTCTGAAAAGTTTGTTTCTTGCTGGGCTAGGTGAAAGGGTTAAGGATCTGCTGATTGCTTATCCTACACCTGGAAACTTGCAGGAGGCAATGCAATTAGCTATACGGGTGGACAGGAGACTGCGTGCAAGGGTTAATGAGAGTAAATCCTCTGCCATGTCAGCTCCGAGTCTTGAGAGGGTCTGTACTGACACTGGAGAGCCGATGGAGATTGGGGCGATGTCACCCCGCTCTCAGGAAAAAGACCGCAGGTTTTCTGAAGGTTTGTGCTTTTATTGCGGCAAATCTGACCATTTCATTAAGAACTGTGTGCTTCGTATGAACAAAGAAAAAAAAAAGGTCAGTTACGCCCGTATAACCTGTTTAAACACTAAGGGTGTATTTCTTTCTGCTACTACCGCAGCTCAGGAAGAATTAATTGAATTTCGGGTATTTGTAGATTGTGGTTCAACTCTGAATGTGATTGATGGGGGATTCTTGGAAAAACTTAATTTAAAACCCAAACCTTTGTCATCCCCTATTGCCGTGGTTTCTGTCGCTGGCTCTCCCTTGAAATGTGTTACTCACAAGGTTTATGAATTTCCCCTCACTATTAATGGTATTCACCAAGAAAATTTGGATTTAGTGGTATTAAATAATTTGCCTTCTCCAGTAGTTTTGGGGTTGCCCTGGTTAAAATTGCACAATCCTGTACTGGATTGGTCTACCAATGAAATTAAGTCCTGGAGCCCTAAGTGTTATGACAAGTGTTGTAACTAGTGTTGAGCCACCCCCGTAGTGTTCGAGTTCGGTTCGGTTCGTCGAACACCCGTGTGTTCGCCGAACTGTTCGTCGAACTGTTCGTCGAACACCTTCGAACACCGTTAAAACCAATGGCAGGCAAACAAAAACACATAGAAACACATAGAAAACACCTTCAAAGGTGTCCAAAAGCTGACAAACTGCTCAGAAGACACAACTAACACATGGAAAAGTGACAAGTACATATAGTCATGCGAAAAGAAAAGAGGTGGAGGAGTAAAAGGAGGGGGAGACACAGATATAGGCATGTCATGCCCTTCTAAAATCCAAAAAGTGAGAAGCCGAGACGGCCAGTCCGCTCCTGCCCGTGCCACCTCCGTGTCGCCGGGTTTGTGCCAGAGCCGCGGTGAACCCTGACGGCCAGCCCCCCTCTCCCAATACTGGTGCCTGTCCGCTGGTGGGTCGAGAGAGCCCCCCTGTGGTGGAGGCAGCTCTAAGCTTTTTAATTTAAATTGTCCCTCTAATTTGAATGAATACACTTTAAATCCATTTACAAGGATCTATTGGAGGGCAAGTCTCATGCCAGCAGCCGCGTAATTCCAGCTCCAGTATCGTCCACTAAAGCTGCTGCAGTTAAAAAGCCTTTATAAGGATCGAGCTCGGCTGTCCACCGCAAGGCATCCTAGTGCCAGTCCCAGCCCCTATGCCTTGGGGTGCCTCCTGATGCTCTTCACTGAGTATCCCGTGGTCCCGAAGCATTTCCTTTGAAAAAATTAAGTGTCCAAACTACAGGTGGTGTAGCTTGCTTAACAGCCGGGATAATCCGCTGACTAGCAGACACTGCTACTAGGCACAAAGTATTTCCTGGGCTAGATGCAGTTAAAAATTTGTAAGTAGATACTCTCGTTGGATGCTGAGAAAGCATTCCATAGAGTCTCCTGGCACGCCATATATGATTCTCTTAAAAAGCTTGGGGTAGGGGTCTAGGGGACCATTTTATAGCCAAAATCACGACCCTGTATCACAATACGTCACCTAGGCTGAAGATAAATGGAACTGTAGCACCGAGGGCTCGGTTGCTACAGACGTATTGCACCTCACCCAGAGGTGTGATATCTCACTCTCAGATAAGGATGGAGTGTAGATCAGGACCCGACACCTGCATGCATTACACCACATTGCCGTGGGGCAGGGCGACCAATATGCCCCTGAGATGGGCACGACAGTCCCTGTCCCTGGCTGGAGTGGGGGGAGGGAACACTGAGGAAGGGGAACCCTGCAGTGCAGGAGCAGGGAGGAAGCAGTTCCTGGGTGCATTGAGAAGGGAGTATAAAAGGTGGGCACCATCTTAGTTCAGTGCAGAGAAGTCTGAGCAGAAGTGGCAGGGAGCAGGGGCTCTGCATGAGCTCTGCTCCGGAGGCGGGCCTAGTAACAGAGGCCCAGGCCTGCAAGAGGGAGAAGGAAGGAAGAGGAGCGGAGAAGGCTCCAGGAACGAGGAATGAAGGGATCCCAGGGGTGCGGACGGGCGAGTCGCCACCGCACGCCCGAATCCACCTGCGTGGAGGGGTCAGGCCAAAGGGGGAGACCGGTCCCCGAACTAGTGGAGGCAGGAAACGACCCTCAGCTAGAAACCGGAGGCTCTGACATTTTATGTGGCGCAGCCCCTTGCTCCACCCGCTAGGAAGGCACCACATAGGGTCAGGGAAACTGGCGCCAAGTTTACCAAGAGGAGGCCCGAGGCAGCCGGACAGAAGTGTTGGTAAGAAAGGCCAGACAAAGGACACACAAAGGGGGTCCTGTGAAGCGCTCCAAAGTTATCTGGGAGTTGTCTGAGCCCCTCACCTGGTGAGCACAGTACGACGTGGGCAGCCGTTACCTGCAGACGTGGTCTGGATAATAAGAACTGTGAGTAAAGGCCCTGAACTGCATCACTGACTCCGTGTCGTTACTGCTGCTGCCCTGCACCATCACCCCCATCCTCCGCATACACTGCCCTGAGGCTATACTCCTCCCGTGGGGAGTTATGCTACGCTCTGCTGCACCCACAACACCAGCCTTAGCGGTCTGCCCTGTAGCGGCGGTTCACTCTGACCGCAATCCACGGGTGGCGTAGTCGGACATTTAAACATCAAAACCACATAAATAGTTCCGCCACTGGTTTGACCGCCCTGAGCCACGGAACCGGATCGCCGCCACGAAGACTACAACCACCAGCATCCACCAAAAAGGGTCCGGCTCCGGGTGTCCCAAGGCCCAGGGGGTGCGTCAGAACATTTTCATCACCTTTCACAATCACCAATGGGACAAGGCAGGGATGTCCTCTGTCCCCTCTCTTATACATCCTAGTGACGGAGCACCTGCTCTCATCAATTCGCCATAACCCCAATATTAGGTGGATTGAGGTGGGAGGCACCGAGTACAAGTGCTCTCTATTTGCTGATGATGTCCTAGTATATATCACTTAATCACATATATCCATCCCTGCTGTTATGGCTGAAATAGATCACTTTGTTACATGGTAAAATTTTAAAATCAATGCAGCGAAGTCTGAGGCCCTCGATGTCTCCCTCCCTAAATCCATATAGGATTCCATCCAGTCCAACTTTCCCTTTGCCTGGCCCTCACAGGGTATCAAATACTTAGGAATTCCTATTCATAGAGACCTCTCCCATCTATGTTATCTTAATTTTGGGCCCTTTATTGAACAATTCCATACAGACCACGGTTGGCAAGTTAGAACTGTAAGATTCACTACGTGAACCACTGGTGTTTTGTGGAAAAGCACATGTACACCGCGTTCCAAATTATTATGCAAAAAGTGTTTAGGAGTGATAAGGGAAGAATTTGTTTGTTTGTCAGTTAAACTCATTGATGGTGATGTGTGTCAGGGCTCTTTATATCACTGTAAGCAATTGCAGACACCTGTGCTAATTAGTTTGGCAGGTGTGTCCAATGAAAGGCAAGACTACTTAAGAAGGCTCTCTCACATTATTAAGCAGCCTACATTTTCTGCCAAAATGGGAAAGAAAAAGGATGTGTCGGCTGCTGAGAAGCAACAAATTGTGGAGTGTTTAGGTCAAGGCATGACTACAATCAACATTGTGCGATGATCAGGATGAAGTGTCTTGGCAATCAAGAAGTATGTAGCTGATTCACAGTACACACGTGTGCGTGCTGATAAGGGCAAATTGAGGACTCTTTCCTACAGGCAATTACGTCAGGTTGAAACAGCAGCGGCAAAAAAGCCTTGTCATAGCAGCAGACAAGTTTTTGAAGCTGCTTGTGCCTCCAACGTCCCCCGAACAACAAGATGCAGGGTCCTTCAGAGGTTTGCAGCTGTGCATATGCCATCCTGTCGACCTCCTCTATCCACTTCACACAAGCAGAAACGGCTCCAGTGGGCCAAACATTACATGAAGACTGATTTCAAAACTGTTTTGTTCACGGATGAGTGCCGTGCAGCGCTCGATGGTCCAGATGAATGGAGTGGAGGATGGCTGGTTGATGGACACCCCACGCAAACACGGCTACAGCGCCAACAAGGAGGAGGTGGAGTAATGTTTTGGGCTGGAATCATGGGGAGAGAGATTGTCGGCCCCTTTAGGATCCCTGAAGGCGCTAAAGATGAACTCCATAATGTATGTGGATTTTCTCAAACAGCACTTCCTGCCATGGTTCAAGAAGAAGAACCGTGTATTTCACAGCAAGATCATTTTTCTGCATGATAATGCACCATCTCATGCTGCACATAAAACATCTGCATCTCTGGCTGATATGGGCATAAAAGGGGACAAACTTATGGTGTGACCCCCATGCTCCCCTGACCTCTACCCCATTCAGAACCTTTGGAGCATCATTAAAAGGAGTGTCTATGATGGCGGGAGGCAGTTCACATCTAAGCAACAGCTCTGGGAGGGTATTCTGTCCTCATGCAAAACAATTGAAGCAGAAACCATCCAAAACCTGACAAATTCAATGGACGAGAGAGTTCAGAAGCTCCTTTCGAACAAGGGGTCCTATGTGAAAATGTAACATCACCTAGAATAAAGTTTTGAGTTGAAAACTGTTTGATTTCAGTTTCTAACAACCTGCTAATGCTTATAATTTAAAAAATGACCATTTTTTTGGTCTTTATTAAAATGAAAAGGTTGATCGAAAAGTTTGGGGGATCTAAGAGTGTGGCAACCCAGTAGTCATGATTACTTCGAATTCTGACAATATGAGGGTCATGCTGCAGGTAGTGCAGCAAGAAGGCACTTATGTGTCTTGCGCATCTCGGAGCCCCAAAATTATTTTCCGGGCTAGATGCAGCTAAAAATTATTTTTAATTTTAAATCTGGTGAAGCTTATTATAGATGGCCTAATAGGATCAGTGCTGCACACTGCTACAAAGCCCAAATTATTTTCCAGTCAAGATACAGATAAACATGATTAGTAATTTGAAAGCTTAAAACGGTTGGTAGGGTGATTTTAACCAATCATCAAGCTTTTACTCTCCCCAGGATGACACAGGGGTAGAAAAGTCGTTTCGGATCCATGATTTGTTCATCTTTATGAACGTGAGTCTGTCTACATTATCAGTGGAGAGCCGCGTGCGCTTATCTGTCAGCACACCACCAGCAGCGCTGAACACACGTTCAGACAGAACGCTGGCTGCGGGGCATGACAAGATCTCCAAGGCGTAAGTGGCTAGCTCCGGCCATTTATCCAGATTGGAAGCCCAAAAAGAGCAAGGGTCCAGTGACACAGTCGTGGCTTCAATGTTTACTTGGAGATACTCCTGTACCATCGTCTCTAGGCGTTGACTATGTGTCAGACTTCTTGTCTCCTGTGGCCTTGCAAAGGATGGGCTAAAAAAGTGGTGAAATGATTCCGCAAAATTGATGTTACCAGCAGATACTGTGGTTCTGTTACGGTTTGAGTGCTGAACACTTGACGGTCCCACGGTTGGCAAGTTGGAACTGTGAGATTCACTACGTGCACCACTGGTATTTTGTGGAAAAGCACATGTAAGATTCTGCAACAGTCTCTGCTGATACTCCTGCATGCGTGCATCCCTTTCTATGGCAGGAATAATTTCTGCAAATTTACTTTTGTACCGGGGATCTAACAGTGTGGCAACCCAGTAGTCAGGATTATTTCTAATTCTCACAATTCGAGGGTCATGTTGCAGGTAGTGCAGCAAGAAGGCACTCATGTGTGTTGCGCATCCAGGAGCACCAAGTCCCTGTTGTGTTGGTGGCGAGGTAGCAATCATGCTTCCTTCCTCTGTCCTCTCCCCCCAACCTCGCACAACAGAAATGTGATCAAGGTCTCCCTCATCTGATGAGTCTTCCATCAGTTCGTCCTCCACTTCTTCCTGGGCTCCTGCACCTTCCTCACTAGTTTGGCTGCTACCATGCGCCCTGGTAAAATCATCTCCCCCACCCTCACATGCCTGCCGCCTTGGTGCTGCCGACCGTCTGGACCTTGCAGATGTTAGCCCTTCCGCATACAACTCCTCCTCCTCTACTTCCTCCACCTCCTCTTGTGCCACCACCTGACTCCGAATTCTGTTTAACATGTGCTCCAGCATGTAAATCACCGGAATAGTCATGCTGATAATGGCATCGTCAGCACTAAACATCTTCGTCGCCATTTCAAAACTGTGCAGAAGGGTGCATAGGTCCCTGATCTGAGACCACTCCTCCAGCGTGATTTGCCCCACCTCTGAATCTCGTTGGCCCAGGCTATACGTCAGAACGTATTGCACCAGGGCTTGTCGGTGCTGCCACAGTCGCTGCAACATGTGCAGAGTTGAATTCCACCGGGTAGGCACATCGCATTTTAGCCGGTGAAGTGGCAGGCCCAACGACTTCTGTAGAGATGTAAGTCGCTGAGCTGCGGGATGCGAACGGCGGAAGTGAGCACACAGCGACCGTGCCCTCTGCAGAAGGCCATCTAGTCTGGGATAGTGGGCTAAAAATTGCTGGACAACCAGGTTCAACACGTGAGCCATACAAGGCACGTGTGTGACATTGCCCCGGCGAAGGGCCGCACCCAGGTTTGCAGCATTGTCGCACACGGCCTTCCCTGGTTTCAGGTCCAGTGGAGACAACCATTCATGAAATTGGTTCTCCAGAGCTGACCACAACTCCTCAGCTGTGTGACTCACATTTCCCAGACATTTCAATGTAAAAACCGCCTGATGACGTTGAGCCCTACTGCCAGCATAGTAAGGAGGTGTGCAGGATCCCTTCTGCGCAGTTAGAAAGCTTGTGGCATGACCAGACAGGCTTTGGGTGCAGGTGGAAGACCGAGAGGAGGTTGAGGAGGCAGAAGCAGTGGAGGAAAAATGACATAAAGAGGATTGACGCACAACTCGTGGGGACGGCAAGACTTGGACAGCAGCCCCTTGTCCTGCTGTCACCATAGTTACCCAGTGCCCAGTCAGCGACATGTAACGCCCCTGTCCATGCCTACTCGTCCAAGTGTCTGTGGTGAAATGCACCCTGTCACACACAGAGTTTCTCAAAGAAGCGGTGATGTTGTGTGCGACATGCTGGTGGAGCGCAGGCACACCTTTCTTTGAGAAGTAGTGCCGACTGGGCATCTGGTACTGGGGCACTGCGACGGACATAAGGTCTCGAAAATCCTCTGTGTCCACCAGGCGGAAAGGCAGCATTTCTGTAGCCAAGAGCTTGCAGATGGTGAAATTCAACCTCTTAGCTTTCTCATGGCTAGGAGGAAATGGTCTTTTACTTGTCCACATCTGAGGGACCGAGGGCTGGCTATTGTGCTTAGACGGGGTTGATAAGGGTGTCCCCGGCAAACTGCCGGTCTGTGAGGAAGATGCAGGCGGACATGTTAGGTTGCCTTGATCCAAAGGTGGTGCTATCGATGTCGGACAGCGCTCAAGACCAGCTGGTGTTACCACCTCCAAAGAAAATGATGACCTGCCAATCACGCTGGCTGTTGCGGGTAAAGAGGTGGCAGGTCTGCGCCCCAAAACAGGTGTGACTGCTGTCCCCCCAGTCACAGAGGATGAAGAGGCCGCGGATGCACAAGATATGGCAGACGGTGGTTGGCCCGGCCGGCTAGGCCGCATTGTAGCACACTGAGCTTCCCACTGCAACTTATGCTTCATGTCCATGTGCCGGTTCATGCATGAAGTACTCAAACTATGTATTTTTTGGCCTCTACTTAGCTTTTGCTGACAAATGTTACAGATAACACGAGTTGGGTCATCTTTATCGATCTGAAAAAATGCCCAGGCTATGCAAGGCTTAGCACCCATGCGACCTGAAGAGCCACCACGACTTGTGGTGAGAGGCAGAGTTGTGTTTGAGGATGCAGTTGTTGACGTGCTTCCAGTACTACGTCTCTGTCCAGGAAGGCGCAACCTGACCTCGTCGTCACTAGCATCTTCCTCCACCTCCTCTGCTGACCTCATCTCTTGGCTGACTGTGGGTTGACAGTAAGTGGGATCTCCGACCTCATCATCATCACCCTGTGCGTTATCACACCCGTCGTCCTCAGAGCCAACCTGTTCCTGCCCTGACAAAAAACTAAAGTTGTCGCTCCAATCAGGTATTTGAGTCTTATCATCGTCTTCCTCATTGTCTCCACCAACAGGAGTTACAGTTTGGGAATGAGGGTCTACATTATGGTCAGAACCTTCTGCGTCTGGTCCTGGATCCGACTCATAAAGATTCTGGGCATCAGTGCAGATCATTTCCTCGTCTGGATTCACAGAAGCGCTGGAGTCGACCTCTGATTCCCAGGCTATAGTATGAGTAAACAGCTCTGCAGACTCAACCATCTGTTCTACCTCATACTCAGACGGGCAGCTGGAGATTTGGGAGCTGTGAGGAAGCAAGTGCGATTTGGGTGACACCTTTGAGGACTGGAGTATTTGTGATGTTGAAGTTGATGTGGAGGAGAGCCCACTTAAAGGAACACTTGATATCCGTTGAAGCACCTGCTGTTTTTGTGCCTCATCTGGAATTTGTAGCGATTGGCGTGGCCGTAAGAAAGGGATCTTATCACATTGTCCGCTAAAAGAAGTAGACATTTTAGTTTGGCTGGAAGATGGTCTTTCTTCTGCACCTACCCCACGGACACAACCTTTTTTCCCCTTCCCAACACGCCTATTCCCCTTTCCACCAGCAGCAGGCCTTTTTCCACTCATTTTGGTGGTTAACTAATTCACAACTCTGGAGTTGTTTGCACAAAAAAACAATGGATGGTAACCGAGCAGAGCTGAGTGGCCAAACTGTGGTATTAGGCCAAAACTATTGGCTGGGTTAGATGCAGAAAAAAATTATTTTTAATTTGCAACCTGATGGAGGTCAGTATAGATGGACTAATAGACCAAGTCCCACACACCGCTAGAAGCCCAAATATTTTTTCAGAGCTAGATGCAGAAAATTTTTTTATTCAATTTGCAACCTGATGGAGGTCAGTATAGATGGACTAATAGACCAAGTCCCACACACTGCTAGAAGCCCAAATATTTTTTCAGAGCTAGATGCAGAAAAAAATTATTTTTAATTTGCAACCTGATGGAGGTCAGTATAGATGGACTAATAGACCAAGTCCCACACACCGCTAGAAGCCCAAATATTTTTTCAGAGCTAGATGCAGAAAAAAATTATATTCAATTTGCAACCTGCTGGAGGTCAGTATAGAAGGACTAATAGAACAAGTCCCACACACTGCTAGAAGCCCAAATATTTTTTCAGAGCTAAATGAAGAAAAAAATTATTTTTAATTTGCAACCTGATGGAGGTCAGTATAGATGGACTAATAGACCAAGTCCCACACACTGCTAGAAGCCCAAATATTTTTTCAGAGCTAGATGCAGAAAAAAATTATTTTTAATTTGCAACCTGATGGAGGTCAGTATAGATGGACTAATAGACCAAGTCCCACACACTGCTAGAAGCCCAAATATTTTTTCAGAGCTAGATGCAGAAAAAAATTATTTTTAATTTGCAACCTGATGGAGGTCAGTATAGATGGACTAATAGAACAAATCCCACACACCGCTAGAAGCCCAAATATTTTTTCAGAGCTAGATGCAGAAAAAAATTATTTTTAATTTGCAACCTGATGGAGGTCAGTATAGATGGACTAATAGAACAAATCCCACACACCGCTAGAAGCCCAAATATTTTTTCAGAGCTAGATGCAGAAAAAAATTATTTTTAATTTGCAACCTGATGGAGGTCAGTATAGATGGACTAATAGAACAAATCCCACACACCGCTAGAAGCCCAAATATTTTTTCAGAGCTAGATGCAGAAAAAAATTATTTTTAATTTGCAACCTGATGGAGGTCAGTATAGATGGACTAATAGAACAAATCCCACACACCGCTAGAAGCCCAAATATTTTTTCAGAGCTAGATGCAGAAAAAAATTATTTTTAATTTGCAACCTGATGGAGGTCAGTATAGATGGACTAATAGAACAAATCCCACACACCGCTAGAAGCCCAAATATTTTTTCAGAGCTAGATGCAGAAAAAAATTATTTTTAATTTGCAACCTGATGGAGGTCAGTATAGATGGACTAATAGAACAAATCCCACACACCGCTAGAAGCCCAAATATTTTTTCAGAGCTAGATGCAGAAAAAAATTATTTTTAATTTGCAACCTGATGGAGGTCAGTATAGATGGACTAATAGAACAAATCCCACACACCGCTAGAAGCCCAAATATTTTTTCAGAGCTAGATGCAGAAAAAAATTATTTTTAATTTGCAACCTGATGGAGGTCAGTATAGATGGACTAATAGAACAAATCCCACACACCGCTAGAAGCCCAAATATTTTTTCAGAGCTAGATGCAGAAAAAAATTATTTTTAATTTGCAACCTGATGGAGGTCAGTATAGATGGACTAATAGAACAAATCCCACACACCGCTAGAAGCCCAAATATTTTTTCAGAGCTAGATGCAGAAAAAAATTATTTTTAATTTGCAACCTGATGGAGGTCAGTATAGATGGACTAATAGACCAAGTCCCACACACCGCTAGAAGCCCAAATATTTTTTCAGAGCTAGATGCAGAAAAAAATTATATTCAATTTGCAACCTGCTGGAGGTCAGTATAGATGGACTAATAGAACAAGTCCCACACACCGCTAGAAGCCCAAATATTTTTTCAGAGCTAAATGAAGAAAAAAATTATTTTTAATTTGCAACCTGATGGAGGTCAGTATAGATGGACTAATAGACCAAGTCCCACACACTGCTAGAAGCCCAAATATTTTTTCAGAGCTAGATGCAGAAAAAAATTATTTTTAATTTGCAACCTGATGGAGGTCAGTATAGATGGACTAATAGACCAAGTCCCACACACCGCTAGAAGCCCAAATATTTTTTCAGAGCTAGATGCAGAAAATTTTTTTATTCAATTTGCAACCTGATGGAGGTCAGTATAGATGGACTAATAGACCAAGTCCCACACACTGCTAGAAGCCCAAATATTTTTTCAGAGCTAGATGCAGAAAAAAATTATTTTTAATTTGCAACCTGATGGAGGTCAGTATAGATGGACTAATAGAACAAGTCCCAGACGCTGCTAGAAGCCCAAATATTTTTTCAGAGATAAATGAAGAAAAAAATTATTTTTAATTTGCAACCTGATGGAGGTCAGTATAGATGGACTAATAGACCAAGTCCCACACACTGCTAGAAGCCCAAATATTTTTTCAGAGGTACTGTAGATGCAGATAAAAATTATTTTTAATTTGCAACCTGATGGAGGTCAGTATAGATGGACTAATAGACCAAGTCCCACACACTGCTAGAAGCCCAAATATTTTTTCAGAGCTAGATGCAGAAAAAAATTATTTTTAATTTGCAACCTGATGGAGGTCAGTATAGATGGACTAATAGAATGATGCTATGCCCAAAAGATTTTACTTCACTAGGTGCAGTAAAAAAATTGGTATTCTATACACAGGTGGTATATCTTGCAACACAGATAGGCTACTCCACTGACTAACACACTCTGCAATAGGCCAAAAAGGATTAGCTTTGCTAGATTCAGACAAATGCTGTGAAAAAAACTTGCACAGCACTGGCACAGACCTGCCTGGCAAAAACTGATAGGAACTGATGTAACCTAGTCCTGAAAAGGACTCCAATTACAATTAGTCTTTACTCCCACAATCTATCTATTTAAGAGCACAGACCTGCTTGATAAAAGTCGTAGGAAATGCTGTAACCTAGTCCTTAAAAGGACTGCAATCACAACTATTCCCTACTCCCAAGCTATCTGTATATTTGTGCGAAAATTGGCTTGAAATTAACAAGGTATAGCGCACACAGCAACAGCGGTGCCGTCTAACACGCAGCTGCAGCAGTGAGAAAATGGTGGCGACGGGGAAAATGGCTTGGTCTTATAGGGCAAGGACATGTGACATACACTGCCAATCACACATGCCCTTGCTTGTGTGAAAAAAAGCACTTCGCTCCGTGTGTGCGCTGCTGATAGGCTGACAGATTGCACCTCCCCACTGCAAATGCGGGAAAGAGAAAAAAAAATGGAGATCTTCATTGTTCCTGCAGAGATCCATCCCCTGCCCCTCCCCCCGCCCCGCTGTACACTCAAACTGCGTATTAACATTAATTTTCATCATTACTGAGAAAAAATCCAGTTATGATTTTGGTGCACGAACAGTTATCGAACATAACCTCGAACAGCCGAATTTTTCTCAAATTGTTCGTGTTCGCCGACCGGCTCGAACACCGCCCAAAACAGCTCGAATTTGAGATTGGCGAACAGTTCGAGTAGAACAACGCTCATCTCTAGTCAGGACCCAACCTCCACATCCAACACCACACTTCTCCCACCAGAGGGGGCTATTATGCACCAGCTGCTGCCCCTACTGGAGTTGGGAGGGAGGGGAACCAAGCGATAGGGGAACCATTTAGTGGGTGAGGGTGGAGGATTCACATTTTAGTGACACTGAATATTTCATATTTAATACTCAGCCATCTTGGGCTCAGTGTTCTTTGACTGTTCTTCTACTGTGATCTCCCACCCTGAACGTGGATCCTGTGTGGACCTGCAGTGGATGGAGACATAGCCCTCATACTCTGGCCTTGGGTCGAGGGGCAGGTTGTAGATAATGTATGTCTCAACCCGGTCAAGGACCATGACCAAGAAGGCCCGGAGCTTAGGAGTGTAGCTCCACCACAAATGGATCCCAGGGAGGATGCAGACGGAGCGGTATACACCACCTGTCCTCACTACTCTGATCTATTCAGAGGGGTTCCGGCTGCAAGACGGGTACCGGCCCCCGACACCTGACCTTGCTACTCCACGTCCTGGTCAGGGAAGCCCGGTAGGCCCTGAGGATCCCACCGGGTAACGGAAAGAGCGGAGTTGCCACCCGTACCCTGTTTCTGAGAGAAGTTCAGAAGGAGACCCGGCCTATCTACACACACACGGACAGGAATGGACCCGGTCTGAAGTCTAGGAACACTCTATTGCGGGGTCCTGATTAAACACTTGTATTACTCGGAGGTTGTTGGACCCTTGTTACTGGTGACCGCAGAACTCCGCGAGGAGCAGGGAGAAGCCTTGCAGCTGTACTCTTCAACGTGAGTAAAAACCCTGGAAGTTAACCCCTATGGCTTCCGGACTCTTTATTCTGCACAACACCGCATTACGCAGCACCAGACCTCCTACACTACAACCCTCGCCATCCTGTTCTCTCCTCTGCCCTGAGGCCCTGCTCCGCCTGTGGGGAGTATTAACAACGACGGCTGCCACAACATCCCGCCTCAGAGGACTGCAGCAGCGCTGGTGGCCTTCACCAGGTACCACAGGAGGCATAGTCGAGATCAGCCACTCAACCCGGATGAGCCCGTACCATCTCTTTTTAGTGTGACGGCCCTGGGCACGGAGCAGGTCCGGGCCACGGCTGCACCCCATCGACAACTTAGGACCCGGCTCCGAGTACCCCCCATGTAGCGCCCCGAGGGTTCGGTTGCTACAGGGGTATTGCACCTCAACCAGAGGTGTGATATTCCACTCCCAGGTAAGGATGAAGTGTGGACCAGGGCTCAGTTAGCTGCATGCACACTTACACACTCACCCCATTTCCGGGGGACAGCTCGACGGTGCTCCCATATAATTGCAGGCACAACTGACCATGTCCCTGGCTGAAGTGGGGAGGGGGGAGAGAACCCAGTGGTGTAGGAGCAGAAGGGGATGGTTTCTGGAGCACAGGAATGAACTCATTTGGTGCAGGTCACCTGAGCTCAGACACAGAGAAACAGATAAAAGGTGGGAGCCATCTTTAGAGTTCAGTGAAGTCAGTCAGAGCAGGAGGGAGAGAGAGCTGACAGGGAGCTGCGGCTCAGCCTGAGCTCAGCTCCACGAAGCAGGCCTAGAGAGAAGGCCGGGGCCAGAGAGGAGAAGAGAAGAAGGAAGGAAAGAGGAGAGACAGAGGAGTAGAAAGGCTCCAGAAACAAGAAGGCAGAAGGGACCCTAAGAGAGCAGAAGGGACAGCAACCGTTGCAAACCCGCGCTATATCGGGTGAAGGGTCAGGCTTTGGAAGGGTACAGGATTCCCAAGTTGGTGGAGGTAAATTATCCCTCAGCCAAGAACTGGAGGTCGTGATCATGTATTGGTGCGACCCCCCGCCAAACCTGCTAGGAAGGCACCATATAGGATAGCGGGTGTTAGAACTCTCCTGTTAGGTTTTTTCTATTATGCTGGTCACATGACCTTTTTTGCCTATTTAATCCTGCTCCGCCCTTCTGGCCTTGCTGGACTTCATTGTAATTTCTACTCTTAAGCTAGCCAGGTGCTTTTTTCCTTACTCAGTCAGTTTTGCTAGGTCTTTTGACCTCTATGTTCTATGTTGTTTGTTTGTCTTTTTACTGCTACAATTTCTGCTAGGAGGTGTCCATCTTTCTCCCAGTCCCTAGTTCTTGTAGGGATCCCTCCCTCACATCTATAGGTCTTCGTTCAGACTAGCTGAGGACTTTAGCGGGTCTGATCGCAGGATCAGGTTCCCCGTTACATCGTAGGGATCTAGCTTAGTTCTATTGTAGGGACAGATCTCCTGTCTTTCCTTAGTGCTTGTAGCAGATCATAACAGTAAGTCCAGCCTAAAAAATTTCTCTAAGGAAAGACCTCCAGTTTCCATCATGGTGTCGGTTCAGGATTTGGCTCAACGCCTGCAGGGACTCTCTCTGGAGGTGGCTGAGCTCCAACAACACGTGAGTAGCTGTTCTGGAGCGCATTTTGTGGAGCCAAAGGTACGATTGCCTGATTTATTTTTTGGTGAACAACAAGATTTTTTTTCCTTTAAAAATGCTTGTTTATTGTATTTTCGTTTGAGACCCAGATCCTCTGGTGATGAATCACAGCGCATAGGGTTCATAATGTCACTTTTGCGCAAAGAACCTCAGGGATGGGCCTTTTCTCTCCAACCTAGTGATCCGTGCTTTAGATCAGTGGATAGTTTTTTTTCTGCTTTGGGGTTGTTGTATGATGATCCTGATCGTGTCTCATCAGCTGAGACGGAATTGAGACATTTGAGGCAGGGATCAGGTAATGTGGAAAATTATTGTACTCACTTCCGTCGGTGGTCTGCTCAGGTGGGGTGGAACGATTCAGCTCTGAAAAGTTTGTTTCTTGCTGGGCTAGGTGAAAGGGTTAAGGATCTGCTGATTGCTTATCCTACACCTGGAAACTTGCAGGAGGCAATGCAATTAGCTATACGGGTGGACAGGAGACTGCGTGCAAGGGTTAATGAGAGTAAATCCTCTGCCATGTCAGCTCCGAGTCTTGAGAGGGTCTGTACTGACACTGGAGAGCCGATGGAGATTGGGGCGATGTCACCCCGCTCTCAGGAAAAAGACCGCAGGTTTTCTGAAGGTTTGTGCTTTTATTGCGGCAAATCTGACCATTTCATTAAGAACTGTGTGCTTCGTATGAACAAAGAAAAAAAAAAGGTCAGTTACGCCCGTATAACCTGTTTAAACACTAAGGGTGTATTTCTTTCTGCTACTACCGCAGCTCAGGAAGAATTAATTGAATTTCGGGTATTTGTAGATTGTGGTTCAACTCTGAATGTGATTGATGGGGGATTCTTGGAAAAACTTAATTTAAAACCCAAACCTTTGTCATCCCCTATTGCCGTGGTTTCTGTCGCTGGCTCTCCCTTGAAATGTGTTACTCACAAGGTTTATGAATTTCCCCTCACTATTAATGGTATTCACCAAGAAAATTTGGATTTAGTGGTATTAAATAATTTGCCTTCTCCAGTAGTTTTGGGGTTGCCCTGGTTAAAATTGCACAATCCTGTACTGGATTGGTCTACCAATGAAATTAAGTCCTGGAGCCCTAAGTGTTATGACAAGTGTTGTAACTAGTGTTGAGCCACCCCCGTAGTGTTCGAGTTCGGTTCGGTTCGTCGAACACCCGTGTGTTCGCCGAACTGTTCGTCGAACTGTTCGTCGAACACCTTCGAACACCGTTAAAACCAATGGCAGGCAAACAAAAACACATAGAAACACATAGAAAACACCTTCAAAGGTGTCCAAAAGCTGACAAACTGCTCAGAAGACACAACTAACACATGGAAAAGTGACAAGTACATATAGTCATGCGAAAAGAAAAGAGGTGGAGGAGTAAAAGGAGGGGGAGACACAGATATAGGCATGTCATGCCCTTCTAAAATCCAAAAAGTGAGAAGCCGAGACGGCCAGTCCGCTCCTGCCCGTGCCACCTCCGTGTCGCCGGGTTTGTGCCAGAGCCGCGGTGAACCCTGACGGCCAGCCCCCCTCTCCCAATACTGGTGCCTGTCCGCTGGTGGGTCGAGAGAGCCCCCCTGTGGTGGAGGCAGCTCTAAGCTTTTTAATTTAAATTGTCCCTCTAATTTGAATGAATACACTTTAAATCCATTTACAAGGATCTATTGGAGGGCAAGTCTCATGCCAGCAGCCGCGTAATTCCAGCTCCAGTATCGTCCACTAAAGCTGCTGCAGTTAAAAAGCTTTTATAAGGATCGAGCTCGGCTGTCCACCGCAAGGCATCCTAGTGCCAGTCCCAGCCCCTATGCCTTGGGGTGCCTCCTGATGCTCTTCACTGAGTATCCCGTGGTCCCGAAGCATTTCCTTTGAAAAAATTAAGTGTCCAAACTACAGGTGGTGTAGCTTGCTTAACAGCCGGGATAATCCGCTGACTAGCAGACACTGCTACTAGGCACAAAGTATTTCCTGGGCTAGATGCAGTTAAAAATTTGTAAGTAGATACTCTCGTTGGATGCTGAGAAAGCATTCCATAGAGTCTCCTGGCACGCCATATATGATTCTCTTAAAAAGCTTGGGGTAGGGGTCTAGGGGACCATTTTATAGCCAAAATCACGACCCTGTATCACAATACGTCACCTAGGCTGAAGATAAATGGAACTGTAGCACCGAGGGCTCGGTTGCTACAGACGTATTGCACCTCACCCAGAGGTGTGATATCTCACTCTCAGATAAGGATGGAGTGTAGATCAGGACCCGACACCTGCATGCATTACACCACATTGCCGTGGGGCAGGGCGACCAATATGCCCCTGAGATGGGCACGACAGTCCCTGTCCCTGGCTGGAGTGGGGGGAGGGAACACTGAGGAAGGGGAACCCTGCAGTGCAGGAGCAGGGAGGAAGCAGTTCCTGGGTGCATTGAGAAGGGAGTATAAAAGGTGGGCACCATCTTAGTTCAGTGCAGAGAAGTCTGAGCAGAAGTGGCAGGGAGCAGGGGCTCTGCATGAGCTCTGCTCCGGAGGCGGGCCTAGTAACAGAGGCCCAGGCCTGCAAGAGGGAGAAGGAAGGAAGAGGAGCGGAGAAGGCTCCAGGAACGAGGAATGAAGGGATCCCAGGGGTGCGGACGGGCGAGTCGCCACCGCACGCCCGAATCCACCTGCGTGGAGGGGTCAGGCCAAAGGGGGAGACCGGTCCCCGAACTAGTGGAGGCAGGAAACGACCCTCAGCTAGAAACCGGAGGCTCTGACATTTTATGTGGCGCAGCCCCTTGCTCCACCCGCTAGGAAGGCACCACATAGGGTCAGGGAAACTGGCGCCAAGTTTACCAAGAGGAGGCCCGAGGCAGCCGGACAGAAGTGTTGGTAAGAAAGGCCAGACAAAGGACACACAAAGGGGGTCCTGTGAAGCGCTCCAAAGTTATCTGGGAGTTGTCTGAGCCCCTCACCTGGTGAGCACAGTACGACGTGGGCAGCCGTTACCTGCAGACGTGGTCTGGATAATAAGAACTGTGAGTAAAGGCCCTGAACTGCATCACTGACTCCGTGTCGTTACTGCTGCTGCCCTGCACCATCACCCCCATCCTCCGCATACACTGCCCTGAGGCTATACTCCTCCCGTGGGGAGTTATGCTACGCTCTGCTGCACCCACAACACCAGCCTTAGCGGTCTGCCCTGTAGCGGCGGTTCACTCTGACCGCAATCCACGGGTGGCGTAGTCGGACATTTAAACATCAAAACCACATAAATAGTTCCGCCACTGGTTTGACCGCCCTGAGCCACGGAACCGGATCGCCGCCACGAAGACTACAACCACCAGCATCCACCAAAAAGGGTCCGGCTCCGGGTGTCCCAAGGCCCAGGGGGTGCGTCAGAACATTTTCATCACCTTTCACAATCACCAATGGGACAAGGCAGGGATGTCCTCTGTCCCCTCTCTTATACATCCTAGTGACGGAGCACCTGCTCTCATCAATTCGCCATAACCCCAATATTAGGTGGATTGAGGTGGGAGGCACCGAGTACAAGTGCTCTCTATTTGCTGATGATGTCCTAGTATATATCACTTAATCACATATATCCATCCCTGCTGTTATGGCTGAAATAGATCACTTTGTTACATGGTAA
Organism: Phyllobates terribilis; assembly: GCF_046119375.1. Lineage (NCBI taxonomy): Eukaryota > Metazoa > Chordata > Amphibia > Anura > Dendrobatidae > Phyllobates > Phyllobates terribilis. Next base: position 145,946,091 of record NW_027362767.1, read on the forward strand.
AATTTTAAAATCAATGCAGCGAAGTCTGAGGCCCTCGATGTCTCCCTCCCTAAATCCATATAGGATTCCATCCAGTCCAACTTTCCCTTTGCCTGGCCCTCACAGGGTATCAAATACTTAGGAATTCCTATTCATAGAGACCTCTCCCATCTATGTTATCTTAATTTTGGGCCCTTTATTGAACAATTCCATACAGACCACGGTTGGCAAGTTAGAACTGTAAGATTCACTACGTGAACCACTGGTGTTTTGTGGAAAAGCACATGTACACCGCGTTCCAAATTATTATGCAAAAAGTGTTTAGGAGTGATAAGGGAAGAATTTGTTTGTTTGTCAGTTAAACTCATTGATGGTGATGTGTGTCAGGGCTCTTTATATCACTGTAAGCAATTGCAGACACCTGTGCTAATTAGTTTGGCAGGTGTGTCCAATGAAAGGCAAGACTACTTAAGAAGGCTCTCTCACATTATTAAGCAGCCTACATTTTCTGCCAAAATGGGAAAGAAAAAGGATGTGTCGGCTGCTGAGAAGCAACAAATTGTGGAGTGTTTAGGTCAAGGCATGACTACAATCAACATTGTGCGATGATCAGGATGAAGTGTCTTGGCAATCAAGAAGTATGTAGCTGATTCACAGTACACACGTGTGCGTGCTGATAAGGGCAAATTGAGGACTCTTTCCTACAGGCAATTACGTCAGGTTGAAACAGCAGCGGCAAAAAAGCCTTGTCATAGCAGCAGACAAGTTTTTGAAGCTGCTTGTGCCTCCAACGTCCCCCGAACAACAAGATGCAGGGTCCTTCAGAGGTTTGCAGCTGTGCATATGCCATCCTGTCGACCTCCTCTATCCACTTCACACAAGCAGAAACGGCTCCAGTGGGCCAAACATTACATGAAGACTGATTTCAAAACTGTTTTGTTCACGGATGAGTGCCGTGCAGCGCTCGATGGTCCAGATGAATGGAGTGGAGGATGGCTGGTTGATGGACACCCCACGCAAACACGGCTACAGCGCCAACAAGGAGGAGGTGGAGTAATGTTTTGGGCTGGAATCATGGGGAGAGAGATTGTCGGCCCCTTTAGGATCCCTGAAGGCGCTAAAGATGAACTCCATAATGTATGTGGATTTTCTCAAACAGCACTTCCTGCCATGGTTCAAGAAGAAGAACCGTGTATTTCACAGCAAGATCATTTTTCTGCATGATAATGCACCATCTCATGCTGCACATAAAACATCTGCATCTCTGGCTGATATGGGCATAAAAGGGGACAAACTTATGGTGTGACCCCCATGCTCCCCTGACCTCTACCCCATTCAGAACCTTTGGAGCATCATTAAAAGGAGTGTCTATGATGGCGGGAGGCAGTTCACATCTAAGCAACAGCTCTGGGAGGGTATTCTGTCCTCATGCAAAACAATTGAAGCAGAAACCATCCAAAACCTGACAAATTCAATGGACGAGAGAGTTCAGAAGCTCCTTTCGAACAAGGGGTCCTATGTGAAAATGTAACATCACCTAGAATAAAGTTTTGAGTTGAAAACTGTTTGATTTCAGTTTCTAACAACCTGCTAATGCTTATAATTTCAAAAATGACCATTTTTTTGGTCTTTATTAAAATGAAAAGGTTGATCGAAAAGTTTGGGGGATCTAAGAGTGTGGCAACCCAGTAGTCATGATTACTTCGAATTCTGACAATATGAGGGTCATGCTGCAGGTAGTGCAGCAAGAAGGCACTTATGTGTCTTGCGCATCTCGGAGCCCCAAAATTATTTTCCGGGCTAGATGCAGCTAAAAATTATTTTTAATTTTAAATCTGGTGAAGCTTATTATAGATGGCCTAATAGGATCAGTGCTGCACACTGCTACAAAGCCCAAATTATTTTCCAGTCAAGATACAGATAAACATGATTAGTAATTTGAAAGCTTAAAACGGTTGGTAGGGTGATTTTAACCAATCATCAAGCTTTTACTCTCCCCAGGATGACACAGGGGTAGAAAAGTCGTTTCGGATCCATGATTTGTTCATCTTTATGAACGTGAGTCTGTCTACATTATCAGTGGAGAGCCGCGTGCGCTTATCTGTCAGCACACCACCAGCAGCGCTGAACACACGTTCAGACAGAACGCTGGCTGCGGGGCATGACAAGATCTCCAAGGCGTAAGTGGCTAGCTCCGGCCATTTATCCAGATTGGAAGCCCAAAAAGAGCAAGGGTCCAGTGACACAGTCGTGGCTTCAATGTTTACTTGGAGATACTCCTGTACCATCGTCTCTAGGCGTTGACTATGTGTCAGACTTCTTGTCTCCTGTGGCCTTGCAAAGGATGGGCTAAAAAAGTGGTGAAATGATTCCGCAAAATTGATGTTACCAGCAGATACTGTGGTTCTGTTACGGTTTGAGTGCTGAACACTTGACGGTCCCACGGTTGGCAAGTTGGAACTGTGAGATTCACTACGTGCACCACTGGTATTTTGTGGAAAAGCACATGTAAGATTCTGCAACAGTCTCTGCTGATACTCCTGCATGCGTGCATCCCTTTCTATGGCAGGAATAATTTCTGCAAATTTACTTTTGTACCGGGGATCTAACAGTGTGGCAACCCAGTAGTCAGGATTATTTCTAATTCTCACAATTCGAGGGTCATGTTGCAGGTAGTGCAGCAAGAAGGCACTCATGTGTGTTGCGCATCCAGGAGCACCAAGTCCCTGTTGTGTTGGTGGCGAGGTAGCAATCATGCTTCCTTCCTCTGTCCTCTCCCCCCAACCTCGCACAACAGAAATGTGATCAAGGTCTCCCTCATCTGATGAGTCTTCCATCAGTTCGTCCTCCACTTCTTCCTGGGCTCCTGCACCTTCCTCACTAGTTTGGCTGCTACCATGCGCCCTGGTAAAATCATCTCCCCCACCCTCACATGCCTGCCGCCTTGGTGCTGCCGACCGTCTGGACCTTGCAGATGTTAGCCCTTCCGCATACAACTCCTCCTCCTCTACTTCCTCCACCTCCTCTTGTGCCACCACCTGACTCCGAATTCTGTTTAACATGTGCTCCAGCATGTAAATCACCGGAATAGTCATGCTGATAATGGCATCGTCAGCACTAAACATCTTCGTCGCCATTTCAAAACTGTGCAGAAGGGTGCATAGGTCCCTGATCTGAGACCACTCCTCCAGCGTGATTTGCCCCACCTCTGAATCTCGTTGGCCCAGGCTATACGTCAGAACGTATTGCACCAGGGCTTGTCGGTGCTGCCACAGTCGCTGCAACATGTGCAGAGTTGAATTCCACCGGGTAGGCACATCGCATTTTAGCCGGTGAAGTGGCAGGCCCAACGACTTCTGTAGAGATGTAAGTCGCTGAGCTGCGGGATGCGAACGGCGGAAGTGAGCACACAGCGACCGTGCCCTCTGCAGAAGGCCATCTAGTCTGGGATAGTGGGCTAAAAATTGCTGGACAACCAGGTTCAACACGTGAGCCATACAAGGCACGTGTGTGACATTGCCCCGGCGAAGGGCCGCACCCAGGTTTGCAGCATTGTCGCACACGGCCTTCCCTGGTTTCAGGTCCAGTGGAGACAACCATTCATGAAATTGGTTCTCCAGAGCTGACCACAACTCCTCAGCTGTGTGACTCACATTTCCCAGACATTTCAATGTAAAAACCGCCTGATGACGTTGAGCCCTACTGCCAGCATAGTAAGGAGGTGTGCAGGATCCCTTCTGCGCAGTTAGAAAGCTTGTGGCATGACCAGACAGGCTTTGGGTGCAGGTGGAAGACCGAGAGGAGGTTGAGGAGGCAGAAGCAGTGGAGGAAAAATGACATAAAGAGGATTGACGCACAACTCGTGGGGACGGCAAGACTTGGACAGCAGCCCCTTGTCCTGCTGTCACCATAGTTACCCAGTGCCCAGTCAGCGACATGTAACGCCCCTGTCCATGCCTACTCGTCCAAGTGTCTGTGGTGAAATGCACCCTGTCACACACAGAGTTTCTCAAAGAAGCGGTGATGTTGTGTGCGACATGCTGGTGGAGCGCAGGCACACCTTTCTTTGAGAAGTAGTGCCGACTGGGCATCTGGTACTGGGGCACTGCGACGGACATAAGGTCTCGAAAATCCTCTGTGTCCACCAGGCGGAAAGGCAGCATTTCTGTAGCCAAGAGCTTGCAGATGGTGAAATTCAACCTCTTAGCTTTCTCATGGCTAGGAGGAAATGGTCTTTTACTTGTCCACATCTGAGGGACCGAGGGCTGGCTATTGTGCTTAGACGGGGTTGATAAGGGTGTCCCCGGCAAACTGCCGGTCTGTGAGGAAGATGCAGGCGGACATGTTAGGTTGCCTTGATCCAAAGGTGGTGCTATCGATGTCGGACAGCGCTCAAGACCAGCTGGTGTTACCACCTCCAAAGAAAATGATGACCTGCCAATCACGCTGGCTGTTGCGGGTAAAGAGGTGGCAGGTCTGCGCCCCAAAACAGGTGTGACTGCTGTCCCCCCAGTCACAGAGGATGAAGAGGCCGCGGATGCACAAGATATGGCAGACGGTGGTTGGCCCGGCCGGCTAGGCCGCATTGTAGCACACTGAGCTTCCCACTGCAACTTATGCTTCATGTCCATGTGCCGGTTCATGCATGAAGTACTCAAACTATGTATTTTTTGGCCTCTACTTAGCTTTTGCTGACAAATGTTACAGATAACACGAGTTGGGTCATCTTTATCGATCTGAAAAAATGCCCAGGCTATGCAAGGCTTAGCACCCATGCGACCTGAAGAGCCACCACGACTTGTGGTGAGAGGCAGAGTTGTGTTTGAGGATGCAGTTGTTGACGTGCTTCCAGTACTACGTCTCTGTCCAGGAAGGCGCAACCTGACCTCGTCGTCACTAGCATCTTCCTCCACCTCCTCTGCTGACCTCATCTCTTGGCTGACTGTGGGTTGACAGTAAGTGGGATCTCCGACCTCATCATCATCACCCTGTGCGTTATCACACCCGTCGTCCTCAGAGCCAACCTGTTCCTGCCCTGACAAAAAACTAAAGTTGTCGCTCCAATCAGGTATTTGAGTCTTATCATCGTCTTCCTCATTGTCTCCACCAACAGGAGTTACAGTTTGGGAATGAGGGTCTACATTATGGTCAGAACCTTCTGCGTCTGGTCCTGGATCCGACTCATAAAGATTCTGGGCATCAGTGCAGATCATTTCCTCGTCTGGATTCACAGAAGCGCTGGAGTCGACCTCTGATTCCCAGGCTATAGTATGAGTAAACAGCTCTGCAGACTCAACCATCTGTTCTACCTCATACTCAGACGGGCAGCTGGAGATTTGGGAGCTGTGAGGAAGCAAGTGCGATTTGGGTGACACCTTTGAGGACTGGAGTATTTGTGATGTTGAAGTTGATGTGGAGGAGAGCCCACTTAAAGGAACACTTGATATCCGTTGAAGCACCTGCTGTTTTTGTGCCTCATCTGGAATTTGTAGCGATTGGCGTGGCCGTAAGAAAGGGATCTTATCACATTGTCCGCTAAAAGAAGTAGACATTTTAGTTTGGCTGGAAGATGGTCTTTCTTCTGCACCTACCCCACGGACACAACCTTTTTTCCCCTTCCCAACACGCCTATTCCCCTTTCCACCAGCAGCAGGCCTTTTTCCACTCATTTTGGTGGTTAACTAATTCACAACTCTGGAGTTGTTTGCACAAAAAAACAATGGATGGTAACCGAGCAGAGCTGAGTGGCCAAACTGTGGTATTAGGCCAAAACTATTGGCTGGGTTAGATGCAGAAAAAAATTATTTTTAATTTGCAACCTGATGGAGGTCAGTATAGATGGACTAATAGACCAAGTCCCACACACCGCTAGAAGCCCAAATATTTTTTCAGAGCTAGATGCAGAAAATTTTTTTATTCAATTTGCAACCTGATGGAGGTCAGTATAGATGGACTAATAGACCAAGTCCCACACACTGCTAGAAGCCCAAATATTTTTTCAGAGCTAGATGCAGAAAAAAATTATTTTTAATTTGCAACCTGATGGAGGTCAGTATAGATGGACTAATAGACCAAGTCCCACACACCGCTAGAAGCCCAAATATTTTTTCAGAGCTAGATGCAGAAAAAAATTATATTCAATTTGCAACCTGCTGGAGGTCAGTATAGAAGGACTAATAGAACAAGTCCCACACACTGCTAGAAGCCCAAATATTTTTTCAGAGCTAAATGAAGAAAAAAATTATTTTTAATTTGCAACCTGATGGAGGTCAGTATAGATGGACTAATAGACCAAGTCCCACACACTGCTAGAAGCCCAAATATTTTTTCAGAGCTAGATGCAGAAAAAAATTATTTTTAATTTGCAACCTGATGGAGGTCAGTATAGATGGACTAATAGAACAAGTCCCACACACTGCTAGAAGCCCAAATATTTTTTCAGAGCTAGATGCAGAAAAAAATTATTTTTAATTTGCAACCTGATGGAGGTCAGTATAGATGGACTAATAGAACAAGTCCCACACACTGCTAGAAGCCCAAATATTTTTTCAGAGCTAGATGCAGAAAAAAATTATTTTTAATTTGCAACCTGATGGAGGTCAGTATAGATGGACTAATAGACCAAGTCCCACACACCGCTAGAAGCCCAAATATTTTTTCAGAGCTAGATGCAGAAAAAAATTATATTCAATTTGCACCCTGCTGGAGGTCAGTATAGAAGGACTAATAGAACAAGTCCTACACACTGCTAGAAGCCCAAATATTTTTTCAGAGCTAAATGAAGAAAAAAATTATTTTTAATTTGCAACCTGATGGAGGTCAGTATAGATGGACTAATAGACCAAGTCCCACACACTGCTAGAAGCCCAAATATTTTTTCAGAGCTAGATGCAGAAAAAAAATATTTTTAATTTGCAACCTGCTGGACGTCAGTATAGAAGGACTAATAGAACAAGTCCCACACACTGCTAGAAGCCCAAATATTTTTTCAGAGCTAAATGAAGAAAAAAAATATTTTTAATTTGCAACCTGATGGAGGTCAGTATAGATGGACTAATAGACCAAGTCCCACACACTGCTAGAAGCCCAAATATTTTTTCAGAGCTAGATGCAGAAAAAAATTATTTTTAATTTGCAACCTGATGGAGGTCAGTATAGATGGACTAATAGAACAAGTCCCACACACTGCTAGAAGCCCAAATATTTTTTCAGAGCTAGATGCAGAAAAAAATTATTTTTAATTTGCAACCTGATGGAGGTCAGTATAGATGGACTAATAGAATGATGCTATGCCCAAAAGGTTTTACTTCACTAGGTGCAGTAAAAAAATTGGTATTCTATACACAGGTGGTATATCTTGCAACACAGATAGGCTACTCCACTGACTAACACACTCTGCAATAGGCCAAAAAGGATTAGCTTTGCTAGATTCAGCCAAATGCTGTGAAAAAAACTTGCACAGCACTGGCACAGACCTGCCTGGCAAAAACTGATAGGAACTGATGTAACCTAGTCCTGAAAAGGACTCCAATTACAATTAGTCTTTACTCCCACAATCTATCTATTTAAGAGCACAGACCTGCCTGATAAAAGTCGTAGGAAATGCTGTAACCTAGTCCTTAAAAGGACTGCAATCACAACTATTCCCTACTCCCAAGCTATCTGTATATTTGTGCGAAAATTGGCTTGAAATTAACAAGGTATAGCGCACACAGCAACAGCGGTGCCGTCTAACACGCAGCTGCAGCAGTGAGAAAATGGTGGCGACGGGGAAAATGGCTTGGTCTTATAGGGCAAGGACATGTGACATACACTGCCAATCACACATGCCCTTGCTTGTGTGAAAAAAAGCACTTCGCTCCGTGTGTGCGCTGCTGATAGGCTGACAGATTGCACCTCCCCACTGCAAATGCGGGAAAGAGAAAAAAAAATGGAGATCTTCATTGTTCCTGCAGAGATCCATCCCCTGCCCCTCCCCCCGCCCCGCTGTACACTCAAACTGCGTATTAACATTAATTTTCATCATTACTGAGAAAAAATCCAGTTATGATTTTGGTGCACGAACAGTTATCGAACATAACCTCGAACAGCCGAATTTTTCTCAAATTGTTCGTGTTCGCCGACCGGCTCGAACACCGCCCAAAACAGCTCGAATTTGAGATTGGCGAACAGTTCGAGTAGAACAACGCTCATCTCTAGTTGTAACGGGTGCATTGCTGCTGTGGATAAAGGGGAATTGCCTGTACCTATTCAGGATTTTTGGAAAGTTTTTTCTGAGGAGGAGTCACAAATTTTGCCTCCCCATAGAGACTACGATTGTACCATTGAATTTGTCCCTGGAGCGACTCTTCCTAAAAGTCGTTTACTTAATCTTACTATTCCTGAGAGAAAGGCTTTGGAGGAATACATACAGACAAGCTTGGCCGCCGGTCATATCAGACCCTCTAAGTCACCTATGGCTGTTGGATTTTTTTTTTGTTAAAAAAAAGGACGGCGGTTTACGTCCTTGTTTGGACTTTCGCGAGATTAATAAAATTACTGTACGCAATCCCTACCCACTGCCATTGATTCCTGATTTGTTTAACCAGTTAGTGGGGGCCAAGTGGTTCTCTAAAATTGATCTCCGGGGGGCATACAATTTGTTGCGTATGAAGGAGGGTGATGAATGGAAGACTGCTTTTAACACTCCTGTGGGTCATTTTGAGAATCTGGTTATGCCTTTTGGTCTTACCAATGCACCAGCATTTTTTCAGAATCTTATTAATGACATCCTTAGACCTTTGATCGGCAAAAATGTGGTTGTGTATTTGGATGACATTCTGATTTATTCGCCTGATCTGGAGTCTCATTGGCGGAGCGTACGTGAGGTATTACAGTTATTAATGGACAATTCGCTTTTTGCTAAGCTGGAGAAATGTGAGTTCGCTGTACAGAGAATTAGTCTTTTGGGCTACATTATCTCCAGCGAGGGCTTTGAGATGGACCCGGTGAAAGTTCAAGCTGTGCAGGAATGGCCTAGGCCTATTGGTTTGAAATCGATACAGAGGTTTTTGGGTTTCGCCAATTATTACAGAAAATTCATTAAACATTTTTCTATTATTGTTAAACCACTGACCGATCTCACTAGGAAAGGTTCTAATACGGTTCAGTGGACTACTGAGGCCATTGAAGCGTTTGTGTTTCTAAAGGAGAGGTTCAGCTCTGCCCCCATCCTTATGCAGCCTGATGTACATACATAGTACATAGTACATAGTTTGTAAAGCCGAATAAAGACTTGCGTCCATCAAGTTCGACCTGTAAGTTCTGTAGTTGCTAAAGTTGATCCAGAGGAGGGCAAAAACCCCAAATGATTTAGCCAATCTTCACCTGAGGAAAAATTCCCTCCCGACTCTGAAACCAGCAGTCAGAATAAATCCCTGTATCAACCTACTATTTTATTCTATTTTTAAGTATATGCTGAAATCTGCCTGGTATCTAGAAAAGCATCCAGTCCCCGCTTGAACTGGTGTAGTGAATCCAACATTACCGTCTCCTCACTCAGTGAATTCCATATTCTCACTGCTCTTACCGTAAAGAACCCCTTCCTATGCTGGTGCTGAAACCTTTTCTCTTCCAGTCTTAGTGAGTGCCCTCTTGTTACCGTAATATCCCTCCTTTTGAACAAATCCCGGGCAAGGTCTCTATACTGTCCCCTAACATATTTGTACACATTTATTATGTCCCCCCTCAACCTTCTCTTTTCCAGGCTGAATAGTCCTAGTTTTGCCAACCTCTCTGGGTATTGCAGTCCCTCCATTCCCTTTATTAATTTTGTTGCCCTCCTTTGTACCTTTTCAAGCTCATTTATATCCTTTCTATATATTGGGGCCCATAACTGAGCACAGTATTCCAAGTGTGGTCTGACCAGTGCTTTGTACAGTGGAAGAACAATGTTCTCATCCTTTGCAGCTATACCTCTTCTGATACATCCCATTACCCTGTTTGCCCTTACAGCAGCGGCCTGACTTTGAGCACTCCAATTTAGTTTGCTATCAATCAAGATGCCCAAGTCCTTCTCCATCTCTGAATTCCCCAATGATTTCCCATTCAGTGAGTACTGGTGACTTCCATTTTTCCTTCCCATAAGTATGACCTTACATTTCTCCTCGTTAAACCTCATTTGCCATTTAATGCTCCACCTACCCAGCTTATCCAAATCCCTCTGAAGGTCTTCACTATCCTCTTTTGTATTAATTGTTTTACATAACTTTGTGTCATCTGCAAATATTGATATTTTACTATTTATCCCGTTGACTATGTCGTTAATAAAGATATTAAATAACATTGGGCCTAGTACAGACCCCTGTGGTACCCCACTAGTGACGCTTACCCAATCTGAGTATATTCCATTTATAACCACCCTCTGCCTTCTATCCTTTAGCCAGTTAGCTACCCACTTGCAGACATTTTCCCCCAGCCCCATCATTCTCATTTTGTATGCCAACCTATTATGTGGCACGCTATCGAACGCTTTTGAGAAGTCGAGATACACGACATCCACTGGTTCCCCCTGATCTACTCGAGAGCTAACCTCCTCGTAGAAGTCAATCAGGTTTGTTTGGCAGGAGCGATTCCTCATGAATCCATGTTGGTTCGGGGTTAATAGATTATTAGCGTCAAGATGCTCCATGATTGCCTCATTAATAAAGCCTTCAAAAATTTTGCCCACAACGGACGTCAGACTCACCGGCCGATAGTTTCCGGCGTCACTTTTCGCTCCCTTTTTGAATATTGGCACTACATTCGCCTGTCGCCAATCAAGTGGCACAGACCCAGTCTCAACAGAGTCCTTAAATATAAGATATAACGGTCTGTCTATCACATTACTTAGTTCCCTTAGTACCCGTGGGTGTATGCCATCAGGTCCTGGTGATTTGTTTATTTTAATGTTACTGAGGCGTTTCTGTACCCCAGCTTGGGTTAGATTGGTCATACTTAGTGGAGGATTAAGCTTGTCACTTCTCATTTCGCCTGTTAGTTCTTTTTCCTTTGTGAAAGTTGACGAAAAAAATTTATTTAATATATTAGCTTTATCCTCATCTTTCTCTATGATTTTGCCTTCATCACTTTTTATCGGTCCAATATTATTCGATTTAATCCTTTTACTATTTATATACGTAAAGAACAGTTTGGGATTGGATCTACTTTCCCTAGCAATACGTCTCTCTGTTTCCTCCTTTGCTATTTTTATTTGTTTTTTGCAGGTTCTCGTTTTTTCCTTGTAACACATTAGTGCCTCCTTGCTGTTTTCCTGTTTTAATCTCTTGAATGCCTCTTTTTTGCTATTTAACGCCCCTTTTACGTTCTTGTTCAACCATATTGGTTTCCTCTTATTTCTGGCCCTTTTATTCCCATACGGTATATACCTCTCGCACTGAGTATTCAGAATTCTTTTGAAGGTTTCCCATTTACTATTCGTATTTCCTTGATTAAGAACTTTGTCCCAGTCTATAAGTTGAAGGTTTTCTTTCAGCTGATCAAACTTCGCCCTCCTAAAGTTTAATGTTTTAGTTGTTCCCTTATTGATAACCCTACTGAAGGGCATTTTGAAATTGATAATATTATGATCGCTATTACCTAGGTGCCCCCCTATCTGTACCTCAGTTATTCTATCAGGCCTATTAGTCAATATTAAGTCCAACACTGCCTTCCCTCTCGTTGGTTCCTGCACTAGTTGGGAGAGATAATTATCCTTGATATTTGTCAAGAACCTTTTTCCTTTCTGCGATCTACAGGTTTCTGTTTCCCAGTCAATATCTGGGTAGTTGAAGTCCCCCATTACAATCACCTTATTATGTTTTGCTACTTTGTCTATTTGTCCTAATAGCAGTTTCTCATTCTCCTCTGTTATATTGGGTGGCTTATAGCAGACCCCCAGTAATATTTTATTATTATTTTTTGCCCCCTCTATCTCTACCCACATGGACTCGACCCCCTCTTCTCCCTCTCCTATATCTTCCCTTAGTCTGGGCTTTAGACGTGACTTTACATATAAGCAGACTCCTCCGCCCTTCCCCTGTTTCCGGTCCCTTCTAAATAAACTATAATCTGTTAAATTTACCGCCCAGTCGTAGCTATCGTCTAGCCAAGTCTCTGTTATACCTACGATGTCATACCTCTCCTCCGATATAAGCGCCCGCAGCTCATCCGCCTTATTGGTCAGGCTTCTTGCGTTGGTCAGCATGCAAGATAAAACTTTGGGGTTATTTAGCATCCTATTCTTCTCTAACGATCTAACTGTACTATCCCCACCCCCCTCTCCACCCTCATTATATTCACTTCTCCCCTTCCCCCTTGCTTGCCTCACATCCCACCTATTTCCTTGGTTTCCCCCCCCCGTCTCTAGTTTAAAAACTCCTCCAACCTATTAGCCATCTTCTTCCCCAGCACCGCTGCACCCTCCCCATTGAGGTGCAGCCCGTCCCTACGGTAGAGCCTGCAGCCGACAGCGAAGTCGGCCCAGTTCTCCATGAACCCAAACCCTTCTGCCTTGCACCAACTCTTTAGCCACTTATTCACCTCCCTAACCTCCCGTTGGCGCTCCTGTGTGGCTCGCGGGATTGGTAGTATTTCTGAGAAAACTACCTTGGAGGTCCTTGCCCTAAGCTTCCTACCTAGATCCCTGAAATCATTTTTAAGGACCCTCCATCTACCACTCACTTTGTCATTGGTGCCAATGTGGACCATGACCGCTGGGTCTTCGCCAGCCCCACCCAGTAACCTGTCAACCCGATCCACGATGTGCCGGACTCGAGCGCCAGGGAGGCAGCACACCGTTCGGCGATCCCGGTCTTTGTGACAGATTGCCCTGTCTGTCCCCCTAATAATAGAGTCACCCACTACCAGGACCTGTCTAGCCTGCCCTACACTTCCACCCTCCCCCTCATTACTGGAGCATACACTCCCCCGGCGGTCAGAGGATCTGTCGTGCTCCAATAATGCCGGTTCTGAACCAGCCTTCCTATACTTCTTCCCTCTATCCCTTCTAACCGTTACCCAGCTCCCTGCCTGTTCAGCCTGCGCTTCCCCACTAAGCTCCACCCCCAGTGTTGACCCATTGAGTGTCTGCTCGGTGAGCAGCAAACTCCGTTCCATGTTGTCGATGCTCCTCAGTACCGCTATCTGAGCACTTAGATCCAGGATTTGGGCTTCCAAGTGCACGATATGCTCACATCTCTCGCAGCAGTATGGATCCCTGAGCGGTAGCTCAGGGAATGCATACATTGCGCAAGATGTACACTGCACGGCTCCGGCCAACATGGACGTCATTCTAAATATGGGGATACAGTCAGTATATATGTACAAGTACAAAACACAATTATTTATATATAGGTGTATGGACGGGGATCAATTAGGGATGTGCAAGTGTATCGATTAGATATCGGCGCGGGATCAGTTAAGTATGGACGGGGGATCAATTAAGTATCAATTAAGTATGGACGGGGGATCAGCTGAGTGGGTCAGGTGGATTAATTAAGTGTGGACAGTGTGTCAATTAACTATGGACTGGGATCAATAAGTATGGACTGGGGAAATAATTAATTGTGGACTAGGGATTCAATCAATTAATTATGGACAAGGGGTTTAATTAAATAGGATGGGGGGTAAAGCAAAAAAAATAGGTATGGACGGTGGGTCAATTAACTAAGGACTGGGGATCAATAAGTATCAATAATATCAATAAATATGGACTGGGGAAATAATTAATTGTGGTCTGGGGAATCAATCAATTAATTATGGACAGGGGTTAATTAAATATGGTGGGGGATAAGGCAAATAGATAGGGACTGGGGATGAGTAAAAGTGGACAAGGGGAATCTATTAAATAGGACAAGGGGGATCAATCAATTATGGGCTGGGGGGGTCAATCATTTAAATGTGGTCAGGGGGATCACTTTAATATGGACGGGGGGTGGTCGGGGATCAATTAAATGAGGACGGGGGGGTCAATTTAATGTGGTCAGAGGGATCAGTTAAATATGGACGGGGGTGTTCAGGGGAATCAATTTAAATATGGACGGGGGGGTAATCAATTAAATATGGACTAGGGAATACAATACAATTACAATATAGATACAAATACAATACAGTACAGTACACACTTGGGTTCAGTAGGGCCGCTTATCGCGGCCTCCTGCCCCTCACTCACCTCCTCTAGGGACGCTGCACGCTATCACAGCGCGCTTGTCCCTCCGGTCGCCTCTTACCGGTCCTCCTGATCACCTCCTGGTAACCACCACCTGGCACCCTCCGCTGGCCGGCACTGCACGCTGCCACAGCGCTCTCTTGCGCTCGTCCCTCCGGTCGCCTCCTACTGGTCCTCCCGGTCCGCTCGGTCACCTCCGCCTGGCTCTCCTCCCTTCCGACTAAGCCGTTTTTGGTTGAGGTTGATGCTTCTTCGGTGGGGGTCGGTGCGGTGTTGTCTCAGGAAAACAAGGATGGAGTACATCCCTGTGCCTTTTTTTCAAAATTTTTTTCTGAGACTGAACTTAATTACCATATTGGTAATCGGGAAATGCTGGCTATTAAACTCGCATTTGAACACTGGCGTCATCTCTTGGAAGGTGCTGATTTTCCCATTCAGGTTTTCACTGATCATAAAAATCTGATCTATCTTGATGCTGCCAAGCGCTTGAATGCCCATCAGGCTAGGTGGGCACTTTTTTTTTCGCGGTTTAATTTTTCCGTTACTTACATCCCGGGTACCAAGAATGTTAAAGCTGATGCTTTGTCTCACAGCTTTTCTCCCATGTTCGGTGCTGAGGAGGAGGAGGAGAGCATTTTACAAGAAGGTGTTGTGATTGCTGCTTTGGACTCCGTTTTGGAAGATGAGATTCTTACAGCACAGGAGAATGCCCCGTCTAACACTCCCCATGGGAGGTTGTTTGTGCCTAGGACCTTTAGGAGAGATTTGTTTGTTGAGTGTCATGAGTCTCGGTTGGCAGGTCATCCTGGAATTTCTGAGACCAAGAGACTTGTGGGTCGCAGTTTTTGGTGGCCTGGATGGCAGAAGGAAGTCATTAAGTGGGTGCGTCAATGTACTGTGTGTGTTAGATCTAAGTCTTCACATACTCCTGCTGCGGGGTTGCTTTGCCCTCTGGAGGTTCCTAGTGCACCTTGGACACATCTGGCTATGGACTTTATTACTGACCTTCCCCCCTCTGAGGGTTTCACGGTCATCTGGGTGGTTGTGGACCGTTTTAGCAAGATGTGTCACTTGGTTCCCTTCATCAAATTGCCCTGCGCTAAGACACTCGCTAAGGCCTTTGTCAAGGAGATTGTCAGACTCCATGGTGTTCCTACTGACATTGTTTCTGATAGGGGACCTCAGTTCGTGGCTCGTTTTTGGCGTGCCTTTTGTGACAGGTTGGGAGTTCATTTGTCATTTTCGTCTGGTTATCATCCTGAGTCTAATGGCCAGACAGAAAGAAAGAACCAGGATGTTGAGCAGTTCTTGCGTTGTTTTGTGGCAGACAATGAAGAGGGGTGGTCTGAGTTTCTTCCGCTTGCTGAATTTGCTCTTAACAACCATACATCCTCTTCTGCTGGGTGTTCGCCTTTTTTTTGTTGTTCTGGGAGACATCCGTCTTTTGGGTCATTCTCCAAATTGGTATCGGCTGTGCCTGAGGAGGAGAGTTTTTCCGGTGATTTGGAAAGAGTTTGGACGGATTGGCGTGGTAATCTTCAGGAGGCTAACAAAAAATCTAAGAGGTACTTTGACAGGAAATGTCAAGAGGTTTTGTTTACGGTTGGTGACATGGTTTGGTTGTCCTCTAAGAATCTGCGGTTGAGGATTCCTTTTAAAAAATTGGGTCCCAAGTTCGTAGGGCCCTTTAAGGTGCTTCAGGTAGTTAACCAATCTGCTGTTAGGTTGGAGGTTCCTACCTTCTGGAAGATTAATCCAGTGTTTCATGTTTCTCTATTGAAAAAAGCTTATGTATCAGATAGAGATGCCACTGCCACTGTTCCTCCGGTGGTGGAGGACAGGGAATATGAAATTTCCCGCATCCTTAATTCTAGACGGTATAGAGGGAGTTTGCAGTATCTCGTCGCTTGGAAGGGTTTCGGTCCCGAGGATAACTCATGGGTGAGGGCAGATGATGTTTCTGCTTCCAGACTTGTCAGAGCGTTTCACAAGAGGTTTCCTGATAAGCCTGGGCCTAGGGGATCTGGAGGATCCTCATAGAAGAGGGGGTACTGTTAGAACTCTCCTGTTAGGTTTTTTCTATTATGCTGGTCACATGACCTTTTTTGCCTATTTAATCCTGCTTCGCCCTTCTGGCCTTGCTGGACTTCATTGTAATTTCTACTCTTAAGCTAGCCAGGTGCTTTTTACCTTACTCAGTCAGTTTAGCTAGGTCTTTTGACCTCTATGTTCTATGTTGTTTGTTTGTCTTTTTACTGCTACAATTTCTGCTAGGAGGTGTCCATCTTTGTCACAGTCCCTAGTTCTTGTAGGGATCCCTCCCTCACATCTATAGGTCTTCGTTCAGGCTAGCTGAGGACTTTAGCGGGTCTGATCGCAGGATCAGGTTCCCCGTTACATCGTAGGGATCTAGTTTAGTTCTATTGTAGGGACAGATCTCCTGTCTTTCCTTAGTGCTTGTAGCAGATCATAACAGCGGGAAGCGGAGGCCAACGCTTGCCCGACACGGTCCGCGGTAGCTGGACAGAAGTTTGGTCACTGGTGGGGCACGAGAGGCCAGAGAAAGGACAGAAGGGGGTCCTGTGCCATACTCCTGAATTGCCTGGGGGTTGACCGTGCTCCTCCCCTGGTGGACGCAGCACGGCTTGGGCAGTCATTGCTGACAGAAGTGACATGGATAACAACTGTGAGTAAAAACCCTGGCCTGCACCATCACCCCCAGCATCCACCTACACTGCCCTGAGGCTACACTTTTCCCGTGGGGAGTTATCCTACCCCTGTGCTGCACACCAACACCAGCCTCAGCGGTCTGCCTTGCAGCGGCGGTTATCCCTGACCACAATCCACGGGTTGCGTAGTCGGACATTCAAAACACTGATAAATAGACTGCCACAATTTGGTCTGACCACCCTGAGCCACGGGATCGGGTTGCCACTACTACCCCCAGCATCGTACAGAAGCCCGGTTCCGGGTACCCCAAGGCCCAGGGGGCGAGTCACCCATCTTCTCAGGGTAGGGCTTACAGCGTGTGTGCTGCGCTGCGCTGCCCGTCACATATTTGGCATAGTCGGCAGGATCGCGTTCCCGCAGCAAAGGAAAGAATTACCCCTTGCTACCGGGTACTGTGTGCCTTACACCTTGGACTGTCGTTTTCACTTAAAATGGCGCCCGCCCAAGAAGAACAGGCGCCATAGTGCTTTGGACAGATGGTCTTCTAACACCTCCTATCGTGGGCCAGGCTCCCACATGGCGCCAAAAGTGTGGACCGCACCCTTCCATCAGAGACTGTCCGCGGAGTAATGCCCGTCAAACTGGATGGGCTGAACGAAGGCGGGCCTGTCTGCATACCGCCCAGGAAAAGTCCTGAAAGAGGAGGAAAAAGAAAAACAACAAGGTGCGGCCATTGCAGTTGGAGTACGGCGACCTTCGGGAGCTGACATGCACGCTTCTGGAGCGCAACAAACGGAGCCTTACGAACCCGGTCCAGGTCCTTCCCACGGCAGGAGGCGAGGCGGCACGATCCTTACAGCGGGAGATATTGAATTTCTCCACCAGGAAGCCCCGGGTCTTGCACGGAGACTGGATGAGGCACAGAAGGCGGCGTCTTCTGCGTGGTGGGAGGAAATGCTGCTGCGCATCCGGGCCCGCCGCCAAGGAGCTGAAGCTCAGGGAGAAGCGGTGACAGAGATCGCGAGCGGCCTAGAGGCGGGTGAGTGTGCTACCCCTGCCACGGCTGCTGAGCCTACCGTACCCATACTGGACCTCATGGCCTAATATCTTCTGCCCGGCGCGGTCACCTGGGAGCAGGTCTTTGCCCCGGAGCTGCAAGCTTCAGTTATAGGCGGAGACCTGCATTGCCGCCCAACTCCCGAATCGGAAGTGCCTGAGGCTGCTGGGGTATCCACCGACCCCAACCCGGACTGGCCCATACTTGCAGAGGACCCGCAGCAACCCCTTATGACACCACTACCCGCACCGAGAGTCACCTGGCCGGCGGCTGAGGAATGGGCCTGGGACAACCAGGGGGGGGACCTGATGGGCTTCCCCCAGGAGACCCGGGCTGAAGCGCAGAGGAGGTGCGAGCGGTGCCGTGAGCAGATTCTCCAGCTCAGCCGGGGGCAACGCCAGAGGGAGGTCCGCTGCGAGCGCCTCGAGGTGTGCGCGAAGGCTGCAAAGTCTCAGGCCCGCCAGGAGGAGGCGACCGGTCCAAGTCCCCGTGTGGAAGGGCAAGTCGTCCGCTTCCACCATGAGGCGGGGTGGGGGTTCATAGGGAGTCCCCAGTATCAGGACGACGTCTTCGTCAGCAAGCGGGACGTCGAGCCGCGTCTGAAAAAGGGACACCCTGGTCGGAACCTCTTCCCGGGTGACGTAGTCACTTACACCCACCACCATGAGTGCGGGGGTGGTACGCCCTGGATGTCCACAAGGTATCCGGGAGCGACGCCCCCTCGCGCTCAGCCTCAGAGGACCGGTCAGCCTCCGTCGGGAGGAATGAGCCTTTTCCCAGGAAGGAACCCGAGAGTTAAGCAGCCCCGGCGGCTGTAACTTGTTTAAAGTTGTTAAGTTTATGTTTATGTTCTAATTTACATCCCCGGTTTCCAGAGACATTGGTCCCTGCGGACTTGCAGCAGGCAGACTCTTACCCTGTATATAGTTTGCATCTCTTTAGGTGCTCCTTATTGGTTTTATGTAAAATCGTGGATATTTCTACCTCAGACCTCAGAAGAAAAACCTGTCTGGAGTGGCTCTCCTGGAGGTCCAACTCGGGATCTTCATGCCCTGAAGCCACCCCAGGGCCCACGTTGGGGGTTTGGGACAGGTCCCTCGCGCTTCTGAACTGACTCCTCGTCCTTGCACTTTAACCAGTCTGTCTGTGCATAAATGTCTCTGGATAATTCTAGCACTTTTATTCTTTTTTTTGTACTTTTATATTATATTCTGCTTGAAACGTTTAAGAAGAAGTGCCTCCCATAAAGGGAAGATAGTTTATTGTTATATATAAAAAGAAAAACTTTCCCAGGTATTACTCTTTTGCAGCCCGCGGACGTGCTGTGTTTCACCAGGGGTAAATGTGGCGCCCCTGAGGGTTCGACCGCCACAGGGATGCTGCACTTCTTTAATGGAGTGTAGTGTTCCTCCTCTGAGGTAAGAACAGTGTGATGGTCAGGACCCAACCTCCACATCCAACACCACACTTCTCTCACCAGAGGGGGCTATTATGCCCCAGCTGCTGCCCCTACTGGAGTTGGGAGAGAGGGGAACCAAGAGATAGGGGAACCATTTAGTGGGTGAGGGTGGAGGATTCACATTTTAGTGACACTTAATATTTCATATTTAATACTCAGCCATCTTGGGCTCAGTGTTCTTTGTTCTTCTACTGTGATCTCCCACCCTGAACGTGGATCCTGTGTGGACCTGCAGTGGATGGAGACACAGCCCTCGTACCCTGGCCTTGGGTTGAGGGGCAGGTTGTAGATAATCTATGTCTCAACCCGGTCAAGGACCATGACCAAGAAGGCCCGGAGCTTAAGAGTGTAGCTCCACCGCAAATGGATCCCAGGGAGGATGCAGACGGAGCGGTATACGCCACCTGTCCTCACTACTCTGATCTATTCAGAGGGGTTCCGGCTGCAAGACGGGTACAGGCCCCCGACACCTGACCTTGCTACTCCACGTCCTGGTCAGGGAAGCCCGGTAGGGCCTGAGGATCCCACCGGGTAACGGAAAGAGCAGAGTTGCCACCCGTACCCTGTTTCTGAGAGAAGTTCAGAAGGAGACCCAGCATATCTACACACACATGGAGAGGAATGGACCCGGTCTGAAGTCTAGGAACACTCTATTGCGGGGTCCTGATTAAACACTTGTATTACTCGGAGGTTGCTGGACCCTCGTTACTGGTGACCGCAGAACTCCGCGAGGAGCAGGGAGAAGCCTTGCAGCTGTACTCTTCAACGTGAGTAAAAACCCTGGAAGTTAACCCCTATGGCCTCCGGACTCTTTATTTTGCAGAATACCGCATTACGCAGCACCAGACCTCCTACACTACAACCCTCGCCATCCTGTTTTCTCCTCTGCCCTGAGGCCCTGCTCCGCCTGTGGGGAGTAGTAACAACGACGGCTGCCACAACATCCCGCCTCAGAGGACTGCAGCAGCGCTGGTGGCCTTCACCAGGTGCCACTGGTGGCATAGTCGAAATCAGCCACTCAACCTGGATGAGCCCGTACCATCTCTTTTTAGTGTGACGGCCCTGGGCACAGAGCGGGTCCGGGCCACGGCTGCACCCCATCGACAACTTAGGACCCGGCTCCGAGTACCCCCATCTTCCCAGGGTAGGGCTTACAGCGTGCGTGCTGCGCTGCGCTGCCCGTCACATCTACACTGCTCAGAAAAATAAAGGGAACACTTAAACAACAGAATATAACTCCAAGTAAATCAAAAATCTGTGAAATCAAACTGTCCGCTTAGGAAGCAACACTGATTGACAATCAATTTCACATGCTGTTGTGCAAATGGAATAGACAATAGATGGAAATTATTGGCAATTATCAAGACACACTCAATAAAGGAGTGGTTCTGCAGGTGGGAACCACACACCACATCTCAGTACCAATGCTTTCTGACTGATGTTTTGGTCACTTTTGAATGTTGGTTGTGCTTTCACACTCATGGTAGCATGAGACGGACTCTACAACCCACAGAAGTTGCTCAGGTAGTGCAGCTCATCCAGGATGGCACATCAATGCGAGCTGTGGCAAGAAGGTTTGCTGTGACTGTCAGCGTAGTGTCCAGAGGCTGGAGGCGCTACCAGGAGACAGGCCTGTACACCAGGAGACATGAAGGGGGCCGTAGGAGGGCAGCAACCAAGCAGCAGGACCGCTACCTCCACCTTTGTGCAAGGAGGAATAGGAGTAGCACTGCCAGAACCCTGCAAAATGACCTCCAGCAGGCCACAAATGTGCATGTGTCTGCACAAACGGTTAGAAACCGACTCCATGAGGGTGGTATGAGGGCCCGACGTCGACAGATGGGGGCTGTGCTCACAGTCCAACACCGTGCAGGACGCTTGGCATTTGCCAAAGAACACCAGGATTGGCAAAGTCGCCACTGGCGCCCTGTGCTCTTCACAGATGAAAGCAGGTTCACACTGAGCACATGTGATAGACGTGACAGAGTCTGGAGACGCCGTGGAGAGCGATCTGCTGCCTGCAACATCCTTCAGCATGACTGGTTTGGCAGTGGGTCATTAATGGTGTGGGGTGGCGTTTCTTTGGAGGGCCACACAGCCCTCCATGTGCTTGCCAAAGGTAGCCTGAGTGCCATTAGGTACCGAGATGAGATCCTCAGACCCCTTGTGAGACAATATGCTGGTGCGGTTGGCCCTGGGTTCCTCCTAATGCAGGACAATGCCAGACCTCATGTGGCTGGAGTGTGTCAACAGTTCCTGCAAGATGAAGGCATTGAAGCTATGGACCGGCCCGCCCGTTCCCCAGACCTGAAGCCGATTGAGCACTTCTGGGACATCATGTCTCGCTCCTTCCACCAACGTCACGTTGCACCACAGCCTGTCCAGGAGTTGACGGATGCTTTAGTCCAGGTCTGGGAGGAGATCCCACAGGAGACCATCCGCAACCTCATCAGGAGCATGCCCATGCTTTGTAGGGAGGTCATACAGGCACGTGGAGGCCACACACAATACTGAGCCTCATCAGGAGCATGCCCAGGCGTTGTAGGGAGGTCATACAGGCACGTGGAGGCCACACACAATACTGAGCCTCATTTTGACTTGTTTTAAGGACATTACATAATAGTTGGATCAGCCAGTAGTGTGTTTTTCCACTTTAATTTTGGGGGTGACGCCAAATCCAGGCCTCCATTGGTTAATAAATTTGATTTCCATTGATGATTTTTGTGTGATTTTGTTGTCAGCACATTCAACTTTGTGCAGAACAAAGTATTCAATGAGAATATTTCATTCATTCAGATCTAGGATGTGTTATTTGAGTGTTCCCTTTATTTTTTTGAGCAGTGTATATAGAGCCATGCAAAGCAATACAATAAATAAATTAATTAATTAATTAATTAAAAAATCACAGAATTATAACTCCAGACTGTCCCTTTAAATTGCAGTGCATGTTCCCATATTACAACCCCATCATCCCATTCCTGCTGGGAGTTTTAGTCACTGCATTCTATGACATCACTGCATTGTATGACATCACGGCATTCTATGACATCACAATGACATACAGTTATATGAAAAAGTTTGGGCACCCCTATTAATCTTAAGATTAATGTTTTATAAAAATTGGTGTTTTTGCAACAGCTATTTCAGTTTGATATATGTAATAACTGTTGGACACAGTAATGTTTCTGCCTTGAAATGAGGTTTATTGTACTAACAGAAAATGTGCAATCTGCATTCAAACAAAATTTGACAGGTGCATAAGTATGGGCACCTCACCAGAAAAGTGACATTAATATTTAGTAGATCCTCCCTTTGCAAAAATAACAGCCTCTAGTCGCATCCTGTAGCTTTTAATGAGTTCCTGGATCCTGGATGAAGGTATTTTTGACCATTCCTCTTTACAAAACAATTCCAGTTCAGTTAAGTTTGATGGTCGCCGAGCATGGACTGCCCTCTTCAAATGATCCCACAGATGTTCAATGATATTCAGGTCTGGGGACTGGGATGGCCACTCCAGAACATTGTAATTGTTCCTCTGCATGAATGCCTGAGTAGATTTGGAGCGGTGTTTTGGATCATTGTCTTGCTGAAAGATCCTTCCCCTGCTTAACTTCAACTTTATCACTGATTCTTGAACATTATTGTCAAGAATCTGCTGATACTGAGTGGAATCCATGCGTCCCTCAACTTTAACAAGATTCCCGGTGCCGGCATTGGCCACACAGCCCCAAAGCATGATGGAACCTCCACCAAATTTTACTGTGGGTAGCAAGTGTTTTTCTTGGAATGCTGTGTTTTTTTGACGCCATGCATAACGCCTTTTTGTATGACCAAACAACTCAATCTTGGTTTCATCAGTCCACAGGACCACAGGGCTTCTCCAAATGTGCTTTTGCATACCTCAGCCGACTCTGTTTGTGGCGTGCTTGCAGAAACGGCTTCTTTCGCATCACTCTCCCATACAGCTTCTCCTTGTGCAAAGTGCGTTGTATAGTTGACCGATGCACAGTGACACCATCTGCAGCAAGTTGATGCTGCAGCTCTCTGGAGGTGGTCTGAGGATTGTCCTTGACTGATCTCACCATTCTTCTTCTCTGCCTTTCTGATGTTTTTCTTGGCCTGCCACTTCTGGCCTTAACAAGAACTGTCCCTGTGTTCTTCCATTTCCTTACTATGTTCCTCACAGTGGAAACTGACAGGTTAAATCTCTGAGACAGCTTTTTGTATCCTTCCCCTGAACAACTATGTTGAATAATCTTTATTTTCAGATCATTTGACAGGTGTTTTGAGGAGCCCATGATGCCACTCTTCAGAGGAGATTCAAACAGGAGAACAACTTGCAAGTGGCCACTTTAAGTAGCTTTTCTCATGATTGCATACACCTGGCTATGAAGTTCAAAGCTCAATGAGGTTACAAAACCAAAAATAGTGCTTTAGTAAGTCAGTAAAAAGTAGGTAGGAGTATTTAAAACAAGAAAATGATAAGGGTGCCCATACTTATGCACCGGTAAAATTTTGTTTGAATGCAGATTGCACATTTTCTGTTAGTACAATAAACCTCATTTCAAGGCAGAAACATTACAGTGTCCAACAGTTATTACATATATCAAACTGAAATAGCTGTTGCAAAAGCACCAATTTTAAGAAAACATTAAGCTTAAGATTAATAGGGGTGCCCAAACTTTTTCATATAACTGTACCTGCATTAGATCATCATACACAGTTGGAGCTGCTCATTAGTTCACGAATAGGCCGAAAGGAGATGAAGCAGTAGATCACTTTGTTGGAATAAAGCAAGGAGAGGAATCCACCAGGTATGCAGGACATCTACACCACCGCCATCTACTATAGAGAGCTCACATACTGTAGGTCTTACTGGAGAAGCCCAAGGATCTAGTGGAGAAATATCTGAACTTCTTCCAGAATCACAGGATCCAACATCTCCAACGCTCCAAAACAGGGAAACTCATGTACTGGATTCTAGAAAGTATCATGTGAGGAGCAGAATAATCTCTGTAGAGTTCATGGTCAGAGTCCGGACACTGGACATTTCCAATCTCTCTCATTTGAAGGATCGTTCCTCCTCCATCTTTCCGCACCCTTCACTTCTTTCATGACTGAATCTGTGATGTCTTTAAGATCTTGTTTTCCTATAAGTTTGGATTTAGTGGATCCTGAGGTTCCTGAACATCCAGTAATACAGAATCTTTTCTTTCAGACGCATCAATTGTTGGACCTTTCCTATCTCGTATGAAGCTCACAAAGCAGGAGGAGGACTGCAGCAGGTGTGTATGGCGGCTTCTTCAGCAGTATTCCTAGGGCACGGTTATAGATTTTGGTGCAGCGCCTCTTCCAATCTGATTTTAATAAGCTTCCCATCAATTTCAATGGAAGAAAAACAGTGTACATGTATAGTAAGTGATGAGAGCTGCAGATCAGGGGGGCTGATATTGGGGGTAGGCGGGTGCTACAGGGATATATCAGCAAGGCGTCTTAGATATGGTCAGGAACAATATGGCGCCATTAGAGTCTTCACTGGCGAGAATAATGATGAAGGAAACTTTGGGAGGTTGAAGACTTATGTTTTAAATAATTGGAGACCCCCCAGGGGATGTAATGTCCCAAATCATTATCACCTTTGTAATTCCTCTAGATTTGGGAGTTTTTGATGTGAATAGCACTATTTTTCCATCATTCATGTCTCCTAATAAAAATTCTCTGATTTCAGTTCCCTTAATAGCTTTATACGAGCGAAACCACAAACATCGAGTAATTCACCTTCCGACGTCTGAGGAGGCACCGGAAGATTTGAGACATCACAAGATGAAGAAAAGGCAAGAGTAAGTGTATGATCACTTTGTGTCTTATTCCTTCAGTCAAAAACATCCATTTTAAAGTGGAACATGCTTTGTTAACCCCTTATTTCTGGACTTTTCTCTGTGTCTTGTAAATCTGAGCAATTTGTTCGTTACCTGAATTGATTTGACATTTTTTGCCGGCGTTTTTAGCTTTTCACGACTTTTTATCGGCATTTTGCGCTCAAAAAAAGATACCCAGGCATCTTCCAGGCGTTTTTTAGCCTTTCCATTGATAATCTTTTAGTATAAATTTAATTAACCCCTTTATGTCCTTAGATGTATAGGTCGCCTCCCTCCCTTTGATGCGGGCTCCGGCGCTGAGCCTGCATCCTTCCCGGCACATGACCGCTGATTTGATCAGCGGTCATGTGCCGCTAACAGCCGATCCAGCCACGACTATTAACATGTTAAATGCCGCTGTCAATCTCTGACAGTGGCATTTAACTTGCACAAACCGGATGTGCGTCTTAAGACCCGCCCATCTGAGCCCCTGTCACTTGATTGTGGGGCGCCGATGGGTTGTCATTAGAACCGGGGACCTGCAGAAGACCCCCGTGCTTGTCATTGCAGATCTCCTATGAACGCCAGCCCGTGGTCGGCGTTCCTAGAAGATGATATTTTTGCTAGACATAGCAAGGCTGAAGCTCTTGCTATACATAGCATAGCATAGGTGGTCAGATGATCGCAGCTTCAAGTTTCCTAAGTAGTTTTGGTTGCCACAATATTGCAATTAAATGCAATAAGAGGCAACCAAAACATGGTATGTACCCCATAATGGTATAAAAAAAAACATCATCTCGGCGCTTAAAAAATAAATCCTCACCCCAGATCCCAAAAAATGGAGATGCTACAGGTCTCTGAAAATGGTGTCATTTGCATTTTTTTTCACCATTTAATTAAAAATTCTTACAAAACTGTAAAAAAAGTAAAGATTCCAGAGATCTCCTTCCGGTCTTTTTAGAAACGGAAAGTAAAAAAAAAAGTACAGAAAAAGACGTAATGTGAACATACTGTACCTTAACACAGCAAGACTAAAACATCAAAAATATATGGCCTTACAACACAAGACAAAGACAGACATTGCAAGACGAAACAAAGACAGACATCCCAAGATGTGATAAAGACTGTAATCCCAAGACATGATAAAGACAGAAATCCCAAGATGTAATAAAGACAGAAATCCCAAGACGAGGTAAAGACAGTAATCCCAAGACGTGATAAAGACAAAAATCCCAAGATGTAATAAAGACAGAAATCCCAAGATGAGGTAAAGACAGAAATCCCAAGACGCAATCAAGATGAAATCCCAAGACGAGATGAAGACGAAATCCCAAGACCGTGATGAAGACGAAATCCCAAAAGAAGATGAAGACGAAATCCCAAGACGAGGTAAAGACAGAAATCCCAAGACGAGAAAAAGACAAAAATCCCAAAACGGGGTAAAGACAGAAATCCCAAGACGAGGTAAAGACAGAAATCCCAAGACGAGAAAAAGACAAAAATCCCAAAACGGGGTAAAGACAGAAATCCCAAGACGAGGTAAAGACAGAAATCCCAAGACGAGGTAAAGACAGAAATCCCAAGACGAGAAAAAGACAAAAATCCCAAAACGGGGTAAAGACAGAAATCTCAAGACGAGGTAAAGACAGAAATCCCAAGACGAGGTAAAGACAGAAATCCCAAGACGAGGTAAAGACAGAAATCCCAAGACGAGGTAAAGACAGAAATCCCAAGACGAAGTAAAGACAGACATTGCAAGAAAAGACAAAGACTATAGCCCGGCTTCTCCGGTTTCCTCCCACACTCCAAACACATACTCAAGGGGTTGTTCAGTATTGTAGAAACCTGGTTGTCTGATGAATTTGTTTTTAAATAAAACAGTTCAGATCTATTGGGCAGAGTTCACACCTTGCATATTTGGTGCGGATTTTACTCACATGAAACTCAGCATTTTAGTGTCTCACAATTTATGTTGCGGATTTTACAAAAATCTTCAACATGTGAACGCCACTTAAAACTGAATGCACAGATCAGCACACAACCATATTTTTCCAATCCTGGAGAATCTTTTTGATTAATTTTATTTAATTTGATGAATTGCAAGTAATTTATTATATATAACAGCATTATTATTATTATTATTATTATTATTATTGGTTCACTGCCTATTGATAATAAATAATTTGTAACTAGAAGCGGTTCCGGTGTCGTTCTTCTCCAGGATTATTATATCACACAGTCACGACGATGAATATAGACGATCATTCTCCATATTCCTGACTAGTCTCCTGTCCATCATTCACTCTCCAGGTCCACCATGTCCGGCCGATAATGTAAGGCTGTGGTGACCGGTTATAATCTTCCACTGCAGCCAGAAATGTAATATCAGAGAAGGAAATGTAAGATTCCCAGTCACACATTGCATTATCCTCCGGGAACAAACGCTGGAAATATCGGAAGTGCCACCATATGAATTAGTAATGGGCTCAGTGACACTTTTAAAGTAATAAAACCACTTCGGTGCCTGCTTAAAAAAAATAATAAAGCCCTTTAATGGGATTGTTCAGTAGTGAAGGGAGTTAAAATAAACCTTCCACTAATGGTAATTTGGTTATTGCAAGGAATTGTCTCTCCTCTAAAAATAAAGGATTGGTTTAAATTGGTTAAACAAAAAGTAGAAAATGGACCAAATAATAAAAAAGGAAATGTTTCCAGTGTGGTAGAACGGCTTCCACGGCTGTACACTGAGGTGGACACGGAACACTGTCTCTTTAAGGTTTGGATTGGTTTATTAAAAATGTCGTAAACCAACCTAGAGTTCATAAAGTAAACACAGCCCATTTGGCATAAACGGCAAAGCAAAATAAAAGATACAGCACAGTCCGTATATCGGCCGGAGTCCAGCCACTCAGGGTTAACAATAGCTCACGGTCCAGGTTAGCACAAAACACAAGCTCCTCTCTCTCAGGAGCTAGGCTCCCCATACCCTGAACATCACCTGAGTGAAAAGGCTGGCTATTTAAAGTCCCTGGGGTAGAGATATGGTGAATGACCTCCCGCCCGCACTATGGTCATTCACCTATAAAACATGCCCTTTTAAATGGCTGATTAACCCTCTCTGCACCTACTATGCAGAAGACTTCCACGTTTCACATCACTGAAGCTAATAGCCTCAGTAAAACATATCTCCCCTCCAGTATTCTGCCAGCAACTTTGTCACAACAGATATAGGCTAGTATGTTTCAAGGAACAATCATTCCTTTAATTATTTATTCTGAAGATCTAAAAGATCTAAAGTTCCTCCCCCACCCACCTCTCTCCTGGAGGGTGGTTGGGGTGAGATACTGGGTGACTTATTATTTGTGACTTTTCCTTTATTTATACAGTCATTCTGTTTTGATAAAGTTTGAAAAAAGAGCCCCTTTAAAAATAAGTCCCCTTAAAGGGGTTGTCCACTGCTGAACAACATCTTCTTAACTGTAGTTTACAAAAAAAATCTAGATACAGTTCTGCTCAAAAGTTTACATACCCCGGCAGAATTTTTCCTTTCTTGGCCTTGTTTCAGAGAATATGAATGATAAGAAAAAAACTTTTTCTCCACTCATGGTTATTGGTTGGGTGAAGCCATTTATTGTCAAACTACTGTGTTTTCTCTTTTTAAATGTTAATACATATATAAAAAAATGTAAGTACAATAAGAGGTTCAGAGTAGCCATTTTTAAGGCCCAAGGTTATGAGGTTACATGGGGGCATAGTGTTAAGTGATTTTGGCATAGTGTTTCGGTTATTGCTCTTATTGGCAATAACGTTATTGTATTTTCACAGGTGCAGCCCCTCTTTTGATGTGGATCATGGGTCACTCGTTTTTTGGGTAGCTCTTCGGGCGTCTGTGCATCCTGCCGGGCGTCAACTTGGGTTAGCAAGAGAGGAAGCACTGGTGCGGTGGATTGTAACTCGTGGTATGGTGTGGGGGAAAACTCTTTGGGAGTTTCATCGTTTTGTCAGGTTGGACAGGGCCCCTGATTTGTTAGTGCTTCACGTGTGGGGCAACAATCTGGGCAAGAGGCCTTTTCGTGAGCTTATCAAAGATATTACGTTTCATCTGTTAAGGTTATGGGCGATGTTCCCAAACGTGGTTACAGTGTGGTCGAATATTGTTCCAAGGAAATTTTGGTGTAGGGCCCGTTCAGCTTCTAGTGTTAATAAGGGAAGACTCAAGGTCAACAGAGCAGTGGCCAAGCTTATGACAAGGAATGGTGCGGTGGCTGTCCGTCATGCTGTACTTGAATCTGGCGAGGGGGAATTTTGGAGACGTGATGGTGTGCATTTGAATGCAATAGGCTTTGATGTTTGGTCTTTGGCAATCCAAGAAGGGATTGAACTTGGTCTAAAGTTATGGAGGGTGTGGTAGAGTGGCTCACTCAGCTGCACATACAGATAGGCACAGGAACACTGTCTCTTTAAACCTTCCGGTTTATTAAGAGTACCTGACCGCTGTTCCGCCTTCACCCAGGACATGCAGTCTGTCCACTGCCGTCACACTTGCTTCCTGGGGATCTTGCCCGCACTTCTAGCACCAACTGTGGTAGATCGGTTTACTCGGCTGCACATAGAGGTAGGCACAGGAACACTGTCTCTTTAAACCTTCTGCTGGTTTATTAAGAGCACTGCATAAACCACGGCAATGTTAGCAAAACAAAAACTGTCTTCCTCGTCTAACAGGAAAAACAAAGCATAATGTATGGCACAGTCCTTGTTGCTACGGGAAACCGCCCGCTCCAGAAACAAACAACCCAAGGTTTAGCTTTCCTTCACATGACAATACAGCTCTAGAGCTTTCACTTCCAGACCCACCGCACACCAAATGCTCTATAAACCAAGGCATTTATCCTCTGGACTCCTCCCTCTCTACAGCTGTTCAATCATCCTAGCACTAAAAATGACTGATTAACCCCTCAGCAATTTGTGTTCTAGATAATTTTTCCTAGGTTTATATTACGGAAAGTAACAAGTTCAGTGCTACATATCTCCCATCCAGTACTTTGCCAGTGACTTTGTCACACATCCCCCCTCTGCCCAAAGTCAGGGGTTTTGGCATCTTCAGTCACCAAACAGGGAAGTCTAGACAGGGCATCTACGTTGCCATGCAGCTTGCCAGGCTTCTGTTCCACCATAAAGTTGAAGTCCAGTAGCCCTGAGTTCAACTCTTGGAAAGCCATCTCTGCTTCAAGAGACCATTTGGCTATTGACGTCTTGGTGCCCTTAAGAAGGTCAGTCAGGGTGCGGCTGTCATTGCGAAATTCGGGATACACCACTGATAGTATCCCACCATTCCTAGAAATGCACGAACCGCTCCATGCAGCGCAATGGGCCCCACACAGTGCTCCACACCGTGTAATGGGCCCCACACAGCACCCCACGCAGCGCAATAGGCCCCACGCAGCGCTCCACACCGTGTAATGGGCCCCTCATGGTGCTCCACACAGTATAATGGCCCCAGATTAAAATAATAATAACTACTCACCTCTGCCTATTCCAACGCTGATCTGGACTTCACATATTACAGTCCTACGTGTGCCATCTCCTCACCCTTCTCAGCGCTTCACTAGCACTGCGGCCACTCTCCTCAGGCCGCACGCCTGGCTCCCAACAGGCCGCGTGCCCAGCTCCCATCAGGCCACGGCTCTAGTGAGAGGGGGATGGTGCGCGGGCTGAGGAGAGTGATGGCAGTGCTGAAGAAATGGCGCGCGTGCCCACCGGGATGGCTCTGCGTGCCCCCTCTGGCACGCGTGCCATAGGTTCGCCTCCACTGCCCTATACCAAAGACGTGTTTAGAAGGATTGAGGGACGATATTTGCCAGCCGTACTTGGATGACAATGTGGTACACAGCAAAACCTTCCGGGACCATGTTGAACACGTGAGGACCGTATTACAACGGTATCAGCAACACGGAGTTAAGTTGACCCCAAAGAAGTGTGAACTGTTCAAAAGACAAGTCCGATTTCGAGGGAAAATTGTGTCCGGAGAAGGATATACCATGGAGCAGGGCCGGCTCCAGGTTTTTCTGGGCTCCGGGCGAAAGAGTCTCAGTGGGCCCTTTTAACACATACACGATTCATGATGCACAGATACGGCGGAGAAATATATATATATAGTACACAGGGCCCAGCCTGCCACCTCATCCTTCACATATGCAGACATGCGCACGCAGACACGCGCGCACACACGGTACGCAGACACGCGCGCACACACGGTACGCAGACACGCACACACGGTACGCAGACACGCACACACGGTACGCAGACACGCACACACGGTACGCAGACATGCACACACGGTACGCAGACATGCACACATACAGACAAACACATATTTTTACACAAATTCTTAAAGACATATATAAAACAGACAAATATATATACACAGTTATACACACTGACAGTCATATACATGCACTCACACAGACCCATTACAAGTATTTTTAATATGGGGATTGGGGAAGCCTCACTCACCTGTCCCCGGTCCAGTGTCCTGTCCAGCAGCTCCTCGGGTATGGGGCAGTGCAGGGCCCCCGGCGTGTCACAGACTTCATGGCCCTGGACCATCAGAGGGGCCCACTTGCGGTCGGGTCCGGGCCGCTCCCCCCCATCTGTGCAGGACCTCCGCTCCGACGGTGTTTGATGGCACTCCCCCAGACATGGCTGCGCGCTGTGCGACTGTGTCTGCTAGTAATGATGCGGCAGGGGCGACACACAAGCAAAATTAAAGGTGCAGTGCCTTCGACCCTGCCGTGTCATTACTAGCAGACACAGTCGCACAGCGCGCAGCCATGTCTGGGGGAAGTGCCGGCAATCAAGCAGCGCCTGCGTCACTGAACAGGTGCCGAAGATGCGGCCATGGCCCCGACAGTGAGTGGTTGTGTGGGCCCGGCCCCGACAGTGAGTGGGCAGGCGGGCGGGTGTGTGAGCCCGGCCCCGACAGTAAGTGGGCGGGTGGGTGTGTGGGCCCGGCCCCGACAGTGAGTGAGTGGGCGGGCGGGTGTGTGGGCTGGGCCCCGACAGTGAGTGGGCGGCTGGGCCCCTCTGATTTTCCAGGGCCCCGGCACTTGCCCGGGTACGCCGGGTGCTGACGCCGGCCCTGCCATGGAGCCAGCAGAAATCGCTCCGATACTGGCCTTAAAAGACAATCAGCCCTCTCCTTCTCTGTCAGGGAGTTGAGGCAGATATTAGGATTGCTCTCCTACTATCGTACTTACGTTCGGAACTTCTCTAGGATTGCTGCCCCACTATATCTCCTCTTGGGGACGACGACAGAGATAACACCCATGGAGAAAACGCCTTTTCGTCCCAAGAGCCCATTCTCTGGACAGCAGACCACCAGGAGGTATTGGAAGAACTATTACACTACCTGGTAAAACCACCCATCTTGGGATATCCTGATTTCAATTTACCATTTGTTCTTCATTGTGACGCTTTTCAAGTTGGACTGGGAGCTGCCCTACATTAGCATCAAGATGGAAAAATGAGAGTCATTGGTTACGGTTCTAGAACGCTGACAGAAGTCGAGAAGAATTACGCAGATCCTCGGGTACTGTGCTTAGGGCGCGTGTGCGCGTGCTCCCTTTCTCTTAAAGGGGCCGTGTGCGCCGTCCTAAGATGTCCCCGGCCAATGGCTGGAGGACAGGTATTATTTAAGGCACCTCCCCCAACATGGAAGTGCCTGTGCAACATTGTCAGTTTGGTTCCTAACCTTCCTGTTAGTTCTCAGGTCCCAGTGCTGTCCGCCAGCCTGTCTATCAGCCGTGGCCGCCAGCCTGTCTATCAGCCGTGCCCACCAGCCTGTCTACCATTTGTGCCCGCCAGCCTGCCTACCAGTTGTGCCCGCCAGCCGAGTTCGCCTGCCTATCTACCAGCCGTGCCTGTCTGCCTGCTCATCTACCGTGCCAGTAGGCACCTGTCATCTATCCTGTGGGAGTCGCCTGCTCTCACACGAAGTCGGTCCCGGAGTGGCACTTGGTCTACCTTCCCGGTCCCTCCTTGGTTCACGGAGTCGTAAAGCCGCCATCGAGCCAGGGTCGGTCAGGGTGAGGTCCCTAGTTACGCCTCTCTGGTCCCTCCTTGTACCACAGCACAGTGGTTCCACCACCCGGCACCGTAACACCCACATTGCATTCCATATAGCATAATGAGCCCCACATTGCCTTCCACGTTGTATAATGCACCTGGCATTGCCTTCCACTTTGTCTAATGCACCTCACATAGTATAATGCACCCCACATAGCCTCCCACATAGTATAATAGGCCCCACATAGCCTTCCACATAGTATAATAGGCCCCACATTACCTTCCATAGAATAATGCACCTTGACCCTCAGGCCCTCCAAACAGTAAAATTCCCTCTACAATGTATTCAATGATTAAAAAAAAAATACTC
This sequence comes from Phyllobates terribilis, assembly GCF_046119375.1. NCBI lineage: Eukaryota > Metazoa > Chordata > Amphibia > Anura > Dendrobatidae > Phyllobates > Phyllobates terribilis. The sequence goes on from NW_027362767.1 coordinate 145,979,733, forward strand.
ACCTCTCCTCATTCCCCCACGTCTCTGGTCTGCGCAACGTTTGGTCTGAAGCACTGCACTTCTCAGTCCAGTGGTTGTGAGATATTAACGTCATTGCGCCCGTTGCACTGAGACGTCAGAGCTCAGATGCAGAGGGAGAATGATGGAGAAGGAAGCGTCAGCTGATGCTCCCTCTTCCATCACTGCTTTCAACTGTATCAACATCCATGATCCGTGGCCACGTGGTCTGCTGCCTCACCTGCTCACCTGCCATAGCTCCCCACCAGTCCTCTACTCACTTCTTCAGGCACCTGCTTTGACTCCGGTCTTCAATTCACTCTTCGTCAGCGCTTCTGGCATCGACTAGACCTCAATGCACATTATGATATCATGACTTTGGAACGTGTGTTACCCCATGTGGTTACGTGGGTCGAAGTATGTTATAATGTGAATTGAGGCCAGGTATGGGCCAGATCCTCCAGCGATGAGTGAAGAGAAGATCAGAGTCGGAGATGGTGCTTCAGGCTCTGTTCACATCACACTTAATCCACTTGTTAATGGGTCTGTCGGGGCTTACATCTGAAGCCTTGAAAAATGGGATTTGAACATTCACGCTGACAAGGTCATTGACTGTCATGATGAAGAATGAGTCATGGTGTGCTGTGGTGGACATCATTTTCAGCCTTTGTTCACCTATTTATTGTGGGCACTAAAACTTAGTTGACCATGTGTTAGTACTCACATCCGTCTCCATCATTAAAGCCAGAGCAAACGTCCGAATCCTGTTTTTTAGGACTTCAGACGTAAGCCCCCGACGGAGCCACTGAGGAATGGATAAAATGTGATGTGAACATAGTCTTAGAAAACAAACACAGGACAAGTGACGAGTCGAGGCAGCAAGGAGAGGGGCAAGGTGAGTATGATATTATGTTATTTGACCACTGCCCAGGCTCATATGAATCCAGCAAAATGGACGCCATTTTGCTGCAGTCACCTGAATCAAATCCCCCATAATTCGAATTTACTAAAATCTATGAATTTTGGGAAATTCTAAATTAATTTGATTGGTTTAGAATAGATTGGCTCATCCTTCATAGTTTGCATTGCACATAGGGACATGGCAGATAAATAACTACTCGTATATTCAGTTTGAGGTAAAGTTTAAGCTCCAGGTTGGAGGAGAGGTATATTTTTGCCTGATTTTCTTGAAGCTGATTTACTTTTGTTGAATTTAAGAGAAAAATGGGTGACTCGATTCTCCGATTATATTCTATGGATCAACGAATCGACAAAATGGCAAAACAGGCCAAATCCGGACATTTTTTTTCGCCTTGGTGTTACTGGTGGGATCCAATGGCCAGAAGAGCACAAGAGGACACAGAAAGTTGTAACTGGCAATGATAAGAAAAATACAAAGAGGAGTTGGAGACTGGAGCTGGAGACTAAGGGCTCAACACAATGCTCATTCAATGTCTCAGAGTGCCATGTGCCCAAACAGGAACAAAGATGGCTTCCACAGAGACAACATCGGCCATCTTAGAAATGGGCAAATCCAGTTACAAAATAGTAGCCTCCAGTGGAAAAGAGTGGAAATACAGTACAATTTCTCAAGGTGTACAACAGCAATCACTGGTGGTCAATCAGCTCATAAAAACAAACAGAAGTCTGACATTTGGAGTCTGGAGACCTCAGAGAATGATTAACAGCTTTTTTTTGTTGTAACAGCTGTCAGGACACATTAGATTTGTATCTGGTAAGTTTGAGCAAATCTTTGGAATTCGTATTCCGGCATCCTTGTGATAAGATGTACCTGTGTATAATGCAGCCCACATAAAGTAGGAAGATAAAGCTGCTTCTAGAAGGTTAATCGGCAAAAAGGAGGACATAGCTGCTTGTAAAGAATTAATCTGCCAAAAAAAGGAATCAGCTGTAACGTGGTACAGTAATGTGAGTCTCTCACTACATACTGTGCTCAGGCAGACAGTCACAGCACACTAAGAAGCTGTGATGGAATTGTAGTTGCTGTATTTGTCTCCTGCTTCTGCTCCGTAACGCACAGGCATAGGCAGATTATATTGAGGGCAATCTGGGCTACCTCCCAGGGGCCAATGCTCCGGGTGGCCCATGGCCAGATTGCCCTCATCATAATGTAATGTGCTTAGTAGTGTTGCGTGAGGATGCTCAGATAACCCTTTCACCGAGCACGCTCGGGTACTCGCCAAGTATTTTCAGCGTGCTCGACAGCTATATTCGAGCCGCCATAGCTGCATGTGTCACGGCTGTAAGACAGCTGCGACACATGCAGGGATTGACGGTTTATTAGGCAATCCCTGCATGTGTCGCAGCTGTCTAACAGCCGCCACACTTGCAGCCGCGGCGCCTCAAACATAGTTGTCGAGCACCCCGAAAATACTCGGGCAGCACCTGAGTGTGCTCGGTGAAAGGGTTAACCGAGCGCACCCGCTCAACACTAGTGCTTAGCCATCAGCGGCACACATCTCCGCGCAGGGAGCTTTCCTGGAGCTCCACGGCCGGCAAAACAGAACAGCAGTGCAGCTCCAGGAGAGCTCCCTTCACCTTTTTTGTGACGTGATTCAACTCGCGACAGCACCTGCGTGATGATCTCATCACATATGCGCCTGCATGCATACACTGGCTGTCAAAAGTGGAGCTGCAGAGGATGGTATAAAGAGGTAAGTATAATTTATTTTAATTTTTAAAAAAAAATGAATTAAATAGGGGCCGAGGAGAGCAAATGATGCTGTATTGATTGTGGGGGAGAGCAAATGATGCTGTATTGAGGATGGGGGAGAGCAGATGATACTGTATTGAGGGTGGGGGTAAGGGAGAGCAAATGATGCTGTATTGAGGTTGGGGGAGAGCCAATGATACTGTATTGAGGGTGGGGGAGAGCAAATTATACTGTATTGAGGGTGGGGGTGAGGGAGAGCAAATGATGCTGTATTGAGGGTCGGGGGAGATCAAATGATACTGTATTGAGGGTGGGAGATGGGGACAGCTAATTATGAATTGAATGTGAGGGGTGGGGAGAGAGCAAATGATGAATTGAGGGTGTAGGAGAGAAAATGATGTTGAAGTGAGAGTGTCAGGGCAGCAAATGATGATGAATTGAGGATGGGGGACAGTAAAGGATTATGTATTGATTGTGGGGGAGAGCAAATGATGCTGTATTGAGGATGGGGGAGAGCAGATGATACTGTATTGAGGGTTGGGGTAAGGGAGAGCAAATGATGTTGTATTGAGGTTGGGGGAGAGCCAATGATACTGTATCGGGGGTGGAGGTGGGAGAGAGCAAATTATACTGTATTGAGGGTGGGGGGAGATCAAATGATACTGTATTGAGGTTGGGGGAGAGCCAATGATACTGTATTGAGGGTGGGGGAGAGCAAATGATACTGTATCGGGGGTGGAGGTGGGAGAGAGCAAATTATACTGTATTGAGGGTGGGGGTGAGGGAGAGCAAATGATGATGTATTGAGGGTCGGGGGAGATCAAATGATACTGTATTGAGGTGGGAGATGGGGACAGCTAATTATGAATTCAATGTGAGGGGTGGGGAGAGAGCAAATGATGAATTGAGGGTGTGGGAGAGAAAATGATGTTGAAGTGAGAGTGTCAGGGCAGCAAATGATGATGAATTGAGGATGGGGGACAGTAAAGGATTATGTATTGAGTGTGGGGGAGAGCAAATTATAATGAATAGAGGGTGGAGGTGGAAGAGAGAGAAGACATGACATAATGAATTGGGTGGAGGGGGCATGTACATTTAATGAACTGGGGGAGCAGGATGAACAGATTGGGGGGCATTAAGGATGCAGGAATGTGCCTGGTAATGAATTGGAGGAAAGAGTACAGGTGCTAATTAATTTATATATTTATTAGGTGGAGAAAAGTGGCTATTTATAGTTAGTGGGGGTGCAGTGGGGGATTACAATTTATATTTGAAATAGTGGGTTGCATAATAAGTAATTATATATTAATAGTGGGTGCACACATATCTGGCATACACACACAGGCATAGGCGGATTATAATGAGGTCAATCTGGGCTACATCCCAGGGCCCAATGCTTCGGGGGGCCCCTGGCCAGATTGCCCTCATCATAATCTAATGTGCTTAGTAGTTTTGCGCGAGCATGCTCAGATAACCCTTTCACCGAGCACGCTTGGGTACTCACCAAGTATTTTCAGCGTGCTCGACAACTATGTTCGAGCCACTGTAGCTGCATGTGTCGCTGCTGTTAGACAGCTGCGACACTTGCAGGGATTGCCTGTTTGTTAGATTATGTATTGAGTGTGGGGGAGAGCAAATTACAATGCATAGAGGGTGGAGGTGGGAGAGAGAGAGGACATGACATAATGAATTGGGTGGAGGGGGCATGGAAATTTAATGAACTGGGGGAGCAGGAGGAACAGATTGGGGGGCATTGAGGATGCAGGAATGTGACTGGTAATGAATTGGAAGAAAGAGTACAGGTGCTAATTAATTTATATATTTATTTGGTGGAGAAAAGTGGCTATTTATAGTTAGTGGGGGTGCAGTGGTGGATTACAATTTATGTTTGAAATAGTGGGTTGCATAATAAGTAATTATCTATTAATGGTGGGTGCATACATCTCTATTCAGCGGCACAGTGCAGGGGATTTCTTATTCAGAAAACACATGTGTACATATATGTGACCTTTTTTATTTTTAGGGGCGCGGTGATTAGTGCAGAAAACTGCAATGACTGAGTCCCAGTGTTGGGACGTCAACATGAAAGTTTGACAAGATGAAGAAGAAATAGACTTGAAATCAGACAAGACGTTAGTGGTGAGTTACTGCTGGATACAGATATTTATTCTGTATAGGGGTATGTTTACACAGAGCCATCAGCGGCTCTAAACGACCACCAATCGGTAAACCATTACTGATCGGTAGTCGTTTACTGTGGTCTGTCTGTTTAAACAGGCTATTAATGGGGTGGTCAAAACTAAATTTTATTTAATATCATAATCTAATCTTTTTTCGAATACACTTTAATTAAACATCCTAAAATTAAAATGACTCTTCATTTGAGAATCCCAGTGCATGCTGGGATACGCAAACGAAACGTCAGTGATCGCCGCAACCTCATCCCCCTCTCTGAAACTAAGCGTCATCAGTGATGTCCATTTCAGGGTCTGGGCTAGTCCCTGCTCTACTGAGCATGTGCCGATTGCCTATTACGATGTTTGCTCAGTAGATTCCTGTCACTGTGCACTATTTTACCCAGCCTTACCGTGGCTGCAGAGTCCACAAGAATTGGCCAATTTATGCGCTAAGTATTATAATTTTTTCCTATTATCTAGAGCAGTAATGCAATTCAAATTTTATATATTTAATGTTAGCATGCTATAGCGCTACAGAGTGCTGCTTTATTTGTTAGTTAAAAAAATAAAGCATTTAGATTGTGTAGTTAGGGAAGGATGCAATTTTTTTAATTACAGTATATTGGAACAAAGATTAGATTATGACATTAAATAGAGTTTAGGATGGAAATATAATTTAATTTCGGACCACCCCATTAACGTTGAAGGTGGTTTGCACGTTAATTACCAGGCCAATTTTAACAATTCTGACCAGTGTCACTTTTTAAGGTCATAACAGTGGAACGCTTCAACGGATCCCCCTGATTCTGAGACTGTTTTTTTGTGACATATTGTACTTCATGATAGTGGTAAAATTTATTCGATATGACTGGCGTTTACTTGTGAAAAAAATCAAAAATTTGGCGAAAATTTTGCAATTTTCTAAATTTGAATTTTCATGCTCTTAAAGGGGTATTCCCATCTCCAAGATCCTATCCCAATATGTAGTAGGTGAAATAATAAAAATATTAGCAAATATCTCCCATTAGACTTGTAGTATCGTATTTTTCATTCGCTATCTCTCTTACCTCATGTGCAGGGAATTCAGGACCTTAAGTATCCATGGTTACGACCACTAGCAGCCAGCTAACTAACTATGACTTTATCAGTGGACGTAACCATGGATACCCCATATGTGGGGGAAAACCACTGTTTGGGCACACGGCAGGGCTTGGAAGGGAAGGAACGTAATTAGACTTTTTGAATGTAAAATTTGCTTGAATAATTAGTGGACGCCATGTCATATTTGGAAACCCCCCACAAGTGACACTATTTTGTAAACTAGACCCCTCAGGGAACTTATCTAGATGTGTGGTGAGCACTTTGAACCCACAGGTGCTTCACAGAAGTTTATAACATTGAGCCATAAAAATAAAATGTTCCAATTTTACATTTTCATAAGGGTAACAGGAGAAATTGCACCATGCAGTTTGTTGTGCAATTTCTCCTGAGTAAGCAGATACCCCATATGTAGGGGAAAACCACTGTTGGGCGCACGGCAGGGCTTGGTAGGGAAGGAGCGCCATTTGACTTTTTGAATGTAAAATTTGCTTGAATAATTAGAGGACGCCATGTTGCGTTTGGGGAGTCTCTGATGTGCCTAAACAGTGGAAACCCCCCACAAATGACACCATTTTGGAAACTAAACCCCTCATGAAACTTATCTAGATGTGTAGTGAGCACCTTGAACCCCCAGGTGCTTCACAGAAGTTTATAATGTAGAGCCGTGAAAATAAACAAATCTTTTTCCACAAAAATTATCTTTTAGCCCCAATTTTTTTATTTTCACAAGGGTAAGAGGAGAAAATGAACCCCAAAAACTGTTGTGCAATTTCTCCTGAGTATGCAGATACCCCATATGTGGGGAAAAAACAGTGTTTGGGTGCACGGCAGGGTTCAGAAGGAAAGGCACTGTGTGACTATTTGAACGCAAAACTGGATGGAATCGAGAGTGGACGCCATATAGCGTTTGGAGAGCCCCTTATGCGCCTAAACAGTGGAAACCCACCCAAGTGACCCCATTTTGGAAACTAGACCATTCATTCTTAACTGGTCTTCAGAATGAATGGAGCTGAGGTGCCCTTGCTCTTGAGACCCATGTTCTTGGGATCGGTAGGGATTCTAGCAGTTAGACCCTCATCAATCAGGAAGTTATACTCTATCCATTGGATGGGGGTTCACTTTCAAACTTGACTGCAATAAAAAGTGGAATGTAGCACCTTCTTTAGATAACAAGGAAAAAGAAAAAGAAAAGGCGGTTTGGAAGGAGCGCCAAATAGCTAGGATGAGGCAAATAAGTGGGATTAAAAAAATTTATTTATTAATCACAACGCTTTTCAGCGGAAAAAAACGCCTTCATCAGGTGATCTTCTTTACATAAGCAGGAGGAGTGAACATTTTGAACCCAGAGGTACGACAAAAAATTTGATAACATTAGGTCATCATATTGAATAAGTTGTTATTAGTCTTGAGTGCAAGTGCTCGCTACTTGAGTTTTCATCGGGAGCTCGGGTATGCACCAAGTATCGCAAGTGCTCGAGTGACATGTTTGAGTCCCTGCTCCGCATGTTTCACCGTTATTAGACACCCCCAAAAAAACATGCAGGGATTGCCCGTGCATGGCAGGCAATCCCCGCATGGTTTTTTTGGCTGCATAACAGCCGCGAAACATATGGGGCAGAGACTCGAGCATGTCACTCGAGCACCCACGATACTCAGTGCATACCCGAGCACCCGATGCAAACTCAAGTAGCGAGCACTTGCGCTCAACACTAGTCGCCATATGGTCATCATTTTTTTTTCTTTACTTTTGAAAAAATCCCAACCCCAACACAACCCTAACCCTAGCCCAACCCTAACCCTAGAGTTTATTTTTTTACGCCGTTCCTCGTGCGGTATAAGTGATTAGATGACTTTATTCTTCAGGTCGGTGTGATTACAGCAATACCAGAATCATATCGGGTTTTTATGTTTGGCAGCTGTCACACACTAAAAGACGCATTTTTTTTTGCAAAGAATTGTTTTTGCAATCATTTTTCCATATTTCGGTCGACAGAGTCATGTCACGGCTTGTTTTTTTGGGGACAAATTTAAGTTTTTATTGGTATCATTTTTGGGCAAATTACATTTTTTGATCGCTTTCTATTCCGATTTTTGGGAGGCAGAATAAACAAAAAAGCAACAATTCAGGAATTTTTATTTTTTTTTTTATGTTCCGCGTGTGGTAAAATTGATAAAGTAGCTTTAGTCTTCAGGTCACTACGTTTACAGCGGTACCACATTTATATTGTTTTTTTTTATGTTTTGGCGCTTTTACACAATAAAAACTATTTTATAGAAATAAGAATTTTTTTTTGCATCGCTTTATTCTGAGGTCTATAACTTTTTTATTTTTCGGCTGATGGAGCTGTATGGTGGCTTGTTTTTTGCGGGACAAGATGACGTTTTCAGCGGTACCATTTTTATTTACATTTATCTTTTTGATCGCGTTTTATTCCATTTTTTGTTTGGTGGTATGATGATAAAGCACCATTTTTTGCTTCGTTTTTTATTTTATTTTTTTACCCGGTTCACTAAAGAGGTTAACTAGTGGGACAGTTTTATAGGTCAGGTAGTTCCGGATGCAGCGATACCAAATATGTGTACTTTTATTGTTTTGTTTTTTTTCATAATAATATTTATGGGTACAGTATATGTATATATGTGTGTATGTATATATATATATATATATATATATATATATATACAATTTAAAAAAAAATGTTTTCACTTTCTGACACTTTATTTGCACTTTTACACCTCCAATTCAAGGTAAGAGGGGTGCTCTTACCCTTGCCTGATCTGGAAATGCTGAGATTGACTTCAATCTGATGCAAAAGCCACCAAGATGTTTGCAGGAAGTACATCCTTAAAAACAAACCCTCCTGAGATGTGGAGATGGAGGATTGGTCCGGAGCGGTCACATGTTCCTGAGAAATGCTTTATAAGAAAGTGAAAGAAACTCTTGGAATTCTCTCACCCCCCATTTCTGCCCCATAGTCGAAAGGGAACGGTAGTGCAGGGACTAAGACATTAATTACTCGCTCCTAACAAAAGTTTATACCTTTTTAATTATTTTTTTTAGACATCTTACGGATTATGGAGTTAGATAAGATCAAAGAGGAGCTGAAGTGCCCCATATGTCTTCAGATTTTTTACCAACCAGTGATGATGGGATGTGGCCATAGCTTCTGTTTTCGATGTATTCGGGAAGCCATGAAAAAAATAGAAGAATCCAAGGAAATGCCCTTCTGTCCGGACTGTGGGATGGCGCTGCGAGAGCCCCGTATGATGCCCAGGAATATCATTTTGGAGAATATAACTAATATCTTGACTAATAACCCAGAAGAGAACAACCTCCACCTTGACTGATACCAGAGCTGCTCCTACAGATATGACTCTACTGGTATTTATGTGTTTTTTTTAGTTATAATTGTATTTACTTTTAATCTATTTTTTAAACCGATATTAATTATGGAGTTTACACTTTCTTACGATTAAGGAATTGTCCCCCTCTGATGCCATTTTATTCACCAGAGTTGAGTGCAGATATTTTGGGCTAAAAATTATTTTTGCAATTTTTTATTTTTTTTTTACATTTTGTTCCATCTCCGATGCTTAACAAAGGACTAAACCCTGTATCTAAATACACTGGCCGGAGCAAAGTGACTTGTTGGTGCCCCCCTGGCATCTAAAACCCAAAGGACATACAACCCTGTCCAAGACCACGAGATCCCTGAACACATTAAGACATTTATTTAAAGATCTTGGACTGCTGCAAAATTACTTAATAATCAAGCACGTTATGGGGAGGTAAAAGAAGAAGGCAAAGGCGACTATTGAACGTTTTGATGCCTTTATAATGTGTTTTGTAATGTTGTATGACTCAATTGTGTAATATATTTTCTTTTGAACAGAGTTTCTGTATTTTTATTCACTATTTAGACTTCGTAAGATAAAACCTCCACACAACTATTTGGTGTCCACTAATATCATTAACTGTGACAATTCAATACCATAAAAAAATACGTTTGTCACAATCAGTGAATTATGGGAATGTCTGTAGATTCTCAATCTGGATTTTCGGGCAGAAATTTACAGCATTTTACAGTATTATGCACCTAAATATTATAGAAGTATAATGTATGGTGAGACACCGGTAGAAAATGACTCAAAATGACTCAATACCTATCCACAAACTGCTGGAATAAAAATTGAGTTGGTTCAATACTATATTTTACCGAAATAAAACAAGAGCAGAGTTAAAAATACAGGGAGGATGTAACACAGAAAAAAGCAGAAGCAAATGGGTTCAGTAAAAATATATAATGTCTATCACAAGTGCTGGGTGCCAAGGAGTATATGAGTATATGTATATATAATATATATATATATGTATATGTATATATATATATATATATATATATATATATATATATATATATATATATATATATATATATATACTAGCTATTGAACCCGTTCTATTCCCGGGTGGTGAGCATTTTTATTGGTATATGGTCTCCCATGCTGGTATGTGCTGTCCCCCTCCTGCTATGTGCTCCCCCCCCATCCTGGTATTTGTGCTGCCCCCATCCTGGTATGCATGGCACCCCTCACCCCCTATCCTGGTATGCATGGTACCCCCTCATCCCTATTCTGGTATGTATGGTACCCCCCCAATCCTGGTATGCATGGCACCCCTCATCCCCAATGTTGGAATGCATGGCACCCCTCACCCCAAATCCTGGTATGCATGGTGCCCCTCACCCCCAATCCTGGTATGCATGATCCCCTCACCCCCCAATCCTGGTATGCATAGTCCCCTCTCCCCCAATCCTGGTATGCATGGCACCCCTCACCCCCAATCCTGGTATGCATGGTCCCCTCACCCCCCAATTCAGGTATGCATGGTCCCCTCACCCCCAATCCTGGTATGCATGGCACCCCTCATCCCCAATTCTGCTATGTATGGTACCCCCACATCCCTATCCTGGTATGTATGGTATCCCCTCACCCACCACTCCCAATCCTGGTATGCATGGCACCCCTCATCCCCAATTCTGGTATGTATGGCACCTCTCACCCCCCAATCCTGGCATGTATGGTACCCCTCATCCCCAATGCTGGTATGCATGGCTCCCCTCACCCCTCAATCCTGATATGCATGGTCCCCTCACCCCCAATCCTGGTATGCATGCCCCTCACCCCCAATCCTGGTATGCATGCCCCTCACCCCCCAATCCTGGTATACATGGTCCCCTCACCCCCAATCCTGGTATGCATGACCCCCTCACCCCCCAATCCTGGTATGCATGGTCCCCTCACACCCCAAACCCTGGTATGCATGGTCCCCTCATCCCCTAATCCTGGTACGCATGGTACCCCTCACCCCCCTATCCTGGTATGCATGGTACCCCTCACCCCTCAATCCTGGTATGTATGGTACCCCTCATCCCCCAATCCTGGTATATGTGGCCCCCTCATCTCCCTAACCTGGTATGCATGGTCCCCACACCCCCCAATCCTGGTATGCATGGCCCCCTCACCCCCCAATCTTGGTATGCATGGTCCCCTCACAACCCAATCCTGGTATGCATGGTCCCCTCACCCCCTAATCCTGGTATGCATGGTACCACCTCATCCCTATCCTGGTATGTATGGCACCCCTCACCCCCCAATCCTGGTATGCATGGGACCCTCATCCCCCAATCCTGGTATGTATGGCACCCCTCACCCCCCAATTCTGGTATGCATGGTCCCCTCACCCCCTAATACTAGTATGTATGGCACCCCTCATCCCCCAATCCTGGTATGCATGCCCCCCCCAATCCTGGAATGTATGGCATCCCTTACCCCCCAATCCTAATATGCATGGTCCCCTCACCCCCCAATCCTGGTATGCATTGTGCCCTCACCCCCCAATCCTGGTATGCATGGTACCCTTCATCGCTATCCTGGTATGCATGGTCCCCTCAACTCACAATCCTGGTATGCATGGTACCCCTCATCCCTATTCTGGTATGCATGGTCCCCTCACCCTCCAATCCTGTTATGCATGGTCCCCCTCACCCCCCAATCCTGTTATGCATGGTACCCCCTCATCCCTATCTTAGTATGTATGGCACCCCTCACCCTCCAGTCCTGGTATGCATGGCACCCCTGACTCATCAATCCTGGTATGCGTGATCCCCTCACCCCCAATTCTGGTATACATGGTCCTCTCATCCCCCAATCCTGGTATGCATGGTACCCCCTTATCCCTATGCTGGTATGCATGGTCCCCTCACCCCCCAATCCGGGCATGCATGGTGCCCCCTCATCCCCATTCTGGTATGCATAGTCCCCTCACCCCCCAATCCTGGTATGCATGGTAACCCCCTCATCCATATCCTGGTATGTATGGTACCCCCTCACCCCCTGACCCTGGTATGCATGGCACCCCTCACCCCCAATCCTGATATGCATTGCACCCCTCACCCCAAATCCTGGAATGCATGGCACCCCTCACCCCCAATCCTGGTATGCATGGTCTTCTCTCCCCCTAATCCTGGTATGCATGGCACCCCTCACCCCCAATCCAGGTATGCAAGGTCCCCTCATACCCCAATTCAGGTATGCATGGTCCCCTCACATCCCAATTCAGGTATGCATGGTCCCCTCACACCCCCAATCCTGGTATGCATGGTACCAATTATCCCCAATGCTGGTATGCATGGCACCCCTCACCCCTTAATCCTGATATGCATGGTCCCCTCATCCCCCAATCCTGGTATGCATGGCCCCCTCACACCAAAATCCTGGTATGCATGGTCCCCTCTCACCCCAATCCTGGCATGCATGGTCCCCTCACCCCCCCAATCCTGTTATGCATGGTACCCTCACCCCCCAATCCTAGTATGCATAGTACTCCCTCACCGCCCAATCCTGGTATGCATGGTCCTCCTCACCCCCAAATCCTGGTATGCATGGTCCTCCTCACCCCCCAATCCTGGTATGCATGGCACCCCTCACCCCCCAATCCTGGTATGCATGGCCCCCTCACCCCCCAATCCTGGTATGCATGGTCCCCTCACCCCCCCAATCCTGGTATGCATAGTACCCTCACCCCCCAATCCTAGTATGCATAGTACCCCCTCACTGCCCAATCCTGGTATGCATGGTCTCCTCACCCCCCAATCCTGGTATGTATGGTACCCCTCATTGCTATCGCGTTGCACACACATACAAAAAATTAAATAAAATGGCGCCGGATAGCATAATGCGCATGCGCCGATTCCGACGCCTCACTTCTCCACCCGGCCTCCGGACCAAACAATTCGACATTAGACACCATATGTCTTGTGGCACGAGTAATGTGATCTACTATGCCACTTGTGATTGCCCATTGGTATATATTGGTTTTACATCATGCGAATCGAGGGTAAGTGTGCGTGAGCACGTGCGGCACATTGGTGCGGCCAGGACAGCGGCCGACATCACTGAACTTAAGACGATCCCGAGACATTTTAGGATCGCACATAACTGCGATCCCAGCACCTTTAAAGTCCGTGGGATCAATGTGATTCATATGGGTGCTCGGGGTGGTAATGTCAAAAAGGTTCTGGCTCAAGTTGAGGCCAAATGGATTGTGATGCTAGGTACCTTGACACCAGGTGGTCTCAATGAATCTCTCTCATTTTCTTCATTTTTGTAATGCCGCTAGTGATGAGCGAGCACTAAAAGGCTCGGGTGCTCGAAGCTCGGGTCGAGCAAATTGGAATACTCGGGTGCTCGACCCGAGCAACGAGCCCAATGTAAGTCTATGGAAAACTCAAGCATTTTTCTGGTGGTCCCCCCCAGCGGTCTGCAAAAGGTCAAAAATTGCCCAAATCGATGAGAACAGTGCTCAATTAAACGTCAGGCAGGCAGAATATATAGGCAGACAGGCTGGCAGGGTATATAGGAGGGTGCATGAAAAACATAGCAGGGCACTTGGAACACACTAGTGCCCTCCAATTTTCATGCACCCGTCTCTTTAAAAAAGCCGGCTGGCAATTCATCAGTAGCATTCACCGATACCCGACAATTTAGAACAGAAAGAATAGAGCATCACACATAGATTAGATAGATAGAAACATGTTAGTCACATATATAATAAGTACAGTGACAGTGTTGGTTACTGTACTTGCTATTTAGTGTTAAAATAAAGGAGTTATTAAAAAAATAATAGTGTTTTTGTCTCTCTAAAAAAGCCGGCCGGCAATTCATCAGCGGCATACACCGGTACCCGACAATTTAGAACAGAAAGAATAGAGAATCACACATAGATTAGATAGATAGAAACATGTCAGTCACATATATAATAAGTACAGTGATAGTGTTGATTACTGTACTTGTCATTTAGTGTTAAAATAAAGGATTTATTGAAAAAAAAATTGGCGTGGGGTTCCCTGTAATTTTAGTCTTTAGTCACTAGCGGAGGTTAAGCAGATGGCTGGGGCAGATGTTTGAAGCCTGGGAAGGGGGTAATACCCACGGAGCTTCCCAGGCTACTAATATCAGCCCCCAGCTGAATACCTAGCCTTTACCAGCTATTAAAATGGCGGACCCCCCAAAATAATGACGTGGGGTCCCCCTATTTTAATAGCTAGCAAAGGCTAGGCAGACAGCTGAGGGCTGATATTAATAGCCCAGGAAGGGTGCCATGAATATTGGCCCCCTCCCAGGCTAGAAACACCAGCCGTCAGCTTCCCCAGAAATGGGCACGGTGTTGGGCTGTGAGCACAACCCCCATCTGTGGACGTCGGGCCCTCATACCACCCTCATGGAGTCGGTTTCTAACCGTTTGTGCAGACACATTCACATTTGTGGCCTGCTGGAGGTCGTTTTGCAGGGCTCTGGCAGGGCTCCTCCTGTTCCTCCTTGCACAAAGGCGGAGGTAGCGGTCCTGCTGCTGGTTGTTGCCCTCCTACGGCCCCCTCCAAGTCTCCTGGTGTACAGGCCTGTCTCCTGGTAGCACCGCCAGCCTCTGGGCACTACGCTGACAGACACAGCAAACGTTCTTGCCACAGCTTGCATTGATGTGCCATCCTGGATGAGCTGCACTACCTGAGCAACTTCTGTGGGTTGTAGAGTCCGTCTCATGCTACCACGAGTGTGAAAGCACGACCAACATTCAAAAGTGACCAAAACATCAGCCAGAAAGCATTGGTACTGAGATGTGGTCTGTGGTCCCCACCTGCAGAACAACTCCTTTATTGAGGGTGTCTTAATAATTGCCAATAATTTCCATCTATTGTCTATTCGATTTGCACAACAGAATGTGAAATTGATTGTCAATCAGTGTTGCTTCCTAAGTGGACAGTTTGATTTCACAGAGTTTTGATTTACTTGGAGTTATATTCTGTTGTTTAAGTGTTCCCTTAATTTTTTTGAGCTGTATATATATATATATATATATATATATATATATATATATATATATATATATATATATATATATATATATATATATATATATATATATATATATATACACCTGTCTATATAAGACCTCACAGCTTACAGTGCATGTCAGACCAAATGAGAATCATGAGCTCAAAGGAACTGCCCAAGGAGCTCAGAGACAGAATTGTGACAAGGCACAGATCTGGCCAAGGTTATAAAAGAATTTCTGCATTGCTCAAGGTTCCTAAGAGCACAGTGGCCTCCATAATCCTTAAATGGAAGAAGTTTGGGACCACCAGAAGTCTTCCTAGACCTGGCCGTCCAGCCAAACTGAGCAATCGTGGGAGAAGAGAGAACCTTGGTGAGAGAGGTAAAGAAGAACCCCAAGATCACTGTGGCTAAGCTCCAGAGATGCAGTAGGGAGATGGGAGAAAGTTCCACAAAGACAACTATCACTGCAGCCCTCCACCAGTCGGGCCTCTATGGCAGAGTGGCCCAACAGAAGCCTCTCCTCAGTGCAAGACATATAAAAGCCCGCATAGAGATTGCTCAAAAACACATGAAGGACTCCCAGACTATGAGAAATAAGATTCACTGGTCTGATGAGACAAAAATAGAACTTTTTGGTGATAATTCTAAGCGGTATGTGGAGAAAACTAGGCACTGCTCATCACCTGCCCAATACAATCCCAACAGTGAAACATGGTGGTGGCAGCATCATGCTATGGGGGTGTTTTTCAGCTGCAGGGACAGGACGACTGGTTGCAATTGAAGGAAACAAGAATGCGGCCAAGTACAGAGATATCATGGATGAAAACCTCTTCCAGAGCGCTCTGGACCTCAGACTTGGCCGAAGGTTCACCTTCCAACAAGACAATGACCCTAAGCACACAGCTAAAATAACAAAGGAGAGGCTTCAGAACAACTCTGTGACCATTCTTGACTGGCCAGCCAGAGCCCTGACCTAAGCCCAATTGAGCATCTCTGGAGAGACCTGAAAATGGCTGTCCACCAACATTCACCATCCAACCTGACGGAACTGGAGAGGATCTGCAAGGAAGAACGGCAGAGGATCCCCAAATCCAGGTGTGAAAAACTTGTTGCATCATTCCCAAGAAGACTCATGGCTGTACTAGCTCAAAAGGGGGCTTCTATTCAATACTGAGCAAAGGGTCTGAATACTTATGACCATGTGATATTTCAGCTTTTCTTTTTTAATAAATTTGCAAAAATTTCTACATTTCTGTTTTTTTTTCAGTCAAGATGGGGTGCAGAGTGGACTTTAATGAGAAAAAAATGAACTTTAGAATTTACCAAATGGCCACAATGAAACAAAGCGAGAAATGTAAAGGGGTCTGAATACTTTCCGTACCCACTGTATGCTGAAATTTAGCCTGGTGTCTGTAAAGGGAAGTGTCCTAGGTTGTACATGTATATATGTATCTGTATGCTAGCCATGCTTGCAGATAAGTATACATGTATATATTGGCCCCCATCTCCTTATGTGTTTCAGTCTGTTTGCTGCTGTTGGGGGCAGAATCAGCAAAATGTCCAGCCATATACTAAAACAGTTTTTGCGAGTATGGCTGGACATGTACAAAGACCTTAGCCAGTGGGCGGGGAATACCACCTCATTTCCTGTGCAGGACTAAAAAACCCCAGAGCACTCATGTGCTGGCCCTCTTTGCTTTTTGGACTGTTGGAGAGATGGAGAGATGGACATAACACATGGCTGAGTATCTCTCTTCCCCTGTAACTCTTTACTTACTAGCCCTACATACATTGTACTAACCTTACTATCCTTGTATCTATCTATCTATCTATCTATCTATCTATCTATCTATATATATATATATATATATAGGGAAAGAAGTTAGTATAGTTGGGTGGGCTGATATTGCATGAGTGATTAGGAAACATGGGTGGAAAATAGGTAATTGGGAATTGTATATTGTTATTATATCCATATTGTGTACTGTGTTAGTGGGATAAATAGTAGTATATTAACTGTCGACTTTTGTGTAATAAATACCTTTTATTAGCACACGGTTTTGTCTCAGTTGGTGTATAGTATAAGGCACAGATAACGTTAGTGGATATTAATTATTAATAATCAAGTTTAATGTTAATAGTTAATATCGGACCTCAATAGAGGTGTAGGAGAGTTCCCCATTAATTACTGATATTTGTGGAGGGAAAACCTCGCCCTTTTACATTGGTGAGCCAGGCCCAACTGTTGTGATTTTGTTTTTCGTGTTTTGCGCTGTGATTATCTGTCGTTGTTGTTTGTGAACTGATCAGGCCAGGGGGACATGGACAGATTACATTGATACAGAGTGAACTGTTGTGTAATTCTGTGTGTTCAGAGCACTGAAAGTTCAGAAGAATGACACAGCTTTTCAGCACGAGCTGTACACGGGACAAAATCTATAACAGAGAACCCAATCTTTTGTTTTCTTCTGATTTTAACGTTTTTCTGTTTGCTTTACAATCTTTGAGCATTTGGGGTGATCTATACCAAGGCATTCTTCCAAAGAGGCATAGTCGTTCTCAAGAGAAAGTCCAGCTGGTCAGGAAAAGGCGTTCTGGAGGTAAAAGGACCTTTTTCAAGCAGCACAGAAGGGACCAGGAGGATGACCGTGATGGCTCCAGGAAGAGTGAGTATGGATTTATCCACCCTGAAATGCTTGGAAAAACACAGTAAATTTAACCCAGTGCACCCAAATCTGCAGAATTGCTGTGGTCTGCTCTATTGGAGCAAGCATGTGCTCATGATAGCATGTGTATAGACAGACAGCCTGTTTTGAATAAAACAAGCAAACGGCTCCACATGCTAGCAAAACTGATTTGTGTATATGAGGACTCACTGTGTAAGGAAGATCCCCCAAAGTTTCACTGCCAGTGTTGTGTAACAAATTTGCAGAGAGTTTGTGCCTTACAGACACAACTGGCAGAGAATGGTAAATGTGATATGGATAGAGATAAGCAGATCTGCATGCTTGAATCGCAACTGCTTGAGATGAAAAATCATTGTCTTGATATTGGTGCACAGCTGACTCAGTCTGGGGCTGAGATCAAAGCTTCTAAGGACAAGGCAGCAGCTAGTGATGCCATAATCAATCAGATGAGTGTTGATCTTGATACTAGATCCCAACTGATTAAAAATTTGCAAAATATCATCAATGATTTTTCAAACATGGTGCCGGCCTTCTCTTTGTCTCTGAGACCAAGGCCAGATTCTCTACCAATTGTGCCCTGTGCAGGGCAAAAAGGGGGGAGTGATGGATCTAATATTTCATCAAATTTTGATCCAATCAATAAATGTAACGACAAATGTAAAATAATGAGAAAATGCAAACGTAAAATTGTTAAAAGTGCATCCCTAGTGATGGAACAGTTTAAAATATCCAAACAAAAGGAAGTATGTTCTGTTAGGGGCCCTACATCAAGCATGGCATCCATTAGATGTTATACCTGTGATGACTCAGGTCATATTGCCAGGTACTGCAAATTGTCAGGTACAAGGAGAGAGGGGAAATATTGCTCTGTTAAATGTTTTAAATGTGGTCACTTTGGACACATTGCAAGGAATTGTCATTGCACAATTAATTGTGAGAAGTCCAGCATGGAGAACAGACATTTACAGAGACAAAATAGTATTTTCTCTCAGTCTCATGTGCCCCACCATGTGCAGATGTGTCAAAATGGCTGACTGCAAGCAAGGGATGAAAGGGTAAATTTTGCTCCCTAGTAAGGCCTTGATTAAACTCAATCAGCAGAGTTTCTAACAGACCTGTACTGTTCTTTATGTATACAGTTGTTTGTCTTATTAGTTTATTTTACTGTTCTGTTGGTTACTAGGTTTGTTCTTTTAAAATTTAAATATATCATTAGACCTGTGAGGCTCCGAGAGGTGGCAGAAAGGCTTTATATGAGGCTCAATGTGTATGCAATGTATAACAGGATTTGTTAGTATGCTGGTTGTTTTCTGTTTTCTATCAGACCCCCTGTCAAGTAAATGAAGTTTATTTGCTGGTACTTTTATTTTTAGCTCCAGTTTTTCCATAGAATTCATAAGGTTAAGAGTAGCACAGATCGCAGGAATGTGTATTTTATTTTTTTTTGTTTTCATTTGGTAATAGAGCCAGATCCGTGGATGAGCTGGTTTTTCGGCATGGACTAAGATAGGTAGAGAGGTGTGGACAGGTATATTGTGCACCTAGGCCTTGAAGTTCAGGCGGATAATTTGTTACGTGAGCTAAGACAGGCAGAGAAGCATGGACAGGTAACTGACGTACACGATGGAGTGTCGTGTTATACTGTGTGCTTAGACCTTGAAGTTTGGACGGATAACCTGGTTTTGTTTAAATCTTGATGCAGAATACAACTTAAAACAGTGAACCTTAGTTTGACATTTAGTCTTCCTAAGCGTATTAACATTTTCCCTTTGATAATAGAGCCAGATCCGTGGATGAGCTGGTTTTTCGGCATGGACTAAGATAGGTAGAAAGGTGTGGATAGGTATATATTGTGCACCTAGGCCTTGAAGTTCCCGCTGGTTGTGGTTGCCTACATATCTTAATAGGTAGTATGTGGCAACGGGGAGCACCGAACCCAGGGATGGGCAGTTTCATGATGAGGCATGAGGCTGGCAAACTGGGATGTTACTCCAGAAATCCTGAATTAGTTCAAGCCAACTATACACGATGAGCCTTTGTCTCTGTGTAGTCTGTTTGAAGCTATGTATAGGAGAATAAGTAGCTGCGAGGGCTGTGTGTTACTCTTTTGTATTGTGAAAAACTGGAAGGGGTGTCTGTATAGGAAACAGAGGCAATTGACTAGGAGCATACTAAAGAAAAATTGCATTCATTTTGTGGGGTTCAAGAGAGTCAAGCCATTACCTATGCAATAGGAACTTGCTAGGCAGCTCAAGAAAGGTTAACAGGGGGAGGTCACCCTGAAGGAACGGGAGTTTGATGGGACAGGGAAGATCAAAATAAGGGAGGTTATCCAGTGTCAGGATGTTGAATAACTGCACCGGGAGAACTCCCAGGAGCGTATTGTTCCCTTAATCCCATTTTAGGTATCGATGTAGCAGAGCATAGTGCTGAAGAACACCTATCACTCCTGAGAGAAGTCTTGACCTTCACCCAGATACCCCTGAGAGACGCCAGAAGACCCCTCTTGTGTTGGCACAGAGCTGAAACATCTCTCATATTTCAGCCATGAAGAGGAGACTGTAATAAAGCCCCAAAGCTGCCTCTTCCATTCATTGTCTCCTGGTCGTAATCCTATATATTGGACTGTTTCTGATTTGCAGGAGGATCAAAAGACTGTCTGCCCAACTGCACAGAAGTCAGGCTGGGCACCATGAGCTCAGCCAGAGACGGGGGTTAAGGACATAAGACAAACACAGTCCTTTACCCCAAATCCAATATATGTTGTGTATATATAATTTAATGTAAATTTAAGTTTTACTGTATACTGAAATTCCATATGTGTGCATATAGACACTTTAGGTGTAAGTGCAGAACTACCTGTGCATGGACATACTCAGTCCACAGTAAGGGTGTTAATGTGACGGTGTTCATGCATTTGCAGATGGTAGTTACTCCAATTGCACATGGGTCAATGATCTGCATGTGTTCTGTGGATCAGTTAGAACACATGCTATTTTAGCTCAAGTCTGTATATGCATTCAAACCAAAAGCTTATTTTGGAATGGAATTGTAATGAGTGTTCTGTGTGAATGGGGGAATAGAGTTAGGTTTCTCTAGGGACAGGTCCCCTCACTTTATAAGGTATTTGCCACTTCAACCCTAACAATTGTGAAGTTCGTAAGGGATGGATTGAATGTCTGTTAGAATCAGACGGTGTTTCTTCCCGCAGTCAACTTAGGTATTGTGACATCACTCCCTACTCGAGAAATTCTGACCTGCCTAGTAAAGATCTGCGTATCTATCCATGGAAGAAACTCATCAACGATCTTCAATCAAGACTACAGGAAAATTGCCTGATGAAAGTCGTGCCTGAGGGATGTCGTGCCTCTACTGAAAGACCACGATTGACTGTACTCCAAAAAGAAGGAGGTGCTCAAAGAAACTACGTGGTGAGGCCCAACTACACACTGTGACACCCAGCAGTCTCATCACGCCAGGAGAACTCATAACCCCGCAGAAGCAAGCTGCGGGAGAGGACTAGAAAGACTGGCAGGGTGAGGGGTGTACACAAGATAGTGACTCGGGCCAACCTATACACTGAGGGTAAAGCAATCCCAGAGTCTGACCAGCAAGACGACTTTGGGGTAGGCAGATACCTGAAGACTGGCAACGACAGGACCACAGCAAAAAGACTTTAACAACAAAAAGACTTTGATTAAAGACACAAGAAAGAAGCAGAGTGTATTCTGTGGAGGGATGCGTTGGATTACGGTGAAAGGCAGGGAAGAGTTGATGGCCGTAATGGCTGATGTCTAGGTACCTAAGTGCAGTATTATACTTCATTCCATCCTGAACTGTCACAACTTATAAATGGGGCTTGAGTAGGCAAATATATCCCAGTACAACACTTCCCTCAAATTTCATTGTCGTGTTCTCGACAACAGGGGGATTGTAAAGGGAAGTGTCCTAGGTTGTACATGTATATATGTATCTGTATGCTAGCCATGCTTGCAGATAAGCATACATGTATATATTGGCCCCCATCTCCTTATGTGTTTCAGTCTGTTTGCTGCTGTTGGGGGCAGAATCAGCAAAATGTCCAGCCATGTACTAAAACAGTTTTTGCGAGTATGGCTGGACATGTACAAAGACCTTAGCCAGTGGGCAGGGAATACCACCTCATTTCCTGTGCAGGACTAAAAAACCCCAGAGCACTCATGTGCTGGCCCTCTTTGCTTTTTGGACTGTTGGAGAGATGGACATAACACATGGCTGAGTATCTCTCTTCCCCTGTAACTCTTTACTTACTAGCCCTACATACATTGTACTAACCTTACTATCCTTGTATCTATATATATATATATATATATATAGGGAAAGAAGTTAGTATAGTTGGGTGGGCTGATATTGCATGAGTGATTAGGAAACATGGGTGGAAAATAGGTAATTGGGAATTGTATATTGTTATTATATCCATATTGTGTACTGTGTTAGTGGGAGAAATAGTAGTATATTAATTGTCGACTTTTGTGTAATAAATACCTTTTATTAGCCCACGGTTTTGTCTCAGTTGGTGTATAGTATAAGGCACAGATAACGTTAGTGGATATTAATTATTAATAATCAAGTTTAATGTTAATAGTTAATATCGGACCTCAATAGAGGTGTAGGAGAGTTCCCCATTAATTACTCATATTTGTGGAGGGAAAACCTCGTCCTTTTACAGTGTCTCTGGACCATAAAATTCACAAAAAGGATTGATCTGCAGGATGGTCGATTTCCCAGCCACACATGATCCTATCTATCTGAACTAGCTGACTGACAGTTAACCGCCTAGCTAACTATCTGACTATGCAGTAGCAGCAGCAGCCTCTCTGCGCTGTTACACTGACAAAATGGCACCAAAACAACATGTCCGCTTTTTATATGGAGAGGGACATGTGACTTCGGCAGCCAATGACACAAGCCCTTGTGTCTGGACGTGGTGGATGGTTCCTGCGCCCTGATTGGCTGCCGGAATCTCCACACATTAAGTTAAGGAAAAAAAATAAATAAGAATAACAGTCGGCCGCTCCTCTGAGCGCTCACCACCCCAACCCCTCATCATACAGCACCGCTATCCGAGCCAAAGTCCTAACATAAGCTTTAGTGGAAAAGTGATCATTTACCGTACTTCGGCCGAATTTTGCTGATTTTGAGTAAAAACGCTCAGAGGTCCGAACAAGTATCCGAATGTGCAATGTTTGACTTTGAGATTGGCTAACGTTTTCCGAACAAGTTCGCTAATCTCTAGCTATTAGTGCCCACCCTATGGGGTTTTTGGGTCCTCTGGATCAACATATTAGGCTATAGGTTGAAGTCAACTGAATTATACCTACCTTCAACTTTAAAAACTATGAAACCTCTGCGGTGGAGGGTCCCCACTACGGCACCCCAGCAGTTTAAGCACCACCCTGAATAGTGAAAGTCATACAAAAAAAATGACCAATAGTTTGACTTAAAAAAAACAATAAAAATAAAAAAACCTTTTCATATTCAAATTCACTTTCCATACTGATTACTAGGCCTAATACTAGCCTCACCCGTCCTCTTCTGTACAGATGGCTTTTCAGCAGTCTCATTGTCATCACAGACAGGATTACAACGACTGATAACATTTATGGAAAAATAGATTTGACATAAAAACCTGATTTAAACAGTACATCATTTTCTAAAGACACATTCCCCTCAAATAAGAGTCAATGCCCTGAAAATGATTTCACCGGGGATTACTCTAGTGTGGTCCTGGCGTTGTGGTGCATCTGTGGACGTCTAGTTAAATCGGTAAGAGAGGATGGGTGAAAGTCTAATATAGATGTCGGACTGAAGAGCTGAAATGGCTACTAAACGGCAGCCCTGAATAGATGTCTGACGTCTCATAGTCTGTGCAGCTTGTCTGTATACTCTGTGAAGGTCGGCCCGTCTAAGAGGTCATTTCTGGACAGGTAGGACAGCTAGTTAATGAAATATATATAAATGTGATAATTGTATCTTTCAGTTTAAATAATAAATGTTATTTACTGGTTTCAACTCTTTGACGGTAAGGATTCTTTTCACTCACAGCACACTACCTGTTACCATCTCCACCAGAAATGGTAATGCCGTCACCACAAAGGTCCGGGAGGGCAATAATGGGACATAGTCATCACCTACAAGTTGAACCAGGTTGGTCCAGTCCTTACTCCAATCCGTGCCACACATTTATACCCCCCTTTACAAGAAGATACAAAATCAGATGTCCACGTAAATCCAAAGAACGACTCCGGCGATACAGGTCAAAGTCACTTTATTTACAGATTTGATTACAATCATTGTAGTATTCTTCCAGTATGGCTCCCGTCCCCTCTGTCACCACTCTCCCCAAGAGATGTACAGATGGAGTCAGATCTTTGGTTAGGGGTAGAGAAGTTTAGATTTCATGTGACGTCACACACACAACCGAGGCGCCATGCTGTGTCCCAAATATACACACATGAAATTGTGGTTTGAAATCCGTCGCCATCGATGAGGATTAAGTGAGATTTACAAAGCTGACCAGGGACGTAGTTATAGGGGTATACAGGTAGCAGTCATACCCCCAGAGCTAGTAAAAAGAAAGGTGGACTGGACGGTCACACTCACAAAATGGCTTTTTTCCAATAGTTTGGTAAATGATGAGTAAAACTTTAAGACAATCAGTGGCAGTGTTACTAAAGAAGAAGGTTGGAGGAGGTATGAGACACTTGCGGAGGAACGATGGAGATAACAAGGACATATAGGGAAGGGGAAAGATCCTTAGATGAGATGTACTGAAATAAAGTCCCCAAAACTCGAGCAAAAAATGGGACATGGACACCAGCTACGAGATGAACCAGGTTGGACCAGGTTTTGGGACACATAACATTATTTATTGGGCAGACTTTTTCTTCTTTCGACCTGTCATGGGGAAATAGAAAAAGTTGAGGTTTTCAGTCAGGGTATGCTACACTTCCATATCTAATAGTAATTGTTTCAAGTCATAACCACTGGGCACAAGGGACAGAAGAATGATCACTGGGCACAAAAAACTGAGGCATGACCACTTTGCACTAAGGAATGAGCCGCGGAGGGACCACTGGGCACAAGGGACTGAAATATGACCACTTGGCACTAGGGAAACTGGTATTGTTTCGTTTTTTTCTTGGCAGACTGGACAGGAAAAGTCATCCAGAGCAAGGGATACTCTTTGTATCTGTTCTCAGCTTTGGCCAAGACATGAGGATTCTGAGTGCTATACGCTATACCTTCTAGAAATTCCTAAAAATCTTTTTTTCTGAACTGGACCCTGGAGCCTTATGTTATTTTTGTCATAGCAATATAACTTTTCAGAAGAATTAAACTTACGTGTCTCCAAATTTCTAGTGATGGCATTTGAAGACCGGGCTCTTGGTCCCTGCTGTGTAAAATGGTACCCAAAGCGTATAACAGAAGGACAGTTCTCCAGCATGGATGCCATCTCCATCTCTACAGTGTCTCCAAGGTTCTGGTGCTGCAAACAATGGGAGGAAGAAAAGATCATGGTCAGAGGTGAAGGTGGACTTTTCCACATCCAAGACTTTAGCAGTTTATATTAAACAGGTTCTTTGAGAAATGAACATAAAAGGGCCATCAATGTATAATTGGTTGGAGTTCCAGTTTTTCGGGTAGCCAATCATTAGTCCAGAGAAGGAACTCCATCAGTTAAAAAACAACAATTGTACATTGGGGTTCCAGTATTGAGGTCCACCAAAGAGCAACCCAGTGAAGAACCCTGCTGGTCAACCACCCACTCATTCAAATATTTGAGGTATTAGTCTTGATGGACACCAATGATCAGCCAAACGACATACCTCTGGTGGTCAAACACCCAATCAAACACTGAGGTTCTAGTCTTGACAGTCATCAGTGACCAACCCAATGACAAACTTCTAGTGCAAAAAGACCCTCTCAAAGTTCTAGTCTTCACAGTCACTAATGATCAGTCAAGTGAACAATCTCTGGTGGTCAAACCATGACCAATCAAACGTTGGGGTGCCAGTCTTGAGGGTTACCCATTATTGGTCTAGTGAAGAACTCCTGATAGTCAAATCCCCATCAAACATTAATGACCTATTGAATGGATAGGTCGTCAACATATTTTCCTACAGAACACTTTATGGTGCTTCAGTTATGGGACCCAGTCTAGCCAATTGCATAGAGCAAGTATTTGTTTGAGTCAGGCTTAGAGATTCAGGCTTCGAAAACCATTCACAACCAATTGATTAAAGTTTTACCTGGTTATCCACCTTAAGTTCAGTCAACGTAGAATTATTTTTCATGGCCTGAATTACAGCCAACATTCCAGCACTAGAGATGAAGTTTGACTCGATGTTTAGGGTCTCTAGAGTCTTATTTTCCTTGATCATTTCGGCCACAGCCTGCGGAGAACCAGAGTATTGTTAGGTAAGGGTAGATGGAAGAAGTAGACGTTCTCACTTTTGGGTGTAATACAGTAGACACAATTGTGCAGTCAGTCCCAAATATGTCCTCATTGAGGGTCAGGTCAATATGGAGATAAACTAAGAAATGAGAATGACCTGGAGGTTATTCTCATCATTACAATCATTATTTTTTTCTAATAATTTGTTGGCTGCACGTACAGATTTTACAACGTAATGATGTTCAGGTTGGGCACTGGCAAGTAAGCAGACACATGGATAGTTTCGGGATCACCAAGTTCACTATTATTGTACCTATTTAAGTTGCACTTCTCCGAAAATCTGATGAGAGAAGAAGGTGCTTTGTCCAGAAGAGACAGAAAGTGGTTTTGATATTTTTGACCACCATTGACCTGATTTTAGTGGCCTTTACCCATCCCGATAGCTCCACTTTCACGTTTTGAGTTTGCGATACCCCGAGAGCAGCCCCCTTTCTCTGGGCATCATTACATAATTTAGGGGGCTGTCTGTCTCACTATGTATGGAATGAGAAATAAAAAAAATTGTTGGATGCTGAAGGCCAAATTAGCCTGCATCTGTTCTCCGTATACGTCTGCTAAGAGCACCGCTTCTAAGATAATACCGCCATATATACGGCTCATAGACCAGCCATACGGCTCACTACAAGGCAGCCGTACAACCTTCCTCCTATCTTCCGTCAGAACATCCTCACATGCGGTCACTCCACATTGTAGAAATCATTATAAACTTGGTGACCCTATGGAATGAATATGTTATTCTGTAGATTTAACGTCATTTACGGCATTAATGGATCTTGAAATTACCCCAGTTTTTCTTTCACACGCAGTAATAGATCATACTTAACCCATCACCATTATGGGCCGACTAATGGACATAATGGACGGAAGACAGATTTACAAAGTGGGCCATTTTCTGAGCGTGGTCCTGTCGTTACACGAGGTACGCTTTTATTACTATGTGTTATGCGCTTCCTTTACGCTTTCTTGTGTTGCTGCAGTTCTGTGCTGCCATCTGGAGGTGGTGTCGCAGTATCGCAGGTGAAGTTGTACATTTCGTCAAACGCTCAGAAACGTAATTGTATGGTGGCGCTGAATTTGAGACGCAGATCTACCAATAATAATTGTCTGTTGGACCAAATGGAGCCAGGCGTAACGCAATTAAAATACGGGTCCTTAAAGGGGGGGGGTTTTCATTTTTTTTTTTTAACTTTATGCCAACTATACTAACTTGGCAAAACAAACATTTTTCTAAATAACATCTATTTAAAAAAAAATGTACCCTTCCGGAGTTATCGCATCTGGTCACCTGACGTTGCGCTTTTAGATTGGAGTATGCTTGTGGTGTCAGCGAGTGTCACGTGACCTGCTCATGCTCTCCCCTCCTGGCCAATGAAATGAGGAAGGTGGGGAGAAAGAGGACGAGGGTGGACCGTGCTCTACATAAAGGGGTGGAATAGATTTCACAACGACTTACATAAGCCACCGGATCATTGCTGCGGGTGGCTACTAAACTCAGCTGCTTTACATGCGTGTTTGCTTTCATGGCTTCACAAATCCCCTTTAACGTCGGTATGGGAATGTCCTGCAAATGAAAGGTACAGAATAGATATAAAAGAGATCCCTTTAAATTCAGGCCATAATTTAGGGTCTAAATCTCCCGATATTCTGTGTAGGGGTAATTACATGGATATTATTTAGATTCACTTCCACCAGGTCTGATGCGTTGCTCTTGATCTTCTGCAGTGTTTCTTCCACGTTGGTTGGATTTGGGGGCTCGTCTGGGATGGGCTTATATTTGTCCGGTTGTACAACGCCTGTAAGGAAAGGATACAGATGCCGCATTGATATGGGTCGTATTAAAAGAACTCATTCCCGTTCTGTAGGTCCATATTTTTGGACTATATTATGTTAATGAGGCCAACTGGAATGGCATAAGGTCTCTCATTCCTGAAGGCTTGGAGCTCCACACAACATCTTCCTGACCTGAAGCCACCAGACTTCACTGTCCTTCCGGTCGACTCTTACGGGCTACCTCTCGCCAAACATTGCAGAAAATGCTCAGACACCCACATGGCCACCATCTCTGCCTCCTCCTCTGTGTCTCGGGTGCTTCTTATAGTCCAAAAAGTATGGCAGCTCCCAATTATTGGCCACAATTTCGTAAGAAGCCAATTGACTTGCTAGAAAAATTTTTGTCACAATGTTCTAGACATTGAAATCTTGAGACTCAGACTTTTACTTACTGTTGATGCCCTCTTTGTTAATAATGATCCCAGAAGTGATGGCGTCGTAATACTGCTTGTTACTCATCAGCGTATACATCCCCAAGATGGCTGAAAAAGAAGAATACATGGTGTCAGTCAGTCATAGGTCCACATAGCGAGACCTCCACCAATATTATAAGCCTTAGATAGTAATAAAATACAAGAAAATCCAAAATTCAGATCTACACCGAGCTTTGTCGTCATCTCTTGTCCTGATAAGCAGCCGCGATTGATATATGGAAGTAACTACTACTTTGGGAATCCATGATTTCCTAGGAAATATACTGGAGGGTCACATTATACCTCTTGGTGGCACCAAAGCTCGGTGATAAAAAAAAAAAAAAAAGGTTATTATACCACGTCCTGATCCTGGATACACAGCGTAAGAAGATAGCCCCTCGGTCTATTACTCTCCCATACTAAATATAGCACTTGACTCAAGTCCAAATCCTTGAAGTTCTGCTGACTGGAGGGAAAGGGTGCGGGCTCAGATACTGGTGCAGAAGAAACATAACCCTCTAACGACTAAAAACCAGACTTACCCACTCTTCGAAAATATTCAAGAGGTTCCAGAGAAAAAAAGAGGAAGCCTATGGTACGTCTGGAAGAGTTCGACATTTCCTATGTACCACCAAAGTGCCCCGAACCCTCACGGAAAGCTTGGAAAGTTGTGTAGAATAGCAACTATGATGTTCCCCCATACATAGTGCACACCAACATGAGGGGCTCCCGTCTCTCTATCTAGCTCATGACACAGCATCATGGAGGACATTACAGAGCAGCATTCAGCAGTGCAGCTGTGAATCCTGTACTGGGTTGAGATAAAAGTCTTACTTGAAAGCAGCAGCATTGAGGAAATGTAATAGCAGTGCTGACCAGTGTAGCTGTGAATACAGCACTGGGATGAGATAAAACACTTACTAATAGCAGTAGCATAATGGAAGACATTGTGCAGTACAGCTTTGAGTACAACACTAGGATGAAATAAAACATTTAATCGAAAGCAGCAGCGTTAAGGACATTCTATAGCAGTGCTAACCAATGTAACTGTGAATCCAGTATGATAAAACACTGACGAGATGAAACATTTACTCTAAAGCATCAGCATGCTGAACATTACAGTCATGGCCAAAAGTTTTGAGAATGACACCAAAATGATATTTTCACATGATCTGCTGGCCTCTGGTTTTTATTAGTGTTTGTCTGATGTTTATATCACATACAGAAATATAATTGCAATCATATTATGAGGACCAATAGGTTATATTGACAGTTAGAATGAGTTAATGCAGCAAGTCAATATTTGCAGTGTTGCTCCTTCTTCTTCAAGACCTCTGTAATCCTCCCTGGCATGCTCTCAATCAACTTTTGGACCAAATCCTGACTGATAGCAGTCCATTCTTGCATAATCAATGCTTGCATTTTGCCAGAATTTGTTGGTTTTTGTTTGTCCACCCGTCTCTTGATGATTGACCACAAGTTCTCAATGGGATTAAGATCTGGGGAGTTTCCAGGCCATGGACCCAAAATCTCTATGTTTTGTTCCATGAGCCATTTAGTTATCACCTTTGCTTTATGGCAAGGTGCTCCATCATGCTGGAAAAGGCATTGTTGGGCGCCACACTGCTCTTGGACGGTTGGGAGAAGTTGCTCTTGGAGGACATTCTGGTACCATTCTTTATTCATGGCTGTGTTTTTAGGCAAGACTGTGAGTGAGCCGATTCCCTTGGCTGAGAAGCAACCCCACACATGAATGGTTTCAGGATGCTTTACAGTTGGCATGAGACAAGACTGGTGGTAGCGCTCTCCTCTTCTTCTCCGAATAAGCTGTTTTCCAGATGTCTCAAACAATCGAAAAGGGGATTCATCAGAGAAAATGACTTTGCCCCAGTCCTCAGCAGTCCACTCCCTGTACCTTTTGCAGAATATCAGTCGGTCCCTGATGTTTTTTCTGGAGAGAAGTGGCTCCTTTGCTGGCCTCCTTGAAACCAGCCCTTGCTCAAAGAGTCTCCGCCTCACAGTGCGTGCAGAAGCACTCACACCAGCCTGCTGCCATTCCTGAGCAAGCTCGGCACTGCTGGTAATCCGATCCCGCAGCTGAAACAGTTTTAAGATACGGTCCTGGCGCTTGCTGGTCTTTCTTGGGCGCCCTGGAGCCTTTTTGACAACAATGGAAGCTCTCTCCTTGAAGTTCTTGATGATGCGATAGATTGTTGACTGAGGTGCAATCTTTGTAGCTGCGATACTCTTCCCTGTTAGGCCATTTTTGTGCAGTGCAATGATGGCTGCACGTGTTTCTTTAGAGATAACCATGGTTAACTGAAGAGAAACAATGATACCAAGAACCAGCCTCCTTTTAAAGTGTCCAGTGATGTCATTCTTACTTAATCATGACTGATTGATCGCCAGCCCTGTCCTCATCAACACCCACACCTGTGTTAATGGATCAATCACTAAAACGATGTTAGCTGCTCCTTTTAAGGCAGGACTGCAATGATGTTGAAATGTGTTTTGGGGGTTAAAGTTCATTTTCTGGGCAAATATTGACTTTGCAAGTACAGTAATTGCTGTTAAGCTGATCACTCTTTGACATTCAGGGGTATATGCAAATTGCCATTACAAAAAATGAAGCAGTAAACTTTGGAAAAATTACTATTTGGCTGAGTTCACACGATGCGTATTTCATGCGTTTCCGCGGCGTTTTTGCAGTTGCGTAAACGCCGCGGAAACGCATGAAAAACGCATGGTAGAAGGGAAGCAATGTTCCCCAATTGAAATCCGCATGTGCTGTGCCCATGATGCGGATTTTTCCGCAGCGTAAACGCTGCGCTCAAAAATCCGCAGCATGTCATTTAATTTTGCGGAAACGCGGCGTTTTCGCCGCCATTGACTTGCATTAGAATGCGCCAATTCCGCAAGACTGCATCTGTACTTGCGTTATTGGCGCGTTCTAATGTGCGGATGGTACCCGAGTGTGGAGGAGAGGAGAGTCTCATCCACACCCAGGTACCATTAAAAAAGCTGTAAAAACAAGAATAAAATAAAAAATATATATATACTTACCATCTGTCGGCCCGCGCAGCGCTCCTGCTTGGTTCCCGGCACTTGCAGTGAGTTGTAGGACCTGCGGTGACGTCAGAATCATGTGACGGGTCACGTGACGCTGACGTTGGCAGGTCTTTCAATTCAAAGTTGCCGGCAGCCGGGAGAACGGAGTGAGCAGGACAGCGCGGGCCATCGGAGGTAAGTATATACACTCTCTCGGGTCACACTATATAAATCCATGCTGTTTGCATGGATTTATATAGTGTGACCTAGTTGTCAAGCACTTTCCAAGTGATGCTAAAATCGCCTGGAAAGCGCTTGTCAATCTGCATGCGGAAACGCATGTGAATCTGAATGTGGATCCGCATGTATTCTGCAGGAAAAACGCATGCACAATCTGCATGTACAATCTGCATGCGTTTTTTCTGCCAGGGAGATGCAGAAATGATGCAGAAATTTTCTGCTTCATTTCTGCATCGTGTGCACATAGCCTTTGTCTCATTCTCAATACTTTTGGCCATGACTGTATACAGGAATTTGGAACAGGTTAGCTGTGCTTCCAGCTCTGGGGTTACTCGAAGAAGTAGCAACACAAAGGAAATTATTCAGCAGTACTGAGCAGTGTAGATGTGTATTCAGCTTTGGATTGAGATAAAACACTTACTAGAAAGCACCAGTATTGTTTGTGCCTCTCTGTGCCCCTAACCTCCTACCTGCTAGCCTTTAATAGGCAGCTGTAATCTGATCCATCAGTAAGCTGGATGATGAATTTTAGCAGTTTTTAAAAGTTAATAATGAGTACGGGATGAAGGGAAGGGAGAAGAAGTGGCTTATAAGTGGAGAAAGAATCAAATTGTCTGTTATATGTCACAAAGTTTGTTCTATTCCATGAGTCCTGCAGTAATTGGGTCCTGAAAAAGCCGGTATAAGACGAGGATACATTCCCAGAATCAGTGCAGGGAATTTGTTTTAGAGTTAGGGGTAAATCTCAGTCACCACCACCCCTTATTGATCAGGTTGAGCTGTGCCAGATGACCAATTTGCTTTTCTTCTCACCGAATGTCATGAGTGAAAGATTTATGTAATCGTCTGTGGGGGCGTTTGACATGAGGCGTCCAAGAGATGGAAATAGCTCCTCAATGAGGTCACACTGGAGCTTCTGACACTTAAGTCTTAAGAGTTGGATCATAAACTGGATTATGACCCCCTGTATCCCAATCTCAATTAATATCATGTACTCATCCGGCACAGATGTCCATAAGTTGCAGAGTAACATGTTCCCAGGCCGCAGCGATCACACAAGAAACCAAGGTCCATGATGTTGAGCTCCTTGGAAGCCAAATTTACGATGGTGACCTTCTAAAATGCATCAGGTGGCAACCAATGTCAAGCCTTGGCTGGTTCTTAGGTCACATGTCACTGTACACACTAAAGGGGGACGCCACTTATCATTTTCCTGCCAAATTTAAGTCAAGAGGACCCAAAATATATAAATTCAGTAGATATTAAATATGACAATATCGATTCTAAACAAAAAGATTTTTTTTTCTAATTTTCCTAAATCCCTTTACGTGTCCCTGCTGCCTCCCAAAAGCACCCGCTAAGCTCTGGTGCTGGTATGATCTTCATTCTTGGCCGGCGCTTCTGATGCAGGCTAGTCCCCGACGCACGTCTAATGCCATTAGTCCCTCACCCCATGTTTGGAAAAAAGCTACAGAAGTTTTTAATCTGGATTTACAGAGGAGCCGATGTGGTCTGCACGGCATCTTACCTGCAATGTCGCACATCTCCGCGTCGGTGGCGTTGGCCAAAGCCTCCTCCAGCTCCGGTTCTAGTGTGATCTGCTCCTCCTTAGGAATTTCCCTTTTTGGATTTTTGGGGATGAAAGGTTTTCCTGTTGATAAAATAGAATAAGACTTGAGGTTTAGTGATTGGTCTGACACTCGTCTCTGGAGCGGCATTCACGATTCTGATGACTCCCTGAAATTCAACTGTCTCCAATTTAGCTGAGGCCCCCCAATACAAAACATTATGGGAGATGCAGGAAACTGTAAAGGGGGCAGCTTATCGAAATGCATATTCCTGAGAGTTAACAGTAAATGAGCAGAGTTTTGAATGCAGCTCTGGAGGCATTTTGGATACATTACATACTGTAGGTATACAGTGTACAAATCCTTGCATTACAGCATGAACTGGTGGAGCGGGGAAGGGTCAGTAAATTCAACAGCACGAATATAGCCTGCACCTGTCTACGCCTGTCCAGTGCTACGGGGGAAGGGAACTGAAGGAAAGGAGCAGAAGCTACGCTCCACAACAGTACAAAAATACTTGGCCAAATTTTTGTAAGCTCGATATACTAGAACGCTGCAGACGAGTCCGATAAAGGATTGCACTTTATTTACCCTTCTTCTCCCCAGTGTACGGGACAAGGTCTTCTCTCTCCTTGGCATCCAGGGCCTCCTTCTCCAGATGTTGTAAGAGGGCGTCTCTGTCCAATGGACCAGTTGCGGTCTTTTTGGTTTGGTCTTTTTGGCGCATTCCAGCCGGGAGGAGGATATTCTAGGATATCATAGAGCATTCATAAATCTGTATGTGTTACATGTATGACAGAACCCAACTAATCATCTCCTCAAATAATAAAGGGCATATGCAGTCACCATCGATATCAAGATAATATGATGGAGAAACCAGTCGTAAATTAACAAGCTAAAATACTATTATAATACTGCCCCCTATGTACAAGCATATAACTGCAATAATACTGCCCCTATGTGCAAGAATATAACTACTATAATACTGCCCCCTATGTGCAAGAATATAACTACTATAATACTGCCCCCTATGTACAAGAATATAACTACTATAATACTACCCCTATGTACAAGAAAATAACTACTATAATACTGTCCCTATGTACAAGAATATAACTAGAATAATACTGCCCCTATGTACAGGAATATAACTACTATAATACTGCCCCTATGTACAAGAATATAGCTACTGTAATACTATCCCCTATGTACAAGAATATAACTACAATAATACTGCTCCCTATGTACAAGAATATAACTACTATAATTCTACTCCTATGTACAAGAATATAACTACTATAATACTGCTCCTATGTACAAGAATATAACTACTATAATACTATCCCCTATGTACAAGAATATAACTACAATAATACTGCTCCCTATGTACAAGAATATAACTACTATAATTCTACTCCTATGTACAAGAATATAACTACTATAATACTGCCTCTATGTACAAGAATATAACTACTATAATACTGCTCCCTATGTACAAGAATATAACGACTATAATACTGCCCCCTATGTACAAGAATATAACTGCTATAATACTGCTCCCTATGTACAAGAATATAACTACTATAATACTGCCCCTATGTACAAGAATATAACTACTATAATACTGCTCCCTATGTACAAGCATATAACTACAATAATACTGCTCCCTATGTACAAGAATATAACTACTATAATACTGCCTCTATGTACAAGAATATAACTACAATAATACTGCCCCCTATGTACAAGAATATAACTACTATAATACTGCTCCCTATGTACAAGAATATAACTACTATAATTCTGCTCCTATGTACAAGAATATAACTACTATAATACTGCCTCTATGTACAAGAATATAACTACAATAATACTGCCCCCTATGTACAAGAATATAACTACAATAATACTGCTCCCTATGTACAAGAATATAACTACTATAATACTGCCTCTATGGACAAGAATATAACTACAATAATACTGCCCCCTATGTACAAGAATATAACTACTATAATACTGCCCCCTATATACAAGAATATAACTACTATAATACTGCTCCCTATGTATAAGAATATAACTACTATAATACTGCCCCTATGTACAAGAATATAACTACTATAATACTGCCTCTATGTACAAGAATATAACTACTATAATACTGCCCCTATGTACAAGCATATAATTACAATAATGCTGCTCCCTATGTACAAGAATATAACTACTATAATACTGCCTCTATGTACAAGAATATAACTACAATAATACTGCCCCCTATGTACAAGAATATAACTACTATAATACTGCCCCCATCTACAAGAATATAACTACTATAATACTGCCCCCTATGTACAAGAATATAACTACTATAATACTGCCCCCTATGTACAAGAATATAACTACTATAATACTGCCCCTATGTACAAGAATATAACTACTATAATACTGCTCCTATGTACAAGAATATAACTACTATAATACTGCTCCTATGTACAAGAATATAACTACTATAATACTGCCTCTATGTACAAGAATAAAACTACTATAATACTGCTCCTATGTACAAGAATATAACTACTATAATACTGCCACTATGTACAAGAATATAACTACTATAATACTGCTCCTATGTACAAGAATATAACTACAATAATACTGCCCCTATGTACAAGAATATAACTACTATAATACTGCCCCCATGTACAAGAATATAACTACTATAATACTGCCCCTATATACAAGAATATAACTACTATAATACTGTCCCCTATGTACAAGAATATAACTACTATAATACTGCCCCCTATGTACAAGAATATAACTACTATAATACTGCCCTCTATGTAAGAATTCGAACACTACATTTACAATTCATAATTAATTTATAATTAGAATTTATAATTTATTTCAATATTAATATGTATTTACAAGCCTCTATAGAAGAGGAAGGTATGGCCCTTTCCTGGCAATAGTGAATTAATTTGGTAATAGGACACAAAGGAGATGGGTCATGAAGGGTCTATTGTTAAGGCAGACAGAAGGGATCGCATTAGTAAGCAGAACACAGCAGATATTTTTGAGAGGCCTGGAGAACGTTTAAGTGTGTGCACCCCAGAACGGATATTTCTCATGCTTCTAGTCATCGGTACCTCAGGGTCCATCTCTTGCAGCTCAAAGTCCAGTTGGGCCAGCTCCTCAGCTGACATCCCTCTCATGAGCTCATCTTCATCTACGTCCCGATACTTCTCCAGCTCCTTCTGGTAAGACATGGTGAGGGAGGTGGTGGTGGCTTTTCAGCCTCTTCTACGAAAGAAGTAACAAAAAAGTTTGAGGGAAAAAAAACACTAGAGGAGTTTCTCCAAAGTAGTCATATTCTTTGGGTCCTTCATAAACTTTTCAAATCGTAGTCATTATCATTTAGTTTGAACATCAGAAGAAAGGTCTCATTATGGGGGCTAAATGGGTTTTACCCCACCATCATGTAACATCAGCTGAGATCATGTTCTACCAGGACTGGACTTCATAAACATGGCCACCAAAAAAGATCAATCACTAGTATGGAAGACCTTAATATGGAGGCTAGATGAGATTTATCCAACCACCATGATAGGTTATAGGTTGAACGCAATGGACTTATGTCTACCTTCAATGTTAAAAACTATGAAACTATGCAACATCAGCTGAGATCTTGTTCTACCAGTTGGGATTTAACCTCCACTATATAATATCAGCTGAGATCATGTTCTACCAGGTCTGATACTCACAAAGATGGTCATCAAAAACACCATTACTTGTAAGGAATACCTTGATCATGGGTGCTAGTTGGGATTTAACCCTCCACCATATGACATCAGCTGAGATCATGTTCTACCAGGTCTGATCCTCTCAAAGATGGTCATCAAATACACCATCACTTGTAAGGAATACCTTAATCATGGGTGCTAGTTGGAATTTAACCCTCCACCATATGACATCAGCTGAGATCATGTTCTACCAGGTCTGATCCTCTCAAAGATGGTCATCAAATACACCATCACTTGTAAGGAATACCTTAATCATGGGTGCTAGTTGGGATTGAACCCTCCACCATATAACATCAGCTGAGATCATGTTCTACCAGGTCTGATCCTCACAAAGATGGTCATCAAATACACCATCACTTGTAAGGAATACCTTAATCATGGGTTCTAGTTGGGATTTAACCCTCCACCATATAACATCAGCTGAGATCATGTTCTACCAGGTCTGATGCTCACAATGATGGTCATAAAAACACCATCTCTTGTAAGGAATACCTTAATTATGGGTGATAGTTGGGATTTAACCCTCCACCATATGACATCAGCTGAGATCATGTTCTACCAGGTCTGATCCTCTCAAAGATGGTCATCAAACACACCATCTCTTGTAAGGAATACCTTAATCATGGGTGCTAGTTGGGATTTAACCCTCCACCACATAACATCACTGAAATCATGTTCTCCTAGGTCTGGTTCTCACAAAGATGGCCACTAAAAAGGATCAACTTCTTATAATGAAGGTCCTAAATGTTTACAGTACAGTCAACCTGTGCATGGGTTGTGTCTGGTATATCTGACGATATCGGGTATATTCCAGCATTAGTAAATTTAGAATGATATTTCTATGTGTAGGCTAGGTAGACCTTGGCCACCATGGAGTTGAGACCTGTTAGCAGTCCAGACCTTAGTCATCTCTCTGTGTTATAGGATAAATCCTGGAGTTGACCCTTTAAGGCTTTATACGTCATACACAAACACATGAACCTCAGCCCTATCTTATCAAGTTGTCCCATGTTATTAAGCCCCATTCACTACAACCGGTGGGGGCATGGTGCCAGTCATCTACTGCCCAAAATGCTCTTCACTTTAGTTTCGCTGCCATCAAATCTCTATAATACAGGGTAGCAGCAGCCGCGGTCCGGCCCTCTCGTAATAATGAAGGGGCACAAACTCAAGTGGGCAGTCACGGCATACTGCATAACATCACACAGAGAATAACACCATTCAGTATACACTGTGTGCAGAATTATTAGGCAAGTTGTATTTTAGAGGATCATTTTTATTATTGATCAACAACTATGTTCTCAATCAACCCAAAAGACTCATAAATATCCAAGCTTAATATTTTTGGAAGTTGGAGTGGGGTTTTTTTAGATTTGGCTATCTTAGGAGGATATCGGTTTTTGCAGGTAACTATTAATGTGCAGAATTATTAGGCAACTTAATAAAAACTAAATATAATCCCATCTCACTTGTTTACTTTCTCCAGGTAAACCAATATCAGTGCACAAAATTTAGAAATAAACATTTCTGACATGCAAAAACAAAAATCCAAAAAATTAGTGATGAATATAGCCACCTTTCTTTATGATGACACTCAGCAGCCTCCATCCATAGATTCTGTCAGTTGCTTGATCTGTTTTCGATCAACATTGCGTGCAGCAGTCACCACAGCCTCCCAGACACTGTTCCGAGAGGTGTACTGTTTTCCCTCCCTGTAGATCTCACATTTTATGATGGACCACAGGTTCTCTATGGGGTTCAGATCAGGTGAACAAGGGGGCCATGTCATTATTTTTTCTTCTTTTAGACCTTTACTGGCCAGCCACGCTGTGGAGTGGTTGGATGCATGTGATGGAGCATTGTCCTGCATGAAAATCATGTTTTTCTTGAACGATACCGACTTCTTCCTGTACCACTGCTTGAAGAAGTTGTCTTCCAGAAACTGGCAGTAGGTCTGGGAGTTGAGCTTCACTCCATCCTCAACCCGAAAAGGTCCCACAAGTTCATCTTAGATGATACCAGCCCATACCAGTACCCCACCTCCACCTTGCTGGCATCTGAGTCGGAGTGGAGCTCTCTGCCCTTTACTGATCCAGCCTCTGGCCCATCCATCTGGCCCATCAAGAGTCACTCTCATTTCATCAGTCCAGAAAACCTTTGTAAAATCAGAAGATATTTCTTGGCCCATTCTTGACGTTTTATCTTATGTTTCTTGTTCATAGGTGGTCATTTTTCAGCCTTCCTTACCTTGGCCATGTCCCTGAGTATCGCACACCTTGTGCTTTTTGATACTCCAGTAACGTTGCAGCTCTGAAATATGGCAAAACTGGTGGCGAATGGCATCTTGGCAGCTTCACGCTTGATTTTCCTCAATTCATGGGCAGTTATTTTGTGCCTTTTTTGGCCAACACGCTTCTTGCGACCCTGTTGGCTATTTGCCATGAAACGCTTGATTGTTCGGTGATCACGCTTCAAAAGTTTGGAAATTTCACGACTGCTGCATCCCTCTGCAAGACATCTCACAATTTTGGACTTTTCAGAGCCGTCAAATCTCTCTTCTGACCCATTTTGGCAAAGGAAAGGAAGTTGCCTAATAATTAAGCACACCTTATATAGGGTGTTGATGTCATTAGTCAACACCCCTCCTCATTACAGAGATGCACAGCACCAGATTTACTTAATTGGTAGTTGGCTCTCAAGACTATGCAGCTTGGAGTAGGACAACATGTATAAAAAGTATCATGTGAGCAAAATACGCATTTGCCTAATAATTCTGCACGCGGTGTATTAAACATAGCCTACAGTTATAACGTCATACAGTTCACAACACTAAAGAGAGAATACCGCCATACAGTACATAAATAATGTACAGTACATCACACCATAGAGTACCACCATACGGTATATTAATACTGAAATGTAATGCATAATCCCATACAGTACATTGATAAAAGCAGCATAAAGTGCATAACACCATAGAGGACAAAGCATCCAAAAGAAGCAGTAAAAATACAGGGCCCTTGGGGGCATATGGTTCACAACCCACATAAAAACAGAAGAAAGAACAACCTTCAATGGCCCCTAGTCTCCAAGAACCTATAACATGGGCCTGCTTATATTACCTACAGACTCGTATACACACCAGGTAGTCCACATGCAGGGTCTTCAGTGAAAGATCTTATTAATCCCCCAAATCTGAAAAATTTCGAGCAGAGACGTCGCTGTCACTATCCCGAACTGCATCTGTCTGCAGCCAACAAACAGTTAATCGTCTCTAGGCAGGACACTGACTCAGCTGGGGCCACCAAAAGCATGGTGAGATAGTCATCTAAACTGCCAGAGGCCAGACTGATACCCACAACACCCAAAATACAGAAGAAATGGCACTGTGCAGTGTATATATACAGATACTGAGAATTACACCCAGTATACAGGACAGGAGAAGTGGTACTGTGCAGTGTATATACAGAATAATACAGATACTGAGGATTACACCCAATATACAGGACAGGAGAAGTGGTACTGTGCAGTGTATATATACAGAATAATACAGATACTGAGAATTACACCCAGTATACAGGACAGGAGAAGTGGTACTGTGCAGTGTATATACAGAATAATACAGATACTGAGGATTACACCCAGTATACAGGACAGGAGAAGTGGTACTGTGCAGTGTGTATATACAGAATAATACAGATACTGAGAATTACACACAGTATACAGGACAGGAGAAGTGGTACTGTGCAGAGTATATATACAGAATAATACAGATACTGAGAATTACACCCAGTATACAGGACAGGGGAAGTGGTACTGTGCAGTGTATATATACAGAATAATACAGATACAGAGAATCACACCCAGTATACAGGACAGGAGAAGTGGTACTGTGCAGTGTATATACAGAATAATACAGATACTGAGGATTACACCCAGTATACAGGACAGGAGAAGTGGTACTGTGCAGTGTATATATACAGAATAATACAGATACTGAGGATTACAGCCAGTATACAGGACAGGAGAAGTGGTACGGTGCAGTGTATATACACAGAATAATACAGATACTGAGAATTACATCTAATGTACAGGACAGGAGAAGTGGTACTGTGCAGTGTATATACAGAATAATACAGATACTGAGAATTACACCCAGTATACAGGACAGAAGAAGTGGTACTGTGCAGTGTATATATACAGAATAATACAGATACTGAGAATTACACCCAGTATACAGGACAGGAGAAGTGGTACTGTGCAGTGTATATAAACAGAATAATACAGATACTGAGAATTACACCCAGTATACAGGACAGGAGAAATGGTACTGTGCAGTGTATATATACAGAATAATACAGGTACTGAGAATTACACCCAGTATACAGGACAGGAGAAGTGGTACTGTGCAGTGTATATATACAGAATAATACAGATACTGAGGATTACACCCAGTATACAGGACAGGAGAAGTGGTACTGTGCAGTGTATATACAGAATAATACAGATACTGAGAATTACACCCAGTATACAGGACAGAAGAAGTGGTACTGTGCAGTGTATATATACAGAATAATACAGATACTGAGGATTACATCCAGTATACAGAACAGGAGAAGTGGTACTGTGCAGTGTATATAAACAGAATAATACAGATACTGAGGATTACACCCAGTATACAGGACAGGAGAAGTGGTACTGTGCAGTGTATATATACAGAATAATACAGATACTGAGGATTACACCCAGTATACGGGACAGGAGAAGTGGTACTGTGCAGTGTATATAAACAGAATAATACAGATACTGAGAATTACATCTAATGTACAGGACAGGAGAAGTGGTACTGTGCAGTGTATATACAGAATAATACAGATACTGAGAATTACACCCAATATACAGGACAGGAGAAGTGGTACTGTGCAGTGTATATACAGAATAATACAGATACTGAGAATTACACCCAGTATACAGGACAGGAGAAATGGTACTGTGCAGTGTATATATACAGAATAATACAGGTACTGAGAATTACACCCAGTATACAGGACAGGAGAAGTGGTACTGTGCAGTGTATATACAGAATAATACAGATACTGAGGATTACACCCAGTATACAGGACAGGAGAAGTGGTACTGTGCAGTGTATATATACAGAATAATACAGATACTGAGGATTACAGCCAGTATACAGGACAGGAGAAGTGGTACGGTGCAGTGTATATACACAGAATAATACGGATACTGAGAATTACATCTAATGTACAGGACAGGAGAAGTGGTACTGTGCAGTGTATATACAGAATAATACAGATACTGAGAATTACACCCAGTATACAGGACAGGAGAAGTGGTACTGTGCAGTGTATATATACAGAATAATACAGATACTGAGAATTACACCCAGTATACAGGACAGGAGAAGTGGTACTGTGCAGTGTATATAAACAGAATAATACAGATACTGAGAATTACACCCAGTATACAGGACAGGAGAAATGGTACTGTGCAGTGTATATATACAGAATAATACAGGTACTGAGAATTACACCCAGTATACAGGACAGGAGAAGTGGTACTGTGCAGTGTATATATACAGAATAATACAGATACTGAGGATTACACCCAGTATACAGGACAGGAGAAGTGGTACTGTGCAGTGTATATACAGAATAATACAGATACTGAGAATTACACCCAGTATACAGGACAGAAGAAGTGGTACTGTGCAGTGTATATATACAGAATAATACAGATACTGAGGATTACATCCAGTATACAGAACAGGAGAAGTGGTACTGTGCAGTGTATATAAACAGAATAATACAGATACTGAGGATTACACCCAGTATACAGGACAGGAGAAGTGGTACTGTGCAGTGTATATATACAGAATAATACAGATACTGAGGATTACACCCAGTATACGGGACAGGAGAAGTGGTACTGTGCAGTGTATATAAACAGAATAATACAGATACTGAGAATTACATCTAATGTACAGGACAGGAGAAGTGGTACTGTGCAGTGTATATACAGAATAATACAGATACTGAGAATTACACCCAATATACAGGACAGGAGAAGTGGTACTGTGCAGTGTATATACAGAATAATACAGATACTGAGAATTACACCCAGTATACAGGACAGGAGAAATGGTACTGTGCAGTGTATATATAGAGAATAATACAGGTACTGAGAATTACACCCAGTATACAGGACAGGAGAAGTGGTACTGTGCAGTGTATATACAGAATAATACAGATACTGAGGATTACACCCAGTATACAGGACAGGAGAAGTGGTACTGTGCAGTGTATATATACAGAATAATACAGATACTGAGAATTACACCCAGTATACAGGACAGGAGAAGTGGTACTGTGCAGTGTATATACAGAATAATACAGATACTGAGAATTACACCCAGTATACAGGACAGGAGAAATGGTACTGTGCAGTGTATATATACAGAATAATACAGATACTGAGGATTACATCCAGTATACAGAACAGGAGAAGTGGTACTGTGCAGTGTATATAAACAGAATAATACAGATACTGAGGATTACACCCAGTATACAGGACAGGAGAAGTGGTACTGTGCAGTGTATATATACAGAATAATACAGATACTGAGGATTACACCCAGTATACGGGACAGGAGAAGTGGTACTGTGCAGTGTATATAAACAGAATAATACAGATACTGAGAATTACATCTAATGTACAGGACAGGAGAAGTGGTACTGTGCAGTGTATATACAGAATAATACAGATACTGAGAATTACACCCAATATACAGGACAGGAGAAGTGGTACTGTGCAGTGTATATACAGAATAATACAGATACTGAGAATTACACCCAGTATACAGGACAGGAGAAGTGGTACTGTGCAGTGTATATACAGAATAATACAGATACTGAGAATTACACCCAGTATACAGGACAGGACAAGTGGTACTGTGCAGTGTACATATACAGAATAATACAGATACTGAGAATTACACCCAGTAT
Organism: Phyllobates terribilis; assembly: GCF_046119375.1. Lineage (NCBI taxonomy): Eukaryota > Metazoa > Chordata > Amphibia > Anura > Dendrobatidae > Phyllobates > Phyllobates terribilis. The sequence goes on from NW_027362767.1 coordinate 146,024,183, forward strand.
ACAGGACAGGAGAAGTGGTACTGTGCAGTGTATATATACAGAATAATACAGATACTGAGAATTACACCCAGTATACAGGACAGGAGAAGTGGTACTGTGCAGTGTATATATACAAAATAATACAGATAATGAGGATTACACCCAGTATACAGGACAGGAGAAGTGGTACTGTGCAGTGTATATAAACAGAATAATACAGATAATGAGGATTACACCCAGTATACAGGACAGGAGAAGTGGTACTGTGCAGTGTATATATACAGGACAGGAGAAGTGGTACTGTGCAGTGTATACACAAAATAATACAGATACTGAGAATTACACCCAGTATACAGGACAGGAAAAGTGGTACTGTACAGTGTATATATACAGAATAATACAGATACTGACAATTACACCCAGTATACAGGACAGGAGAAGTGGTACTGTGCAGTATATATATATAGAGGACAGGAGAAGTGGTAGTGTGCAATGTATACACAGAATAATACAGATACTGAGAATTACACCCAGTATACAGGACAGGAGAAGTGGTACTGTGCAGTGTATATATACAGAATAATACAGATTCTGAGGATTACACCCAGTATACAGGACAGGAGAAGTGGTACTGTGCAGTGTATATATACAGAATAATACTGATACTGAGAATTACACCCAGTATACAGGACAGGAGAAGTGGTACTGTGCAGTGTATATATACAAAATAATACAAGTACTGAGAATTACACCCAGTATACAGGACAGGAGAAGTGGTACTGTGCAGTGTATATATACAGAATAATACATATACTGAGAATTACACCCAGTATACAGGACAGGAGAAGTGGTACTGTGCAGTGTATATATACAAAATAATACAAGTACTGAGAATTACACCCAGTATACAGGACAGGAGAAGTGGTACTGTGCAGTGTATATATACAGAATAATACAGATACTGAGAATTACACCCAGTATACAGGACAGGAGAAGTGGTACTGTGCAGAGTATATATACAGAATAATACAGATACTAAGAATTATACCCAGTATACAGGACAGGAGAATTGGTACTGTGCAGTGTATATATACAGAATAATACAGATACTGAGAATTACACCCAGTATACAGGACAGGAGAAGTGGTACTGTGCAGTGTATATATACAGAATAATACAGGTACCGAGAATTACACCCAGTATACAGGACAGGAGAAGTGGTACTGTGCAGCGTATATATACAGAATAATACAGATACTGGGAATTACACCCAGTATACAGGACAGGAGAAGTGGTACTGTGCAGTGTATATATACAGAATAATACAGATACTGAGAATTACACCCAGTATACAGGACAGGAAAAGTGGTACTGTGCAGTGTATATATACAGAATAATACAGATACTGAGAATTACACCCAGTATACAGGACAGGAGAAGTGGTACTGTACAGTGTATATATACAGAATAATACAGGTATTGAGAATTACACACAGTATACAGGACAGGAGAAGCGGTACTGTGCAGTGTATATATACAGGACAGGAGAAGTGCTACTGTGCAGTGTATATATACAGAATAATACAGATACTGAGAATTACACCCAGTATACAGGACAGGAGAAGTGGTACTGTGCAGTGTATATATACAGAATAATACAGATACTGAGAATTACATCCAGTATACAGAACAGGAGAAGTGGTACTGTACAGTGTATATATACAGAATAATACAGATACTGAGAATTACACCCAGTATACAGGACAGGAGAAGTGGTACTGTGCAGTGTATATACAGAATAATACAGGTACTGAGGATTACTCCCAGTATACAGGACAGGAGAAGCGTTACTGTGCAGTGTATATATACAGAATAATACAGGTACTGAGAATTACACCCATTATACAGGACAGGAGAAGCGTTACTGTGCAGTGTATATATACAGAATAATACAGATACTGAGAATTACACCCACTATACAGGACAGGAGAAGTGGTACTGTGCAGTGTATATATACAGAATAATACCGGTACTGAGAATTACACCCAGTATACAGGACAGGAGAAGTGGTACTGTGCAGTGTATATACAGAATAATACAGATACTGAGAATTACACCCATTATACAGGACAGGAGAAGTGATACTGTGCAGTGTATATATACAGAATAATACAGGTACTGAGAATTACACCCAGTATACAGGACAGGAGAAGTGGTACAGTGCAGTGTATATACAGAATAATACAGATACTGAGAATTACATCTAATGTACAGGACAGGAGAAGTGGTACTGTTCAGTGTATATATACATAATAATACAGACACTGAGAATTACACCCAGTATACAGGACATAAGAAGTGGTACTGTTCAGTGTATATATACAGAATAATACAGATACTGAGAATTACACCCATTATACAGGACAGGAGAAGTGGTACTGTGCAGTGTATATACAGAATAATACAGATACTGAGGATTACATCCAGTATACAGGACAGGAGAAGTGGTACTGTGCAGTGTATACATGCAGAATAATACAGATACTGAGAATTACACCCAGTATACAGGACAGGAGAAGTGGTACTGTGCAGTGTATACATGCAGAATAATACAGATACTGAGAATTACACCCAGTATACAGGACAGGAGAAGTGGTACTGTGCAGTGTACATACAGAATAATACAGATACTGAGAATTAAACCCATTATACAGGACAGGAGAAGTGTTACTGTGCAGTATATATATACAGGACAGTAGAAGTGGTACTGTACAATGTATATATACAGAATAATACAGGTACTGAGAATTATACCCAGTATACAGGACAGGAGAAGTGGTACTGTGCAGTGTATATATACAGAATAATACAGATAATGAGAATTAAACACAGTTATACAGGACAGGAGAAGTGGTACTGGGCAGTGTATATCTACAGAATAATACAGATACTGAGAAGTACACCCAGTATACAGGGCAGGAGAAGTGGTACTGTGCAGTGTATATACAGAATAATACAGATACTGAGCATTACACCCAGTATACAGGACAGGAGAAGTGTTACTGTGCAGTATATATATACAGAATAATACAGATACTGAGAATTACACCCAGTATACAGGACAGGAGAAGTGGTACTGTGCAGTGTATATATACAAAATAATACAAGTACTGAGAATTACACCCAGTATACAGGACAGGAGAAGTGGTACTGTGCAGTGTATATATACAGAATAATACATATACTGAGAATTACACCCAGTATACAGGACAGGAGAAGTGGTACTGTGCAGTGTATATATACAAAATAATACAAGTACTGAGAATTACACCCAGTATACAGGACAGGAGAAGTGGTACTGTGCAGTGTATATATACAGAATAATACAGATACTGAGAATTACACCCAGTATACAGGACAGGAGAAGTGGTACTGTGTAGAGTATATATACAGAATAATACAGATACTAAGAATTATACCCAGTATACAGGACAGGAGAATTGGTACTGTGCAGTGTATATATACAGAATAATACAGATACTGAGAATTACACCCAGTATACAGGACAGGAGAAGTGGTACTGTGCAGTGTATATATACAGAATAATACAGGTACCGAGAATTACACCCAGTATACAGGACAGGAGAAGTGGTACTGTGCACTGTATATATACAGAATAATACAGATACTGAGAATTACACCCAGTATACAGGACAGGAAAAGTGGTACTGTGCAGTGTATATACAGAATAATACAGATACTGAGAATTACACCCAGTATACAGGACAGGAGAAGTGGTACTGTACAGTGTATATATACAGAATAATACAGGTATTGAGAATTACACACAGTATACAGGACAGGAGAAGCGGTACTGTGCAGTGTATATATACAGAATAATACAGATACTGAGAATTACACCCAGTATACAGGACAGGAAAAGTGGTACTGTGCAGTGTATATACAGAATAATACAGATACTGAGAATTACACCCAGTATACAGGACAGGAGAAGTGGTACTGTACAGTGTATATATACAGAATAATACAGGTATTGAGAATTACACACAGTATACAGGACAGGAGAAGCGGTACTGTGCAGTGTATATATACAGGACAGGAGAAGTGCTACTGTGCAGTGTATATATACAGAATAATACAGATACTGAGAATTACACCCAGTATACAGGACAGGAGAAGTGGTACTGTGCAGTGTATATATACAGAATAATACAGATACTGAGAATTACATCCAGTATACAGAACAGGAGAAGTGGTACTGTACAGTGTATATATACAGAATAATACAGATACTGAGAATTACACCCAGTATACAGGACAGGAGAAGTGGTACTGTGCAGTGTATATACAGAATAATACAGGTACTGAGGATTACACCCAGTATACAGGACAGGAGAAGCGTTACTGTGCAGTGTATATATACAGAATAATACAGGTACTGAGAATTACACCCATTATACAGGACAGGAGAAGCGTTACTGTGCAGTGTATATATACAGAATAATACAGATACTGAGAATTACACCCACTATACAGGACAGGAGAAGTGGTACTGTGCAGTGTATATATACAGAATAATACCGGTACTGAGAATTACACCCAGTATACAGGACAGGAGAAGTGGTACTGTGCAGTGTATATACAGAATAATACAGATACTGAGAATTACACCCATTATACAGGACAGGAGAAGTGATACTGTGCAGTGTATATATACAGAATAATACAGGTACTGAGAATTACACCCAGTATACAGGACAGGAGAAGTGGTACAGTGCAGTGTATATACAGAATAATACAGATACTGAGAATTACATCTAATGTACAGGACAGGAGAAGTGGTACAGTGCAGTGTATATACAGAATAATACAGATACTGAGAATTACACCCAGTATACAGGACAGGAGAAGTGGTACTGTTCAGTGTATATATACATAATAATACAGACACTGAGAATTACACCCAGTATACAGGACATAAGAAGTGGTACTGTTCAGTGTATATATACAGAATAATACAGATACTGAGAATTACACCCATTATACAGGACAGGAGAAGTGGTACTGTGCAGTGTATATACAGAATAATACAGATACTGAGGATTACATCCAGTATACAGGACAGGAGAAGTGGTACTGTGCAGTGTATACATGCAGAATAATACAGATACTGAGAATTACACCCAGTATACAGGACAGGAGAAGTGGTACTGTGCAGTGTATACATGCAGAATAATACAGATACTGAGAATTACACCCAGTATACAGGACAGGAGAAGTGGTACTGTGCAGTGTACATACAGAATAATACAGATACTGAGAATTAAACCCATTATACAGGACAGGAGAAGTGTTACTGTGCAGTATATATATACAGGACAGTAGAAGTGGTACTGTACAATGTATATATACAGAATAATACAGGTACTGAGAATTATACCCAGTATACAGGACAGGAGAAGTGGTACTGTGCAGTGTATATATACAGAATAATACAGATAATGAGAATTAAACACAGTTATACAGGACAGGAGAAGTGGTACTGGGCAGTGTATATCTACAGAATAATACAGATACTGAGAAGTACACCCAGTATACAGGGCAGGAGAAGTGGTACTGTGCAGTGTATATACAGAATAATACAGATACTGAGCATTACACCCAGTATACAGGACAGGAGAAGTGTTACTGTGCAGTATATATATACAGAATAATACAGATACTGAGAATTACACCCAGTATACAGGACAGGAGAAGTGGTACTGTGCAGTGTATATATACAGAATAATACAGATACTGAGAATTACACCCAGTATACAGGACAGGAGAAGTAGTACTGTGCAGTGTATATACAGAATAATACAGATACTGAGCATTACACCCATTATACAGGACAGGAGAAGTGGTACTGTGCAGTATATATATATATATATATATATATATACAGAATAATACAGATACTGAGAATTACACCCAGTATACAGAACAGGAGAAGTGGTACTGTGCAGTGTATATATACAGAATAATACAGATACTGAGAATCACACCCAGTATACAGGACAGGAGAAGTGGTACTGTGCAGTGTATATATACAGAATAATACAAATACTGAGAACTACACGCAGTATACAGGACAGGAGAAGTGGTACTGTGCAGTGTATATATACAGAATAATACATATACTGAGAATTACACCCAGTATACAGGACAGGAGAAGTGGCACTGTGCAGTGTATATATACAAAATAATACAAGTACTGAGAATTACACCCAGTATACAGGACAGGAGAAGTGGTACTGTGCAGTGTATATATACAGAATAATACAGATACTGAGAATCACACCCAGTATACAGGACAGGAGAAGTAGTACTGTGCAGTGTATATACAGTTGAAACCATACGTTTACATATACTATATAAAAAGACACACTTACTGCAAAATAAAAAGTTTACATACACTAAGATTACTATGCCTTTAAACAATTCTGGACTGCCCATATGATGATGTTATGTGTTTGGAAGCTTTTTTGGCAACATCTGAATTAATTAGAGACACACCTGTGGATGTATTTTAATGCGCACCTGAAATACATTGCTTCTTTGTGTAGCATCATGGGAAAGTCTAAAGAAATCAGCCAAGATATCAGGAAGAGAATTGTGGACTTGCACAAGTCTTTTTCATCCTTGGGTACAATTTCAAGATACTTGAAGGTGCCTCGTTCATCTGTACTAAAAATTTTACGCAAGTACAAACAAGATGGGAATGTCCAGCCATCATACGGCTCAGGAAGGAGACGGGTTCTGTGTCCCAGAGATGAATGTGTTTTGGTCCGACATTTGCATATCAACCCAAGGACAAAAGCAAAAGACCTTGTGAAGGTGATGATGGAAGCTGGTAAGATTGTGTCAATATCAACTGTGAAACGAGTACTGTATCAACATGGGCTGAAAGGCCACTCTGCCAGGAAGAAGCCATTACTCCAAAAGAAATATAAAAAAGCCAGATTAATGTTTGCAAATGCACACAGGAACAAATACCTTAATTTTTGGAGACATGTCCTGTGGTCTGATGAAACTAAAATTGAACTTTTTGGGCATAATGACCATCGTTACGTTTGGAGGAATAAGGTAGAAGCTTTGAAGCCTAAGAACACCATCCCAACTGTGAAACACGGGGGTGGCAGCATCATCTTGTGGGGTTGTTTTGCTGCAGGAGGGACTGGTACACGTCACAAAATAGATGGCATCATGAGAAAAGAAGATTATGTGGCAATACTGAACCAACATCTCAAGACATCAGCCAGGAAGTTAAAGCTTGTGCAGAAATGGGTCTTCCAAATGGACAATGACCCAAAGCATACTGCCGAAATAGTAACAAAGTGGCTTAAGGATAACAAAGTCAATGATTTGGAGTGGCTATCACAAAGCCCTGATCTCAATCCTATTGAAAATTTATGGGCAAAGCTGAAAAGGCTGCGAGCAAGGCGACCTACAAACCTGGATCAGTTACACCAGTTTTGTCAGGAGGAATGGGCCCAAATTCTGACCAACTATTGTGAGAAGCTTGTGGAAGGAGATCCCAAACGTTTCACCCAAGTCATTCAGTGTAAGGGCAATGGTACCAAATACTAATGAAATGTATGGAAACTTTTGACTTTGCAGTAAGTGTGTCTTTTCATATAGTGTATGCAAACTTCTGGTTTCAACTGTATACAGGATGGTCCAAAAGTAGGTGGACAGAAAATAATTTATTTTGATTTATATATACAATTATATTTACTAACACAAGCATAACATTGACAATTAAATTTTATTCTGAACAATAATACAAAAGCCCTTAAATTTCATCAACGCAGGTTCTCACACTGTTTTCCATTACAATTTGCACAGCTTTGAAGTCTGCCTCTCAACAAACTTTTTTGCACAAGTCTCTTTGGGTATTAATTTCTTGAAATCCATCTCTTATGTAATTTTTCAAATCACTGACACTTTTTGGTTTTCGACTATAAACTTTGTCCTTGAGTACTCCCCAAAAGAAAAAATCCATTGGGGTCAAGTCTGGTGAACGTGCCGGCCAATCAAGTGGGCCTCTTCGGCCAATCCATTTATTGGGAAATGTTTCATCAAGATACTCGCGGACCACTCTTGAATAATGTGGAGGGGTCCCATCTTGTTGGAAATAAAGGTCATTTGAATTAGGCTGTTGCTGTAACTGGGGAACAACTTGATTCATTAGAATTTCGAGATACTTATCTCCTGTGACTGTAATATCAAAAAATATTGGTCCTAAAACACCAAAACTTGAAATACCCCCCCAAACATTGACACCAGACTCATTTAGTTGTTGCTCTAATGTTAAATGCATGTTCTCATTATACCAGTAAATACAATTATGTCTGTTAATATGGCCAGATAAGAAGCTTCATCACTCCACATAATGTCATCTAAAATTACTGGATTTTCTTCATTTTCATTAAGCAGAATCTCACTAAATTGCAGCCGCCTGTCTGGATCATCGTCCAATAAACCATGAATTAGACGTGGACGATAAGATTCCACCCAATAGATTTCAGGATTCGCATGATAGAAGCTCGTGAAATTCCCAATTCCAAAGAGGCTCTTCTGTGGACTTTTTTTGGACTCTGAACAAATGTTTCAGCAACAAGTTGTTTATTATCTTCTGTACAGACTGTTTTGGGTCGAGCAGTTTTTGGAGCATTAAGGATTGAGCCAGTGGCATTGAATTTGTCGCGAATGCGGTAAATGGTTTGTCTCTTTGGGGCTTGAGTACCAAATGTTTCAACCCAATTTGCTCTAACGGTTTCAGCATTTTGAGATTTCCAATACTCTGTTAAAATCCATTTTCTTTGATCTGTATTTAAATTATTTGCCATTATGTGTTATCTGAATTATCTGAAAAGAAAACAGATTTGGGGGAGATCTATCTGTGAAAACTAGATCTGTGAAACTGGCTGAGTTGCCCTTAGCAACCAATCAGATTCCACCTTTCATTTTCCAAAGAGTCTGTGAGGAATGAAAAGTGGAATCTGATTGGTTGCTAAGGGCAACTCAGCCAATTTCACTTTACACCATGTTTGATAAATCTCCCCCTTCATAACCTTATTACACTTTCTGTCCACCTACTTTTGGACCACCCTGTATACAGGACAGGAGGAGTGATACTCTGCAGCATATATATATACAGGACAGGAGGAATGGTACTGTGCAGTGTATATATATAGGACAGCATTAGTGGTACTGTGCAGTGTATATACAGGACAGGAGAAGTGGTACTGTGCAGTGTATATACAGGACAGGAGAAGTGGTACTGTGCAGTGTATATATACAGGACAGGATGAGTGGTACTGTGCAGTGTATATATATAGGACAGGATGAGTGGTACTGTGCAGTGTATATATATAGGACAGGATGAGTGGTACTGTGCAGTGTATATATATAGGACAGGATGAGTGGTACTGTGCAGTGTATATATATATAGGACAGGATGAGTGGTACTGTGCAGTGTATATATACAGGAGAAGTGGTACTGTGCAGTGTATATACAGGACAGGAGAAGTGGTACTGTGCAGTGTATATATACAGGACAGGAGAAGTGGTACTGTGCAATGTATATATACAGGACAGGATGAGTGGTACTGTGCAGTGTATATATACAGGACAGGATGAGTGGTACTGTGCAGTGTATATATACAGGACAGGATGAGTGGTACTGTGCAGTGTATATATACAGGACAGGATGAGTGGTACTGTGCAGTGTATATATACAGGACAGGATGAGTGGTACTGTGCAGTGTATATATATAGGACAGGATGAGTGGTACTGTGCAGTGTATATATATAGGACAGCATGAGTGGTACTGTGCAGTGTATATATATAGGACAGGATGAGTAGTACTGTGCAGTGTATATATATATATATATATATATATATATAGGACAGGATGAGTGGTACTGTGCAGTGTATATATATAGGACAGGATGAGTGGTACTGTGCAGTGTATATATATAGGACAGCATGAGTGGTACTGTGCAGTGTATATATATAGGACAGCATGAGTGCTATTGTGCAGTGTATATATACAGGAGAAGTGGTACTGTGCAGTGTATATACAGGACAGGAGAAGTGGTACTGTGCAGTGTATATACAGGACAGGAGAAGTGGTACTGTGCAGTGTATATATACAGGACAGGAGAAGTGGTACTGTGCAGTGTATATATGCAGGACAGGAGAAGTGGTACTGTGCAGTGTATATATGCAGGACAGGATGAGTGATACTGTGCAGTGTATATATACAGGACAGGATGAGTGGTACTGTGCAGTGTATATATACAGGACAGGAGGAGTGGTACTGTGCAGTGTATATATGCAGGACAGGATGAGTGGTACTGTGCAGTGTATATACACGACAAGAGAAGTGGTACTGTGCAGTGTATATATGCAGGACAGGATGAGTGGTACTGTGCAGTGTATATACACGACAAGAGAAGTGGTACTGTGTAGTGTATATATAGAGGACAGGAGGAGTGATACTGTGCAGTGTACAGTACAGACCGAAAGTTTGGGCACACCTTCTCATTTAAAGATTTTTCTGTATATTCATGACTATGAAAATTGTACATTCACACTGAAGGCATCAAAACTATGAATTAACACATGTGGAATTATATACTTAACAAAAAAGTGTCAAACAACTGAAAATATGTCTTATATTCTAGGTTCTTCAAAGTAGCCACCTTTTGCTTTGATGACTGCTTTGCGCACTCTTGGCATTCTCTTGATGAGCTTCAAGAGGTAGTCACCGGAAATGGTTTTCACTTCACAGATGTGCCCTGTCAGGTTTAATAAGTGGGATTTCTTGCCTTATAAATGGGGTTGGGACCATCAGTTGTGTTATGCAGAAGTCTGGTGGATACACAGCTGATAGTCCTACTGAATAGACTGTTAGAATTTGGATTATGGCAAGAAAAAAGCAGCTAAGTAAAGAAAAACGAGTGGCCATCATTACTTTAAGAAATGAAGGTCAGTCAGTCCGAAAAATTGGGAAAACTTTGAAAGTGTCCCCAAGTGCAGTTGCAAAAACCATCAAGTGCTACAAAGAAACTGGCTCACATGAGGACCGCCCCAGGAAAGGAAGACCAAGAGTCACCTCTGCTTCTGAGGATAAGTTTATCCGAGTCACCAGCCTCAGAAATCGCAGGTTAACAGCAGCTCAGATTAGAGACCAGGTCCATGCCACACAGAGTTCTAGCAGCAGACACATCTCTACAACAACTGTTAAGAGGAGACTTTGTGCAGCAGGCCTTCATGGTAAAATAGCTGCTAGGAAACCACTGCTAAGGACAGGCAACAAGCAGAAGAGACTTGTTTGGGCTAAAGAACACAAGGAATGGACATCAGACCAGTGGAAATCTGTGCTTTGGTCTGATGAGTCCAAATTTGAGATCTTTGGTTTCAACCACCATGTCTTTGTGCGACGCAGAAAAGGTGAACGGATGGACTCTACATGCCTGGTTCCCACCGTGAAGCATGGAGGAGGAGGTGTGATGGTGAGGGGGTGCTTTGCTGGTGACACTGTTGGGGATTTATTCAAAATTGAAGGCATACTGATCCAGCATGGCTACCACAGCATCTTGCAGAGGCATGCTATTCCATCCGGTTTGCGTTTAGTTGGACCATCATTTATTTTTCAACAGGACAATGACCCCAAACACACCTCCAGGCTGTGTAAGGGCTGTTTGACCAAGAAGGAGTGTGATGGGGTGCTACGCCAGATGACCTGGCCTCCACAGTCACCAGACCTGAACCCAATCGAGATGGTTTGGGGTGAGCTGGACCGCAGAGTGAAGGCTAAAGGGCCAACAAGGGCTAAGCATCTCTGGGAACTCCTTCAAGATTGTTGGAAGACCATTTCCGGTGACTACCTCTTGAAGCTCATCAAGAGAATGGCAAGAGTGTGCAAAGCAGTCATCAAAGCAAAAGGTGGCTACTTTGGAGAACCTAGAATATAAGACATATTTTCAGTTGTTTCACACTTTTTTGTTAAGTATATAATTCCACATGTGTTAATTCATAGTTTTGATGCCTTCAGTGTGAATGTACAATTTTCATCGTCATGAAAATACAGAAAAATCTTTAAATGAGAAGGTGTGTCCAAACTTTTGGTCTGTACTGCATATATACAGGACAGGAGCAGTGGTACTGTGCAGTGTATATATACAGAACAGGAGAAGTGGTACTGTGCAATGCATATATATAGAGAGAGAGAGAGAGAGAGAGAGAGAGAGAGAGAGAGAGAGAGAGAGAGAGAGAGAGAGAGAGAGAGAACAGGAGGAGTGGTACTGTGCAGTGTATATATACAGGAGGAGTGATACTGTGCAGTGTATATATACAGGAGGAGTGGTACTGTGCAGTGTATATATACAGGAGGAGTGATACTGTGCAGTGTATATATACAGGACAGGAGGAGTGATACTGTGCAGTGTATATATACAGGAGGAGTGATACTGTGCAGTGTATATATACAGGAGGAGTGATACTGTGCAGTGTATATATACAGGAGGAGTGGTACTGTGCAGTGTATATATACAGGAGGAGTGATACTGTGCAGTGTATATATACAGGACAGGAGGAGTGATACTGTGCAGTGTATATATACAGGAGGAGTGATACTGTGCAGTGTATATATACAGGAGGAGTGATACTGTGCAGTGTATATATACAGGACAGGAGAAGTGGTACTGTGCGGTGGTAGCTCAGTTCTTGAAGTATGTGTGTTGGGAGCAGGAAAAATGGGTAAGTGTAAAGAAGCCAAAACACATAAAATAGTTGTCAGCTAAATAAAGGAGACTCATCTGATAACAGCTTATCTCTGCATAAAATGAAAGGATTGGGTGTCAGTTTATACTGCTCTATCCTTTGGTCCTCCATACTCCTGGAGATGGCACAAGGCCATGAGGAGACTAGCAGCAGGGCAGTGTGATAGGACGATGCTCTGCGGGCAATGGTTGGGTCCTGGCATGATGTGGATGTGACAGCGGGGCTCCCCAATCGCAGGACTGTAATAAGCCGCCATCATCTGCTATATCCTCCCCACTAAGCTCAGGACAGCCCAGGCCCCACACTGTGTGGTCCCTCAGGGAGGCATCAGCTTTTACTGTCACTGAGGGCAGTGGGATATTTTGGGGATTGCCCCTCGTTTCACTTCTTGGGGGGGGGGATTGTGGAGCTTTGTGGACACACAAGGTGCAGGATGGAGAGAGATGTGAACAGAGCAAAGGAGCGACAGCCACTGCACCTGTCAGTCATATTACCCCGACCCCCACCGCAAGAGGGCGGCCGAGACCCTGCAAGAGCCCCCGACCAGCCTTACTCATAGATATAGATACCCGGCTGTGGGCAACTATCACTCCAATTATATGTTATGTACCATGTATCTAATCCCATCCTGTGTGATACTGACCGCTGAGCAGTGTATCTAATCCTATCCTGTGTGATACTGTCTGCTGAGCAGTGTATCTAATCCTATCCTGTGTGATACTGTCTGCTGAGCAGTGTATCTAATCCTATCCTGTGTGATACTGTCTGCTGAGCCGCGTATCTAATCCGATCATGTGGGATAGTGTCTGCTGAGCTGTGTATCTAATCCTATCCTGTGTGATACTGTCTGCTGAGCTGTGTATCTAGTCCTACCCTGTGTGATACTGTCTGCTGAGCCGCGTATCTAATCCTATCCTGTGTGATACTGTCTGCTGAGCTGTGTATCTAATCCCATCCTGTGTGGTACTGGCTGCTGAGCCGTGTATTTAATCCTATCCTGTGTGATACTGTTTGCTGAGCCGTGTATCTAATCCTATCCTGTGTGATACTGTGCTCTGTGCATCTAATCCTATCCTGTGTGATACTGTCTGCTGAGCCGTGTATCTAATCCCATCCTGTGTGGTACTGTCTGCTGAGCTGTGTATCTAATCCTATCCTGTGTGGTACTGGCTGCTGAGCCGTGTATTTAATCCTATCCTGTGTGATACTGTTTGCTGAGCTGTGTATCTAATCCTATCCTGTGTGATACTGTCTGCTGAGCTGTGTATCTAATCCTATCCTGTGTGGTACTGGCTGCTGAGCCGTGTATTTAATCCTATCCTGTGTGATACTGTTTGCTGAGCTGTGTATTTAATCCCATCCTGTGTGGTACTGTCTGCTGAGCTGTGTATCTAATCCTATCCTGTGTGGTACTGGCTGCTGAGCCGTGTATTTAATCCTATCCTGTGTGATACTGTCTGCTGAGCCGTGTATCTAATCCTATCCTGTGTGATACTGTGCTCTGTGCATCTAATCCTATCCTGTGTGATACTGTCTGCTGAGCCGTGTATCTAATCCCATCCTGTGTGGTACTGTCTGCTGAGCTGTGTATCTAATCCTATCCTGTGTGGTACTGGCTGCTGAGCCGTGTATTTAATCCTATCCTGTGTGATACTGTTTGCTGAGCTGTGTATCTAATCCTATCCTGTGTGATACTGTCTGCTGAGCCGTGTATCTAATCCTATCCTGTGTGATACTGTCTGCTGAGCCGTGTATCTAATCCAATCATGTGTGATACTGTCTGCTGAGCCGTGTATCTAATCCTCTCCTGTGTGATACTGTTTGCTGAGCTGTGTATCTAATCCTATCCTGTGTGATACTGTCTGCTGAGCTGTGTATCTAATCCCATCCTGTGTGATACTGTCTGCTGAGCTGTGTATCTAATCCAATCATGTGTGATACTGTCTGCTGAGCCGTGTATCTAATCCTCTCCTGTGTGATACTGTTTGCTGAGCTGTGTATCTAATCCTATCCTGTGTGATACTGTTTGCTGAGCTGTGTATCTAATCCCATCATGTGTGATACTGTCTGCTGAGCCGTGTATCTAATCCTATCCTGTGTGATACTGTCAGCTGAGCCGTGTATCTAATCCTCTCCTGTGTGATACTGTCTGCTGAGCAGTGTATCTAATCCCATCCTGTGTGATACTGTCTGCTGAGCCGTGTATCTAATCCTATCCTGTGTGATACTGTGTGCTGAGCCGTGTATCTAATCCTATCCTGTGTGATACTGTCTGCTGAGCTGTGTATCTAATCCCATCCTGTGTGGTACTGTCTGCTGAGCCGTGTATCTAATCCCATCCTGTGTGATACTGTGTGCTGAGCCGTGTATCTAATCCTATCCTGTGTGATACTGTTTGCTGAGCCATGTATCTAATCCTATCCTGTGTGATACTGTCTGCTGAGCCGTGTATCTCATCCTATCCTGTGTGATACTGTCTGCTGAGCCGTGTATCTCATCCTATCCTGTGTGATACTGTCTGCTGAGCCGTGTATCTCATCCTATCCTGTGTGATACTGTCAGCTGAGCCGTGTATCTAATCCTATCCTGTGTGATACTGTCAGCTGAGCCGTGTATCTAATCCTATCCTGTGTGATACTGTCTGCTGAGCTGTGTATCTAATCCTCTCCTGTGTGATACTGTGTGCTGAGCCGTGTATCTAATCCTATCCTGTGTGATACTGTCTGCTGAGCTGTGTATCTAATCCCATCCTGTGTGGTACTGTCTGCTGAGCCGTGTATCTAATCCTATCCTGTGATACTGTCTGCTGAGCTGTGTATCTAATCCTCTCCTGTGTGGTACTGGCTGCTGAACCGTGTATTTAATCCTATCCTGTGTGATACTGTCTGCTGAGCCATGTATCTAATCCTATCCTGTGATACTGTCTGCTGAGCCATGTATCTAATCCTATCCTGTGATACTGTCTGCTGAGCTGTGTATCTAGTCCTATCCTGTGTGATACTGTCTGCTGAGCTGTGTATCTAATCCTCTCCTGTGTGGTACTGGCTGCTGAACCGTGTATTTAATCCTATCCTGTGTGATACTGTCTGCTGAGCTGTGTATCTAATCCTATCCTGTGTGATACTGTCTGCTGAGCTGTGTATTTAATCCTATCCTGTGTGATACTGTTTGCTGAGCCATGTATCTAATCCCACCATGTGGGATACCGTTAGCTGAGCGTTACTGAGGATGCCGCCATTTATGTCAGGTCTGGAGGACATGGCCGCTGGTGTGTTACTGGGTCCGTGCTGCCCAGAGCTGGAGATTATCAGTTTCCATCTGCACCGCTGCGTCCAAAGAAGTCACCCCGACTATTAACCCATTGAGTGCCATGGTCAACAGCTGCCGCCCCCTCAGGGCACAACGGAGCGTTAAGGTGGCAGAAATCCACTAAGGCCAAAACACATCAGCGACAAATCTCTCTCTCAGTTCGTCACAATATGTCGGCGCAGATTCAACACTGTGACAAAGCCACAGTTGAATGGACCAATCACACAGCAGTTTTCATTTTGGCAGAGCAGTTTAAAAATTGAAATCTGAGCTCTGATTGGTTGTAATAGGTAAAGGCAGGATTTTACTGTCTAAAAGATAAACACTCTCCACAGCAACCAATCACAGCGCAGCTTTCATTTTACCAGGGCAATTTTAAAACTAAAAGCTGAGCGCTGATTGGTTGCTAAAGGCAACAGAAGACGGTAGTGATAAATGGAGGGGGATCTCTCCCCACGCTGGCAGTATATATAACCACCTGTCTGCGTCCAATCCCCCGAGGGGGGCCGTTGTTAAAAATAATCCCCCGAGCAAGGCCCTTAAATCTGTAGGACAACACAGCAGCTGCATTGTGAGCCGAGCGCTTGCCCCATAGGGATTCTTACTGTAAGGACGGCGGCATGCACCGGGATTTACACCATTTACGTCCCAAAAAATATATATTGGAAGAATGAAAACAAATGAAAAAAAATCCAAAATATAGGTAATGGATTGAGATGGTAAAATGCAAGCTGTGGTCGGAGCATATCAGTCAGACATGGGGCAGAGCGGTCACCGGCCCCTCAGAATGCCATATTTGTGGCAGCACACCCCCCACTATTAGTAGACAAATACTTCACCATAAGCATATATCGCAAAGAAAAAATGAAATGGAAATTATTTTTTTTAACAAATTTCATAACTTAAAAAAATCACACAAAAAAAAAGAAAAACGTTTTGAACGACGTGGAATTAAAAGGATTAATCGTATAAAAATAATAAAAAAAAAATACAAATTCTAAACTTGAAAAGTATAAAAAAAAAAAGCGACTCCAAAGGGAAAAACAAAAACAGCAAAAAGAAAAAGCAAAAAAACCCTAAATTTGGGATCCTAAACCGAGCACCTTACCTTGTCACGCTCCTGCCTGCTGTGACATGGGGGTCTGATGAAGCCTCAAAAGGGGATCCTTGTGGAAGGGGTGTGACCCTGCTGTCATTAGGCTACAGATGGCTTCCGAATTTTCATGTGCCCCTGTAGACACCTAGGGGCGCTTACGGATAACTGCACCCGGCATACCCAACTACCTGCTAAAAAAAATCACATAATAATAATAATAATAATATTTTTTTATTTCTATAGCGCCAACATATTCTGCAGTACTTTACATTTTAGAGGGGATTAGTACAGACAATAAAAGGCATTACAGAATAACAATAATCACATAAATCAGCAGATACCAGGAGGAGTGAGGACCCTGCTCACAAGCTTACAATCTATGAGGAAATATGGGAGACACGAAAGGTGGATGGTAATAATTGCTCGCACGGTCCAGCCATTAATATAATAAATAGGTTTTTCACATAATCATGCATGAACCAGTCACCAACCAGTGTGTGTATGGACACAGACGACAATTAAGTACATGGAGGGTGCGAACAGATGCTACAAGGGTCCTGGTTTTCAAGAAAATCTTGTAATGGCAAAACAGAGACAGTTAGATAACTATGGTTAGGCGATAGGCCAGTCTAAAGAAATGGGTTTTTAGGGCAATCTTAAAACTGTGCGTATTGTGGATTAATCAAAGTGATCAGGGTAGTGCGTTCCAAAGAATTGGCGCAGCACAGGAGAGGTCTTGGAGACGGGAGTGGGAGGGATTATTGAGGAAGGTAATCTTAGGTCATTAGCAGAACGGAGGGCACAGGTAGGGTGGTAGACTGAGACGAGGGAGGCGATATAGGGTGGTGCTGAAGCATGGAGCGCTTTGTGGGTGAGAGGGATGAGTTTATCTAGAACTCTGTAGCAGACAGGGTAGATGACACGAGCGAGTGATCATATGTGAGGAGTGAAGGAAAGATCTGAATCAAGTATGAACCCAAGACATCGGACATGTTGCTGGGGAGTAATGGTGGAGCCACATACGGAAATGGCAATATCGGGCACAGGTCGGTTAGTGGAGGGAGGAAATACGAGGAGTTCAGTTTTTGACAGATTCAGTTTCAGATAGAGAGAGGACATAATGTTAGAGACAGTGGAAAGACAATCACTGGTATCTTGTAGTAATTCAGGGGTGATGTCAGAAGATGATGTGTATATTTGGGTGTCATCAGCATAGAGATGGTACTGAAAACTGAATCTACGGATTGTTTGTCCAATAGAGGCGGTGTACAAGGAGAAGAGGAGGAAGCTAGGACTAATCATTGAGGAACCCCGACAGTAAGGGGAAGGAGAGAGGAGGAGGAGCCGGCAAAAGATACAGTGAAGGAGGGTCAGAGAGGTAGGAGGAGAACCAGGAGAGAACAGTGTCCTTGAGGCCAATAGAGTGGAGCATAGTGAGGAGGAGCTGGTGATCCACAGTGTCAAATGCTGCAGAGAGATCCAGGAGAATCAGCAGGGAGCAGTGACCATTAGGCTGTGTGCCTACGATGCGTTTTTCAAGCGTTTACGCTGCGGAATTTCCGCAGCGTAAACACTTGGGAAACGCTTGGTAAACCTTCCCCCATGGTCTCCAATGCAATTCCGCACTTTCAATGCCCATGCTGCCTATTTTTCCGCAGCGTTTATGCTGCGCTCAAAAATCCGCAGCATGTCCATTAATTTTGCAAATTAAATAGAATAAAATAAAAAATAAAGATTATATTCACCTTCCGATGGCTCCCGGACTCCTTCCCAGTGCTTGCCTACAGATCGTGCAGGACTGAAGGACCTGCGATGATGTCACAGTCATGTGACGGCAGGTCTTTCAGTACAGCGTACCGCGATTTGCAGGCAAGCACAGGGACGAGCGCAGCAAGACTGCGGGGGTCATCAGAAGGTAAGTATAGGTTTATTTTTTTATTTTTAACCATTCTCTCGGGTCACACTATATAAATCCATGCCGTTTGCATGTGGAAATGCAAGTGAAGAACGCTTCACATCCGCTTGTCCCTGGCAGGAAAAACGCATGTACAATCCGCATGTACAATCCGCATTCATTTTTTTCTGCCAGGGAGATGCAGAAACGCTCAAAAAAAATCCGGAGCATTTCTACATCGTGGGCACATAGCCTTACATTTAGCTGTTAGTAGATCATTAGAGACTTAAGTGAGGGCAGTTTCAGTAGAATGTAAAGAGTGGAAACCAGATTGTAAAGGGTCAAGAAGAGAGTTATCTGAGAGATAGCGGATTAGACAGGAATGGACCAGGCGTTCCAGGAGTTTAGAGATGAAGGGAAGATTAGAGACAGGTCTGTAGTTAGCAGTGCAGTTTTGGTCGAGGGATGGCTTTTTAAGTAATGGATGCATGCTGGAGTGTTTAAATGAGGAGGGAAAGATACCAGATGAGAGAGATTAAATATTTTAGTTAGGTGAGTGGTGACAGCCGAGGAAATGGACTGGAAGAGATGTGAGGAAATAGGGTCACTGGTGCAAGTAGTAGGGTGAGAAGATGCAAGGAGCCTGGTCACTTATTTTACTGTGACTGGTTCAAAGACAGAGAGTGGGCTAGATGCAATGTGAGAGAGAGGACCCAGCATGATATTAGGGGATTGTGAGAAAATTTCCTGTCGATATGGTAATTTTTTTCTTTTAAATAATTGGGCAGATAGTCAGCGCTGAGATCGGTGGTCGGGGCTTTCACTCTTGGATTGAGGAGGGAATGAAAAGTGTCAAAGAGACATAAGATTTTAGAAGAAAAAAGTTTTTATCATGGTGTATTTGGTTAAAAGAAGTTTTAAAAAATTACATTAATAACTATTTTAAATAAATGATAATAAAATACATTTTCCTAGATTAAAAAAAAAAAGAAAAACTAAAAAAAAGTATTAAGTTATAATAAATTAAAATTAAAATGAATAACAATAAATTTAAAAAAATCAAATAAAATTGATTAAAAAGTTTGGAATTTTTTTATCAAAAAGAAAATTGTATTAAGTTATAATAAATGAAAGTAAAAATAAATCACAATAAAATAATTTAAAAAAACTCATAAGTTAATTAAAAAGTTTGGAATTGTTTTCCAAAAAGAAAATTATACGAAGTTATAATGAATTAAAATGAAAATAAATGAGTGAAAAGTGTAAAATTTGCTCACCTGAAATTTTAATTTCCCGGAGTCCGTAGCACATAATGCGTTAATACTTTACCTCTCTCTAGAAATAGAAAACATGTTAATAAGCAATTAAAAAAATTAACCACAAGTAATCGATCACTCCCTTATCCAAGGTGGCAAGAGCTTGGATGTGCGATTTGACGGACAGGGCAGAGTCGAGCGTTACTCTGAGCTAGCAGACTTGCGGTACAGGTGAGAGCATGATATAATTTATTGTGATAGATAAATCAGGTAGGAGAGTTACGTGAGATGGAAGAAAGATGATGAGTTCAGTATTGTCCACATTGAGCTTTAGGAAGAGAGAGGAGAAGAAGGAGGATATGGCTGATAGACACTCTGGGATTTTGGACAGCAGAGAGGTAGATCTGAGTATCATCAGCGTATAGATGGTACTGGAAGCCATGGGACTTTAGCAGTTGTCCCAGGCCAAAGGTATAGATTAAGAAGAGTAAGAGTCCTACAACAGAGCCTTTAAGGACACCAACAGAGAAAGGGCGGGATGAGGAGGTAGTGTGGGAGTGGGAGACGCTAAATGTGCGGTTGGAGAGGTATGAAGCGATCCAGGAGAGGGTGAGGTCTTTGATGCCAAGGGAAGAGAGCAGGAGGAAGTGGTCAAGTGTGTTGAAGACAGAGGAAAGGTCTAGAAGATGTTTATGTAGCGCCGGCGTCCCTGCCCTCTGCTAGGCAGGGACCCTGTTCCCCTCACCCCTCTGCTCCGAGCCCGGCGTCCTCTCCTGCTCTGCTGGCAGCGCGCGCTCCTTCCCGGCCACTGTGCTTAGGGCGCACGCGCTCCCTCCCTCTTAAAGGGGCCGCGCGCGCCGTCCTAAGGAGTCCCCGGCCAATGGCCGGAGGACTTCACCATATATAAGGCACCTCCTCCAAAATGGAGGTGCCCGAACAATGTTGTTGCACTGTTCACTACTCTGCTTCAGCCCTCAGGTCCCGTTGCCTGTTACCTGCCTGTTACCTGCCAGTTTCCTGCCAGCTTGCTGCCTGATTCCTGCCTGTCATCCGCTTACCTGCTTGCTAGCCTGAGTTCCGACGGTCTGCCTTCCGACTCCTGTCAGTCTGTCTATGGACCAGCTTGCCCGCTCACCTGGGAGCGCTCACCTGCTACCTGTCTGTTAGCCTACCTGGAGGCTCCGCCGTCACATGCTGTGACCACCTGCTTATCCAGAGACTCTCGCCTGCTCTCCTGGGAGCACTCATCTGCATCCGCCTGTTAGCCTACCTGGAGGCTCCGCCGTCACATGCTGTGACCACCTGCTTATCCAGAGACTCTCGCCTGCTCACCTGGGAGCACTCATCTGCATCCGCCTGCTAGCCTACCTGGAGGCTCAGCCGTCACAGGTCGTACCTACCCTATACCCAGAGACTGTCCCGGTCACTTGCTGTGACCTCCTGCCCGTTCACCCAGAGACTGCCCCGGTCACTTGCTGTGACCTCCTGCCCGTTCACCCAGAGACTGCCCCGGTCACTTGCTGTGACCTCCTACCCGTTTACCCAGAGACTGTCCCAGTCACTTGCCGTGACCTCCTGCCCGTTTACCCAGAGACTGTCCCGGTCACCTGCTGTGACTGCCTGCCCGTCTTCCCTGGTCACCACCCGCTTCCTTACAAGGACCGCCCCCTTGTATAGTAGCTCAGAGGTTCCGCCTCCCAGACCCGTTACAGTTTAGATAATTGTCTGTTGGCTTTGGCAGTGAGTCGATAGTAATTTTGATCAGGGCAGTTTCAGTGGCGTGGTGGGGACGGCAACCGGATTGTAGGTTGTCAAAGAGTGAGTTAGATGAGAGATGGGAGGAAAGTTCAGCACAGACATGCTGTTCGAGGAGTTTGGAGGCGAACAGGAGCAGTGATACGGGGCGATAGGTGGATGTAGAGGTCGGGTCGAGGGATAGCTTCTTTAGGATAGGCGATTGAGGCATGTTTGAAAGCAGAAGGGAAGGTACCAGAGATTAGCGATAGGTTGAAAATATGGGTTAGGGCTGGGATAAGTGTGATGGTGAGGTTGGGGAGGAGGTGGGATGGGGTCAAGTGCACAAGCGGTGAGGTGCAGTTTGGAGAGGAGATTAGTGAGCTCTTCTTACGTGATGATGGGGAGGAAGGTTATGGGGAGGGGCAGTGGTCTTTTGTACATGGGGTTGTGGTGGATGGGCAGTAAAGACTTGCCTTGTTTGGTGGACATTAGTTTTGAAATGTGCAGCGAAGTCTTCAGCAAAGGTCAGGGAGTTCAGAATGGGCAGTGGAGGGCAGAGGAGGAAGTTAAAAGTGTTGAATAAAGAAAATACAAGGGGTATGAAATAGACCTGTTTTGCAGAGGTAAGGGCCAATATGAATGTGAAAGTTGATGTTTTGAATGTGGTGAAGTCTTCTTGAGAGTGTGTTTTCCTCCAACGCCGCTCCGCAACCCTGGACACATGCTGGCATCTAATAAATGTAATTGCTGTTGCTCATCCCCCTTCAGGATTTGGGATGAGGACCGACAGCACCATGTCTTGACTGATGTTAAAAATCCGAATTCACTTTTAGAATAAATCCTGGCATAAGCCTTAGGACAATATGATCTGGAAAGATACATAAGTAAGTGTCTGAAGATAAAGATTGAATCCCCCCCACCCTCTTAGGGGTTGTAACAGCTACCATAAACAGCGTTTTCCATGACAGATCTTTCAAGGATGCCCGATCTGCTGGTTCAAAAGGAAACTCCTGCAAGGGCTTCAGTACCAATGCCAAATCCCAGGAGGACACCGGAGCCCGGAATGGAGTTCTAAGGTTCTTGATTGCCTTGAAGAAAGTACTTAATACACAGTGTCACCAAAATGATTAGCCTCTACAGCAATAATCAAAAACACATTAACGGAGCTCCCATAGTGTCTCTATTAAAATGAGGCATAAATTAATTGTTAAAAATTTTAATTTTATTATGAATAAATATAAAAAATACATAAAATAAGCAAAGGTATCAGAATATGTAGCAATCAGGTAGCAAAGCATATGACAGATTAGATTTTTTTTGTATTAAATGTTTTTTAATCCTCCCTAAATGAAATTCAATTCTGAAATTTAAATATGCTAATAGATGTAGCATAATTTGAAATTAAAATTAATGGGCCAGTTCCTACATAAACCAATATACTAATAGGCGTAAATTCATCTAATAATGTGTATAAAAAAAAAAAAAAGGAAGAGTACAAAAGAAAAGAATACATAAAAAGGAGGGCAGAAAAAAATGACGCCTATTAGTATATTAGATACATCATAGATACACTATGAGGTTATGCCCCTTTTGAAAAAGCCAGGGCGAAACGGCGTCGTCGGGGTGGTGGCCGGGTAGCAAAGCTCCTCAACTACAACATGTAAGTAGGAATCATGTTTGATCTTTGACAATTTACATTTATATTCAAACTCCTCCATGTGCAATACCCGGAACAGCTGAAAGAATGGGTTAAAATGAAATAAACTCAGGCACTTGCATCTTACTCATTTATGCTCTGACACATATTGGCACTTTGCACTTTTTTCATTACTTATTGCTGCTATTAGATATAGGGAGTATTTGATATTTATGATTAAAGCACTAGCACCTTCAAAATTATTATAGCATCTCGCTCATCTACATCTATTAGCATATTTACATTTCAGAATTGAATTTCATTTAGGGAGGATTAAAAAACATTTAATAATATAAAAAAAAATCGAATCTGTCGTATTCTTTGCTACATGTTCTGATACCTTTGCTTATTTTATGTACATTTTATATTTATTCATAATAAAATTACAATTTTTAACAATTTACGCCTCATTTTAATAGAGACACTAGAAGAAAGTAAGTATAAGATGATGACCTGAAAACGAGCAATTCAGATATGCATTGATCTCTGAAAACTGAGACTTTTTAACCCCTTCTGAAATCCCGATTGCAGGAACTGTAGAATGGAAGGTAGAGCTCTCTGACGCCATTGTTCAGAAGAACACCAGGAAGAATAGATCCTCTGTATCCTAGCATAAATCTTACAAGTACCCGGTTTTCTGGCCGCAGACAAGATCATAAACCCTTGATCAGAGAGTCCCTGAGCCACTAGATTTTCCCAGATCACCTCCATGCCGTCAGATGTGTCATAATTGTGAGGATTTATGGAAGGCTGATTTATTCTTTGCTAATTCAGTCTCTGGTTTTGGCTCGGACTGCCTCCTTCCTGTATAGTTTCTTCTAAGCCTGGGGGACTTTCTTATTTGAGAACAAAATGGCTTAAAACATCTCTTAGATTGCGGAAAAGAGAATCCTTTACCTTCACTCAAAGATTTGAGTATGTCTTCTACTTGTGGACCAAAACAACCTGAAGGTTGAAAATGTAGGGAACAAAAATGTGTTTTTTTTAGATAGAACATCACCTGACCACTGCTTAATCCACATCGCTCTCCTTGCAACATTGGCTGTGGCTTGAGCTCTTGAAGACCACCTCAGAATATCAGGGGGAGCATCAAAAAGTCTGAGGGCCTCTTCCCCGGCCACCCCCTACTCCAAATCATTAGACAACTGGTTAAGCCAGATTCTCACAGCTCTGGCAACTGGGACAGATGCTAAGGCGATTTTAGAGGCAGACGTAGACACCATGTAACTCTATTTCTGTCCATTGGGTCCTGGAAAAGGGAAGACTCTTCTGAGGGAAAAATCAATTTCTTTGACAATCTTTCCACTGGCAGGTCCACCTTAGAAGGTGCCTCCCAGTATGCTGTAAGTTTAGGATTGACTTTATAAATAGCCTTGAACCTGACTCCTAGGTCCAGCTTTTGCTCCGGTTCTGCCCACTCTTTCTGCAAACACTCAATCAGTATAAAGTGTACTGAAAAAAGTCTGTCATTTACTGGAGGAAAATAAAACAATATCTGCTTCTTTGCCTTGTGATCTATGTTTTTGTTGGGATCCACTGCCTTTTTAACAGCTTCCATAAGGGATGGCGCAGACTCACTGTACAGCAAGTACAGGTCTTCCATAGAAAAGTCCATCAAAGTATCTGAAGTGGTATCGCCCTCCGAGTCAACTGATGAAGAGAAAGACGCTATACGCTGAGGTGTTGCTCCTCTAT
Source organism: Phyllobates terribilis (assembly GCF_046119375.1). NCBI lineage: Eukaryota > Metazoa > Chordata > Amphibia > Anura > Dendrobatidae > Phyllobates > Phyllobates terribilis. Next base: position 146,049,704 of record NW_027362767.1, read on the forward strand.
GCCGCTTCCTTGGTCTTTCTTTTTTAGCAGAACCTTGAAATTTCAGAAAGACATCGGACAACTGAATCTTAAACCTGCTGAGAAAGATGGAAGCTTCAGGCTGAAGGGAGGTGGGCACTTGAGGAGACTGACAGGTGGAACACGTCTTGAGCATAGGTATCTGCTAATGGCTGATAACAGGAGGAGCAGAGTCTGTATACATTTTCTCTTCCTTTTTTGAGGAGCAGACATCTAGAAAACAAAAAGCACACCATTAGCAGAACAATACCTCATGTGTAGGGGTTCACGTCATCCACAGGCACACAAATACCTCTGAAAACAGAGGGAACCGCTGCCTGACAAGAACGCACGGAGTACCAAGCAGTGACGCTTTAAATAGGACGTCACACTAACGCCATCGGTGGTGCGTCCGCACGCGGAAATTAAAGCAGGACGCGCGTCGGACACACACTGGGCACATGTGCAAATTACCTGACTTTTGTCCTTCTTGTACAGTATCGAGCACGCGCGATACTCCTCCCACCGGTTCCTGGAGAAAAAGATCAGGTCAGTAGCGATTACAAGACAGGAGAAGGAGGTAGAGGTAAAGTATTAACAGATTATTTGCTGCCGTAGGTAGTCCAGGAAAAGAAATATCCTAAACAGATTAAAAAGTTTGGAATTTTTTTTTTCCAAAAATAAAATTGTATTAAATAAAATAAATCTTGTGCTATTTTACCTCCTTTTTTTTTTATTTTATACAGAGGGTAACATCAAATTTCTTTTTTTTAATAAGATTGAAATTGTATTAATAAAAATTAATAAAAATTTACAATGCAAAAAGTAAAAAAAAGTCTATATTTTTTTGTAATAATAAAAAAAAAAAAAAGGTTGGAAAGATTTTCACAAATAAAATTGTATTAAATTATACTAAAAAAAATAAATGACTCTTTTCTCACATTGATTCCTTCAATCATTTGGAAAGCAGAGGAGCAATTATAGAAGTGGATTTCACAATGCCAGAGATGTCGGACTCATTATATGCCGGTTGGTGTTACTGTATTTCTCTTGTTTTGTGTATTTGAGAATAAGAAAAATATACTGAATGCAAAAAAATAAAATTAAAAAAAATAAATAAAATTCTCCTAAGAATATCTCCTTCCTATATTTATACAGGGGTCAACCTGTCCTTTGGTCATAAATTAAGGAACATTTACTGGAGGCAGGATGTATTTAACAATCCATAGATGGATCACAATTCCCGACCTGAATTTACAGACTACGACACCTAAGTAAGGAGAACAAGGGACAGTCCGGGCACTGCGATCCGTATACACACCGTGAAACACGATTGTGTGAACTAGGCTTTAACGTGTGAGGTGGCGCCATTTTGTTTCCTGTTTTTAGGGCAACTATAATGCCCCGGACATATGCCCCGATGGGACCCACCAACTCAATGTGAAAGCACCCTTACACATAGGTAGTGCGGAGCATCATTCAAGCCATCAAATGGCAGCATGCTCAAGTTAGTAGTTTTTGGGAAGAAAAAAATTCCCCAAAAATACGACTAATATTTGGTATTGTAAAACTAACTTCTCTTCCGTGTGGGGCTGCTCATAATAGACAACATCTGGGGTTCTTCTCTTCATAGCTGGCTGCTAAAGCACCACGCTGGCAGACAGCCGCGAACCACCCGAGCCTCAGCTGGGGGATCCCTGGGCTAAGGGGTAGTTCACACGGCCGTCCTTTTCCTCGGATCGAAAATCAGAGACTTGTCCGATATTGATCCAAGTGTCGGAATTGGTCATTAAGGGGTTAGTATTTAATTTACTTTTTTTTGCTCAAAGAATTAAATTCAGATACCCCCCCCCCTCTGTCCCGCCATGGTCTATGGAGATTACACCACACAGAAGGGACAGGGACCAGAAAATAATTTATTATATAGAAAAACATTAAAAAAACAACAACACATGAATGATGAGCGTTGCTGTGCGCCCGTCTTCCTCGGTCGCCGCACTGCCCGGGTGATCAGGATGTCGGCACGCTCTGCTTGATGACTATTTTCTGCCGCGAATTGCGCTGGCTGTTGTCCTGTGTGGTGCTGGCAGGAGCCATGGAAGCGGCAGCCATGGCGGCGTTGGGCAGGCCATGAGCAGTGATGTATTTCTTGTACGCCTCTCGGATGATCTTGAAGGCACGGGCGTTGTAATAAGGGATGTCGGTGATGGGGTCTCTGTACTGAGCGGGTTTGTGGGTGACGGGGCACAGCTCACGGACGGGGAGCCGAGTTTTGTTCCTGGGGAAAATATGTTCGAAAGTCTCGTCTTCCGAGAAGGTGATGAAGGTGCGGGAACACTTGCTGACAGGAGGCACAACGGAGTCACCGGACTGCTCCAGCTCCAACCTGGAAAAGAAGAGTAGGGTTCAGTGCAACCAATATGGAAGCCATTACCGATACCAGTACAAAGCCTTCAGAGGAGGGGGGGGGGTTTCTGTGTGACTCGATGCCATGGCGGCCATATTGATTGCACTCACCCTTCCACGTCTACGTTTTCCTCCTTCACGCCTGCGTCCGCGATAAGTGGCATGACCACGGAGTGGTAGCGGATGGTCGGCCCCACGTATCTCTGCTTCTTCTGCACCTGCTTTTTCTTGTCCGCCTCCAGGCGCTCGTAATTTTCTGCGAGCAGAAAAAAAACGGTATAAGGGGGCGATTAGCAAAATGATCAACTCCTTCCCGACAGGCAGCTTTTAATTTTTTCCTCTTCTTCCATGAGTCGTAACTTTTTTTCACCACCGTGTACATACCCAGCGAGCGGATGTTGATCTCCTCAGTAATCTTGGCCTCCTCCAGAAGCTCCTCCTGGGTCAGGGGTCTGTCAGTGTGAGGTCCTTTTTTCTTGCGGGACTGCACCTGCCTCTCTTGCACCCGCAGGAAGGTCTGGCGCGTGTGCTCGGTGGTAGATTGGCGCATCTGCTTACGACCTGTCGAGAAAAGGCACGTTCAAAGTCCAGGACTTCAGGAGAGCTGAAAACAGGGAGCAACAGCTCTCAACGTCCAGGAAACAGTCACCACACACTCACTGTCAGCACTGTCTTCTGTGACCTCCTGCGGGGGAGGTCTCTCCGGGCGGCTTTTGGGCGCAGCATCAGGTTTGGGCTTCGGTTTGGGCTTCAGGAGCTGAATCGGCTCCTGTGGAGGAGACAAGGGAGCTGTAGCATAATTGAGGGGGAATAGAAGCGACCAAGAGGACATCCCCCATGCTCTACACACCCACTGCACAAATTCAAACTAATCGCAAGGTCAGTTCCAGCAGCACTCTCAACGAGACACACTTCAAGGTTTCCCCGCTGGAAGACGACTACTTCTGCTCTCACCTTATAAGCCTTGGTCACTACCCTGCGCTTCCGCTTTGGTTCGTCCTCCTCGTGGTCACTGGTGGGCTCATCGCCCTCATCAATGTCAAAGTCAGAGTCCACCTCATCCTCGCTCTCCGATCGGACCTGGTTGTATTCCTCATCACCAGATTCCTAAGGAAAGGAAGTGAGAGAAAGTCAGAGCCAGCAACGATTATTAAAGGGGACGCCGTGCCATCAGTCGCCGGTATATGCACCGCCCCCCCCCCCCCCCCCCAAAAAAAAAAAAAACCTCACAACAAGTGTCTTTTTTAGTGTCCTTTACAACAGCCGTCCACCCACTTTTACGGTAGTTTTTAATGTCCGCACCTTTGGATACATCTGGGCCGGGCTGGACACAGCTAAAATGTGTGGGCGTCTTCGTCTTTGTTATTTCAATCATTTTAGGGAACATATGAAACTCTTTTATTGAACTTATTAGGGGGACTAGAGGCGACCAAAATAATGGCAACGGTAAGACACTCTACACTGTATGAGGCCTCCATGGTCCTCACCACACAGTATGTTGCCACAATCTGTATGACGTCCCCACAGTACATTCCCTCCTCACACACAGTATAATGTCCCCACAGTACATTCCCTCCTCACACACAGTATAATGTCCCCACAGTACATTCCTCCACACACAGTATGATGTCCCCACAGTACATTCCCTCCACACAGTATAATGTCCCCACAGTACATTCCCTCCACACACAGTATGATGTCCCCACAGTACATTCCCCCCACACACAGTATAATGTCCCCACAGTACATTCCCTCCACACACAGTATGATGTCCCCACAGTACATTCCCCCCACACACAGTATAATGTCCCCACAGTACATTCCCTCCACACACAGTATAATGTCCCCACAGTACATTCCCTCCACACACAGTATGATGTCCCCACAGTACATTCCCTCCACACACAGTATGATGTCCCCACAGTACATTCCCCCCACACAGTATGATGTCCCCACAGTACATTCCCTCCACACACAGTATGATGTCCCCACAGTACATTCCCTCCACACACATTATAGTGTCCCCACAGTACATTCCCTCCACACACAGTATGATGCCCCCACAGTACATTCCCTCCCCACACACAATATGATGTCCCCACAGTACATTCCCTCCCCACACACAATATGATGTCCCCACAGTACATTCCCTCCCCACACACAGTATGATGTCCCCACAGTACATTCCCTCCCCACACACAGTATGATGTCCCCACAGTACATTCCCTCCCCACACACAGTATGATGTCCCCACAGTACATTCCCTCCACACACAGTATGATGTCCCCACAGTACATTCCCTCCACACACAGTATGATGTCCCCACAGCACATTCCCTCCACACACAGTATGATGTCCCCACAGCACATTCCCTCCACACACAGTATGATGTCCCCACAGAACATTCCCTCCACACACAGTATGATGTCCCCACAGCACATTCCCTCCACACACAGTATGATGTCCCCACAGAACATTCCCTCCACACACAGTATGATGTCCCCACAGTACATTCCCTCCACACACAGTATGATGTCCCCACAGTACATTCCCTCCACACACAGTATGATGTCCCCACAGTACATTCCCTCCACACACAGTATGATGTCCCCACAGCACATTCCCTCCACACACAGTATGATGTCCCCACAGAACATTCCCTCCACACACAGTATGATGTCCCCACAGCATGATGTCCCCACAGCACATTCCCTCCCCACACACAGTATGATGTCCCCACAGCACATTCCCTCCCCACACACAATATGATGTCCCCACAGCACATTCCCTCCCCACACACAGTATGATGTCCCCACAGTACATTCCCTCCACACACAGTATGATGCCCCCACAGTACATTCCCTCCCCACACACAATATGATGTCCCCACAGTACATTCCCTCCCCACACACAATATGATGTCCCCACAGTACATTCCCTCCCCACACACAGTATGATGTCCCCACAGTACATTCCCTCCCCACACACAGTATGATGTCCCCACAGTACATTCCCTCCCCACACACAGTATGATGTCCCCACAGTACATTCCCTCCCCACACACAGTATGATGTCCCCACAGTACATTCCCTCCCCACACACAGTATGATGTCCCCACAGTACATTCCCTCCCCACACACAGTATGATGTCCCCACAGCACATTCCCTCCCCACACACAGTATGATGTCCCCACAGCACATTCCCTCCCCACACACAATATGATGTCCCCACAGCACATTCCCTCCCCACACACAGTATGATGTCCCCACAGCACATTCCCTCCCCACACACAATATGATGTCCCCACAGCACATTCCCTCCCCACACACAGTATGATGTCCCCACAGTACATTCCCTCCACACACAGTATGATGCCCCCACAGTACATTCCCTCCCCACACACAGTATGATGTCCCCACAGTACATTCCCTCCCCACACACAGTATGATGTCCCCACAGTACATTCCCTCCCCACACACAGTATGATGTCCCCACAGTACATTCCCCCCACACACAGTATAATGTCCCCACAGTACATTCCCTCCACACACAGTATGATGTCCCCACAGTACATTCCCCCCACACAAAGTATAATGTCCCCACAGTACATTCCCTCCACACACAGTATAATGTCCCCACAGTACATTCCCTCCACACACAGTATAATGTCCCCACAGTACATTCCCTCCACACACAGTATGATGTCCCCACAGTACATTCCCTCCACACACAGTATGATGTCCCCACAGCACATTCCCTCCACACACAGTATGATGTCCCCACAGCACATTCCCTCCACACACAGTATGATGTCCCCACAGAACATTCCCTCCACACACAGTATGATGTCCCCACAGCACATTCCCTCCACACACAGTATGATGTCCCCACAGAACATTCCCTCCACATACAGTATGATGTCCCCACAGTATATTCCCTCCACACACAGTATGATGTCCCCACAGTACATTCCCTCCACACACAGTATGATGTCCCCACAGTACATTCCCTCCACACACAGTATGATGTCCCCACAGCACATTCCCTCCACACACAGTATGATGTCCCCACAGAACATTCCCTCCACACACAGTATGATGTCCCCACAGCACATTCCCTCCCCACACACAGTATGATGTCCCCACAGCACATTCCCTCCCCACACACAATATGATGTCCCCACAGCACATTCCCTCCCCACACACAGTATGATGTCCCCACAGTACATTCCCTCCACACACAGTATGATGCCCCCACAGTACATTCCCTCCCCACACACAGTATGATGTCCCCACACACAATATGATGTCCCCACAGTACATTCCCTCCCCACACACAGTATGATGTCCCCACAGTACATTCCCTCCCCACACACAGTATGATGTCCCCACAGTACATTCCCTCCCCACACACAGTATGATGTCCCCACAGTACATTCCCTCCCCACACACAGTATGATGTCCCCACAGTACATTCCCTCCCCACACACAGTATGATGTCCCCACAGCACATTCCCTCCCCACACACAGTATGATGTCCCCACAGCACATTCCCTCCCCACACACAGTATGATGTCCCCACAGCACATTCCCTCCCCACACACAGTATGATGTCCCCACAGTACATTCCCTCCCCACACACAGTATGATGTCCCCACAGTACATTCCCTCCCCACACACAGTATGATGTCCCCACAGTACATTCCCCCCACACACAGTATAATGTCCCCACAGTACATTCCCTCCACACACAGTATGATGTCCCCACAGTACATTCCCCCCACACAAAGTATAATGTCCCCACAGTACATTCCCTCCACACACAGTATAATGTCCCCACAGTACATTCCCTCCACACACAGTATAATGTCCCCACAGTACATTCCCTCCACACACAGTATGATGTCCCCACAGTACATTCCCTCCACACACAGTATGATGTCCCCACAGCACATTCCCTCCACACACAGTATGATGTCCCCACAGCACATTCCCTCCACACACAGTATGATGTCCCCACAGAACATTCCCTCCACATACAGTATGATGTCCCCACAGTATATTCCCTCCACACACAGTATGATGTCCCCACAGTACATTCCCTCCACACACAGTATGATGTCCCCACAGTACATTCCCTCCACACACAGTATGATGTCCCCACAGCACATTCCCTCCACACACAGTATGATGTCCCCACAGAACATTCCCTCCACACACAGTATGATGTCCCCACAGCACATTCCCTCCCCACACACAGTATGATGTCCCCACAGCACATTCCCTCCCCACACACAATATGATGTCCCCACAGCACATTCCCTCCCCACACACAGTATGATGTCCCCACAGTACATTCCCTCCACACACAGTATGATGCCCCCACAGTACATTCCCTCCCCACACACAGTATGATGTCCCCACACACAATATGATGTCCCCACAGTACATTCCCTCCCCACACACAGTATGATGTCCCCACAGTACATTCCCTCCCCACACACAGTATGATGTCCCCACAGTACATTCCCTCCCCACACACAGTATGATGTCCCCACAGTACATTCCCTCCCCACACACAGTATGATGTCCCCACAGTACATTCCCTCCCCACACACAGTATGATGTCCCCACAGCACATTCCCTCCCCACACACAGTATGATGTCCCCACAGCACATTCCCTCCCCACACACAGTATGATGTCCCCACAGCACATTCCCTCCCCACACACAGTATGATGTCCCCACAGCACATTCCCTCCCCACACACAATATGATGTCCCCACAGCACATTCCCTCCCCACACACAGTATGATGTCCCCACAGTACATTCCCTCCACACACAGTATGATGCCCCCACAGTACATTCCCTCCCCACACACAGTATGATGTCCCCACAGTACATTCCCTCCCCACACACAGTATGATGTCCCCACAGTACATTCCCTCCCCACACACAGTATGATGTCCCCACAGTACATTCCCTCCCCACACACAGTATGATGTCCCCACAGTACATTCCCTCCCCACACACAGTATGATGTCCCCACAGCACATTCCCTCCCCACACACAGTATGATGTCCCCACAGCACATTCCCTCCCCACACACAGTATGATGTCCCCACAGCACATTCCCTCCCCACACACAGTATGATGTCCCCACAGTACATTCCCCCCACACACAGTATAATGTTCCCACAGTACATTCCCTCCACACACAGTATGATGTCCCCACAGTACATTCCCCCCACACACAGTATAATGTCCCCACAGTACATTCCCTCCACACACAGTATAATGTCCCCACAGTACATTCCCTCCACACACAGTATGATGTCCCCACAGTACATTCCCTCCACACACAGTATAATGTCCCCACAGTACATTCCCTCCACACACAGTATGATGTCCCCACAGTACATTCCCTCCACACACAGTATGATGTCCCCACAGCACATTCCCTCCACACACAGTATGATGTCCCCACAGCACATTCCCTCCACACACAGTATGATGTCCCCACAGAACATTCCCTCCACACACAGTATGATGTCCCCACAGCACATTCCCTCCACACACAGTATGATGTCCCCACAGAACATTCCCTCCACACACAGTATGATGTCCCCACAGTACATTCCCTCCACACACAGTATGATGTCCCCACAGTACATTCCCTCCACACACAGTATGATGTCCCCACAGTACATTCCCTCCACACACAGTATGATGTCCCCACAGCACATTCCCTCCACACACAGTATGATGTCCCCACAGAACATTCCCTCCACACACAGTATGATGTCCCCACAGCATGATGTCCCCACAGCACATTCCCTCCCCACACACAGTATGATGTCCCCACAGCACATTCCCTCCCCACACACAATATGATGTCCCCACAGCACATTCCCTCCCCACACACAGTATGATGTCCCCACAGTACATTCCCTCCACACACAGTATGATGCCCCCACAGTACATTCCCTCCCCACACACAGTATGATGTCCCCACACACAATATGATGTCCCCACAGTACATTCCCTCCCCACACACAGTATTATGTCCCCACAGTACATTCCCTCCCCACACACAGTATGATGTCCCCACAGTACATTCCCTCCCCACACACAGTATGATGTCCCCACAGTACATTCCCTCCCCACACACAGTATGATGTCCCCACAGCACATTCCCTCCCCACACACAGTATGATGTCCCCACAGCACATTCCCTCCCCACACACAGTATGTTGTCCCCACAGCACATTCCCTCCCCACACACAATATGATGTCCCCACAGCACATTCCCTCCCCACACACAGTATGATGTCCCCACAGTACATTCCCTCCACACACAGTATGATGCCCCCACAGTACATTCCCTCCCCACACACAGTATGATGTCCCCACAGTACATTCCCTCCCCACACACAGTATGATGTCCCCACAGTACATTCCCTCCCCACACACAGTATGATGTCCCCACAGTACATTCCCTCCCCACACACAGTATGATGTCCCCACAGTACATTCCCTCCCCACACACAGTATGATGTCCCCACAGTACATTCCCTCCACACACACAGTATGATGTCCCCACAGCACATTCCCTCCCCACACACAGTATGATGTCCCCACAGCACATTCCCTCCCCACACACAGTATGTTGTCCCCACAGCACATTCCCTCCCCACACACAATATGATGTCCCCACAGCACATTCCCTCCCCACACACAGTATGATGTCCCCACAGTACATTCCCTCCCCACACACAGTATGATGTCCCCACAGTACATTCCCTCCCCACACACAGTATGATGTCCCCACAGTACATTCCCTCCCCACACACAGTATGATGTCCCCACAGTACATTCCCTCCCCACACACATTATGATGTCCCCACAGTACATTCCCTCCCCACACACAGTATGATGTCCCCACAGTACATTCCCTCCACACACACAGTATGATGTCCCCACAGTACATTCCTCCACACACAGTATGATGTCCCCACAGTACATTCCCTCCCCACACACAGTATGATGCCCCCACAGTACATTCCCTCCCCACACACAGTATGATGTCCCCACAGCACATTCCCTCCCCACACACAGTATGATGTCCCCACAGCACATTCCCTCCCCACACACAGTATGATGTCCCCACAGCACATTCCCTCCCCACACACAGTATGATGTCCCCACAGCACATTCCCTCCCCACACAGTATGATGCCCCCACAGCACATTCCCTCCCCACACACAGTATGATGTCCCCACAGTACATTCCCTCCCCACACACAGTATGATGTCCCCACAGTACATTCCCTCCCCACACACAGTATGATGTCCCCACAGTACATTCCCTCCCCACACACAGTATGATGTCCCCACAGTACATTCCCTCCCCACACAGTATGATGTCCCCACAGCACATTCCCTCCCCACACACAGTATGATGTCCCCACAGTACATTCCCTCCCCACACACAGTATGATGTCCCCACAGTACATTCCCTCCCCACACACAGTATGATGTCCCCACAGTACATTCCCTCTCCACACACAGTATGATGTCCCCACAGTACATTCCCTCCCCACACACAGTATGATGTCCCCACAGTACATTCCCTCCACACACAGTATAATGTCCCCACAGTACATTCCCTCCACACACAGTATGATGTCCCCACAGTACATTCCCTCCACACACAGTATGATGTCCCCACAGCACATTCCCTCCACACACAGTATGATGTCCCCACAGCACATTCCCTCCACACACAGTATGATGTCCCCACAGAACATTCCCTCCACACACAGTATGATGTCCCCACAGCACATTCCCTCCACACACAGTATGATGTCCCCACAGAACATTCCCTCCACACACAGTATGATGTCCCCACAGTACATTCCCTCCACACACAGTATGATGTCCCCACAGTACATTCCCTCCACACACAGTATGATGTCCCCACAGTACATTCCCTCCACACACAGTATGATGTCCCCACAGTACATTCCCTCCACACACAGTATGATGTCCCCACAGCACATTCCCTCCACACACAGTATGATGTCCCCACAGAACATTCCCTCCACACACAGTATGATGTCCCCACAGCATGATGTCCCCACAGCACATTCCCTCCCCACACACAGTATGATGTCCCCAAAGCACATTCCCTCCCCACACACAATATGATGTCCCCACAGCACATTCCCTCCCCACACACAGTATGATGTCCCCACAGTACATTCCCTCCACACACAGTATGATGCCCCCACAGTACATTCCCTCCCCACACACAGTATGATGTCCCCACACACAATATGATGTCCCCACAGTACATTCCCTCCCCACACACAGTATGATGTCCTCACAGTACATTCCCTCCCCACACACAGTATGATGTCCCCACAGTACATTCCCTCCCCACACACAGTATGATGTCCCCACAGTACATTCCCTCCCCACACACAGTATGATGTCCCCACAGTACATTCCCTCCCCACACACAGTATGATGTCCCCACAGCACATTCCCTCCCCACACACAGTATGATGTCCCCACAGCACATTCCCTCCCCACACACAATATGATGTCCCCACAGCACATTCCCTCCCCACACACAGTATGATGTCCCCACAGCACATTCCCTCCCCACACACAATATGATGTCCCCACAGCACATTCCCTCCCCACACACAGTATGATGTCCCCACAGTACATTCCCTCCACACACAGTATGATGCCCCCACAGTACATTCCCTCCCCACACACAGTATGATGTCCCCACAGTACATTCCCTCCCCACACACAGTATGATGTCCCCACAGTACATTCCCTCCCCACACACAGTATGATGTCCCCACAGTACATTCCCTCCCCACACACAGTATGATGTCCCCACAGTACATTCCCTCCCCACACACAGTATGATGTCCCCACAGTACATTCCCTCCCCACACACAGTATGATGTCCCCACAGTACATTCCCTCCACACACACAGTATGATGTCCCCACAGTACATTCCTCCACACACAGTATGATGTCCCCACAGTACATTCCCTCCCCACACACAGTATGATGCCCCCACAGTACATTCCCTCCCCACACACAGTATGATGTCCCCACAGCACATTCCCTCCCCACACACAGTATGATGTCCCCACAGCACATTCCCTCCCCACACACAGTATGATGTCCCCACAGCACATTCCCTCCCCACACAGTATGATGCCCCCACAGCACATTCCCTCCCCACACACAGTATGATGTCCCCACAGTACATTCCCTCCCCACACACAGTATGATGTCCCCACAGTACATTCCCTCCCCACACACAGTATGATGTCCCCACAGTACATTCCCTCCCCACACACAGTATGATGTCCCCACAGTACATTCCCTCCCCACACACAGTATGATGTCCCCACAGTACATTCCCTCCCCACACACAGTATGATGTCCCCACAGTACATTCCCTCCCCACACACAGTATGATGTCCCCACAGTACATTCCCTCCCCACACACAGTATGATGTCCCCACAGTACATTCCCTCCCCACACACAGTATGATGTCCCCACAGTACATTCCCTCTCCACACACAGTATGATGTCCCCACAGTACATTCCCTCCCCACACACAGTATGATGTCCCCACAGTACATTCCTCCACACACAGTATGATGTCCCCACAGCACATTCCCTCCCCACACACAGTATGATGTCCCCACAGCACATTCCCTCCCCACACACAGTATGATGTCCCCACAGCACATTCCCTCCCCACACACAGTATGATGTCCCCACAGCACATTCCCTCCCCACACACAGTATAATGTCCCCACAGCACATTCCCTCCCCACACACAGTATAATGTCCCCACAGCACATTCCCTCCCCACACACAGTATAATGTCCCCACAGCACATTCCCTCCCCACACACAGTATGATGTCCCCACAGTACATTCCCTCCCCACACACAGTATGATGTCCCCACAGTACATTCCCTCCCCACACACAATATGATGTCCCCACAGTACATTCCCTCCCCACACACAGTATGATGTCCCCACAGTACATTCCCTCCCCACACACAGTATGATGTCCCCACAGTACATTCCCTCCCCACACACAGTATGATGTCCCCACAGTACATTCCCTCCACACACACAGTATGATGTCCCCACAGTACATTCCTCCACACACAGTATGATGTCCCCACAGTACATTCCCTCCCCACACACAGTATGATGCCCCCACAGTACATTCCCTCCCCACACACAGTATGATGTCCCCACAGCACATTCCCTCCCCACACACAGTATGATGTCCCCACAGCACATTCCCTCCCCACACACAGTATGATGTCCCCACAGCACATTCCCTCCCCACACACAGTATGATGTCCCCACAGTACATTCCCTCCACACACAGTATGATGTCCCCACAGTACATTCCCCCCACACACAGTATAATGTCCCCACAGTACATTCCCTCCACACACAGTATAATGTCCCCACAGTACATTCCCTCCACACACAGTATGATGTCCCCACAGTACATTCCCTCCACACACAGTATAATGTCCCCACAGTACATTCCCTCCACACACAGTATGATGTCCCCACAGTACATTCCCTCCACACACAGTATGATGTCCCCACAGCACATTCCCTCCACACACAGTATGATGTCCCCACAGCACATTCCCTCCACACACAGTATGATGTCCCCACAGAACATTCCCTCCACACACAGTATGATGTCCCCACAGCACATTCCCTCCACACACAGTATGATGTCCCCACAGAACATTCCCTCCACACACAGTATGATGTCCCCACAGTACATTCCCTCCACACACAGTATGATGTCCCCACAGTACATTCCCTCCACACACAGTATGATGTCCCCACAGTACATTCCCTCCACACACAGTATGATGTCCCCACAGCACATTCCCTCCACACACAGTATGATGTCCCCACAGAACATTCCCTCCACACACAGTATGATGTCCCCACAGCATGATGTCCCCACAGCACATTCCCTCCCCACACACAGTATGATGTCCCCACAGCACATTCCCTCCCCACACACAATATGATGTCCCCACAGCACATTCCCTCCCCACACACAGTATGATGTCCCCACAGTACATTCCCTCCACACACAGTATGATGCCCCCACAGTACATTCCCTCCCCACACACAGTATGATGTCCCCACAGTACATTCCCTCCCCACACACAGTATGATGTCCCCACAGTACATTCCCTCCCCACACACAGTATGATGTCCCCACAGTACATTCCCTCCCCACATACAGTATGATGTCCCCACAGTACATTCCCTCCCCACACACAGTATGATGTCCCCACAGCACATTCCCTCCCCACACACAGTATGATGTCCCCACAGCACATTCCCTCCCCACACACACAGTATGATGTCCCCACAGCACATTCCCTCCCCACACACAATATGATGTCCCCACAGCACATTCCCTCCCCACACACAGTATGATGTCCCCACAGTACATTCCCTCCACACACAGTATGATGCCCCCACAGTACATTCCCTCCCCACACACAGTATGATGTCCCCACAGTACATTCCCTCCCCACACACAGTATGATGTCCCCACAGTACATTCCCTCCCCACACACAGTATGATGTCCCCACAATACATTCCCTCCCCACACACAGTATGATGTCCCCACAGCACATTCCCTCCCCACACACAGTATGATGTCCCCACAGCACATTCCCTCCCCACACACAGTATGATGTCCCCACAGTACATTCCCTCCACACACAGTATGATGTCCCCACAGTACATTCCCCCCACACACAGTATAATGTCCCCACAGTACATTCCCTCCACACACAGTATAATGTCCCCACAGTACATTCCCTCCACACACAGTATGATGTCCCCACAGTACATTCCCTCCACACACAGTATAATGTCCCCACAGTACATTCCCTCCACACACAGTATGATGTCCCCACAGTACATTCCCTCCCCACACACAGTATGATGTCCCCACAGTACATTCCCTCCCCACACACAGTATGATGTCCCCACAGTACATTCCCTCCCCACACACAGTATGATGTACCCACAGTACATTCCCTCCCCACACACAGTATGATGTCCCCACAGTACATTCCCTCCCCACACACAGTATGATGTCCCCACAGTACATTCCCTCTCCACACACAGTATGATGTCCCCACAGTACATTCCCTCCCCACACACAGTATGATGTCCCCACAGTACATTCCTCCACACACAGTATGATGTCCCCACAGCACATTCCCTCCCCACACACAGTATGATGTCCCCACAGCACATTCCCTCCCCACACACAGTATGATGTCCCCACAGCACATTCCCTCCCCACACACAGTATGATGTCCCCACAGCACATTCCCTCCCCACACACAGTATAATGTCCCCACAGCACATTCCCTCCCCACACACAGTATAATGTCCCCACAGCACATTCCCTCCCCACACACAGTATAATGTCCCCACAGCACATTCCCTCCACACACAGTATGATGTCCCCACAGTACATTCCCTCCCCACACACAGTATGATGTCCCCACAGTACATTCCCTCCCCACACACAGTATGATGTCCCCACAGTACATTCCCTCCCCACACACAGTATGATGTCCCCACAGCACATTCCCTCCCCACACACAGTATGATGTCCCCACAGTACATTCCCTCCCCACACACAGTATGATGTCCCCACAGTACATTCCCTCCACACACACAGTATGATGTCCCCACAGTACATTCCTCCACACACAGTATGATGTCCCCACAGTACATTCCCTCCCCACACACAGTATGATGCCCCCACAGTACATTCCCTCCCCACACACAGTATGATGTCCCCACAGCACATTCCCTCCCCACACACAGTATGATGTCCCCACAGCACATTCCCTCCCCACACACAGTATGATGTCCCCACAGCACATTCCCTCCCCACACACAGTATGATGTCCCCACAGCACATTCCCTCCCCACACAGTATGATGCCCCCACAGCACATTCCCTCCCCACACACAGTATGATGTCCCCACAGTACATTCCCTCCCCACACACAGTATGATGTCCCCACAGTACATTCCCTCCCCACACACAGTATGATGTCCCCACAGTACATTCCCTCCCCACACACAGTATGATGTCCCCACAGTACATTCCCTCCCCACACACAGTATGATGTCCCCACAGCACATTCCCTCCCCACACACAGTATGATGTCCCCACAGTACATTCCCTCCCCACACACAGTATGATGTCCCCACAGTACATTCCCTCCCCACACACAGTATGATGTCCCCACAGTACATTCCCTCTCCACACACAGTATGATGTCCCCACAGTACATTCCCTCCCCACACACAGTATGATGTCCCCACAGTACATTCCCTCCCCACACACAGTATGATGTCCCCACAGTACATTCCCTCCACACACAGTATAATGTCCCCACAGTACATTCCCTCCACACACAGTATGATGTCCCCACAGTACATTCCCTCCACACACAGTATGATGTCCCCACAGCACATTCCCTCCACACACAGTATGATGTCCCCACAGCACATTCCCTCCACACACAGTATGATGTCCCCACAGAACATTCCCTCCACACACAGTATGATGTCCCCACAGCACATTCCCTCCACACACAGTATGATGTCCCCACAGAACATTCCCTCCACACACAGTATGATGTCCCCACAGTACATTCCCTCCACACACAGTATGATGTCCCCACAGTACATTCCCTCCACACACAGTATGATGTCCCCACAGTACATTCCCTCCACACACAGTATGATGTCCCCACAGCACATTCCCTCCACACACAGTATGATGTCCCCACAGAACATTCCCTCCACACACAGTATGATGTCCCCACAGCATGATGTCCCCACAGCACATTCCCTCCCCACACAGTATGATGTCCCCACAGCACATTCCCTCCCCACACACAATATGATGTCCCCACAGCACATTCCCTCCCCACACACAGTATGATGTCCCCACAGTACATTCTCTCCACACACAGTATGATGCCCCCACAGTACATTCCCTCCCCACACACAGTATGATGTCCCCACACACAATATGATGTCCCCACAGTACATTCCCTCCCCACACACAGTATGATGTCCCCACAGTACATTCCCTCCCCACACACAGTATGATGTCCCCACAGTACATTCCCTCCCCACACACAGTATGATGTCCCCACAGTACATTCCCTCCCCACACACAGTATGATGTCCCCACAGTACATTCCCTCCCCACACACAGTATGATGTCCCCACAGCACATTCCCTCCCCACACACAGTATGATGTCCCCACAGCACATTCCCTCCCCACACACAATATGATGTCCCCACAGCACATTCCCTCCCCACACACAGTATGATGTCCCCACAGCACATTCCCTCCCCACACACAATATGATGTCCCCACAGCACATTCCCTCCCCACACACAGTATGATGTCCCCACAGTACATTCCCTCCACACACAGTATGATGCCCCCACAGTACATTCCCTCCCCACACACAGTATGATGTCCCCACAGTACATTCCCTCCCCACACACAGTATGATGTCCCCACAGTACATTCCCTCCCCACACACAGTATGATGTCCCCACAGTACATTCCCTCCCCACACACAGTATGATGTCCCCACAGTACATTCCCTCCCCACACACAGTATGATGTCCCCACAGTACATTCCCTCCCCACACACAGTATGATGTCCCCACAGTACATTCCCTCCACACACACAGTATGATGTCCCCACAGTACATTCCCTCCCCACACACAGTATGATGTCCCCACAGTACATTCCCTCCCCACACACAGTATGATGCCCCCACAGTACATTCCCTCCCCACACACAGTATGATGTCCCCACAGCACATTCCCTCCCCACACACAGTATGATGTCCCCACAGCACATTCCCTCCCCACACACAGTATGATGTCCCCACAGCACATTCCCTCCCCACACACAGTATGATGTCCCCACAGCACATTCCCTCCCCACACAGTATGATGCCCCCACAGCACATTCCCTCCCCACACACAGTATGATGTCCCCACAGCACATTCCCTCCCCACACACAGTATGATGTCCCCACAGTACATTCCCTCCCCACACACAGTATGATGTCCCCACAGTACATTCCCTCCCCACACACAGTATGATGTCCCCACAGTACATTCCCTCCCCACACACAGTATGATGTCCCCACAGTACATTCCCTCCCCACACACAGTATGATGTCCCCACAGTACATTCCCTCCCCACACACAGTATGATGTCCCCACAGTACATTCCCTCCCCACACACAGTATGATGTCCCCACAGTACATTCCCTCCCCACACACAGTATGATGTCCCCACAGTACATTCCCTCCCCACACACAGTATGATGTCCCCACAGTACATTCCCTCTCCACACACAGTATGATGTCCCCACAGTACATTCCCTCCCCACACACAGTATGATGTCCCCACAGTACATTCCCTCCCCACACACAGTATGATGTCCCCACACACAGTATGATGTCCCCACAGTACATTCCTCCACACACAGTATGATGTCCCCACAGCACATTCCCTCCCCACACACAGTATGATGTCCCCACAGCACATTCCCTCCCCACACACAGTATGATGTCCCCACAGCACATTCCCTCCCCACACACAGTATGATGTCCCCACAGCACATTCCCTCCCCACACACAGTATAATGTCCCCACAGCACATTCCCTCCCCACACACAGTATAATGTCCCCACAGCACATTCCCTCCCCACACACAGTATAATGTCCCCACAGCACATTCCCTCCACACACAGTATGATGTCCCCACAGTACATTCCCTCCCCACACACAGTATGATGTCCCCACAGTACATTCCCACCACACACAGTATAATGTCCCCACAGTACATTCCCACCACACACAGTATAATGTCCCCACAGTACATTCCCACCACACACAGTATAATGTCCCCACAGTACATTCCCTCCACACACAGTATGATGTCCCCACAGTACATTCCTCCATACACAGTATGATGTCCCCACAGTACATTCCCTCCCCACACACAGTATGATGTCCCCACAGTACATTCCTCCACACACAGTATGATGTCCCCACAGTACATTCCTCCACACACAGTATGATGTCCCCACAGTACATTCCCTCCCCACAGTACATTCCTCCACACACACAGTATGATGTCCCCACAGTACATTCCCTCCACACACAGTATGATGTCCCCACAGTACATTCCCTCCTCACACACAGTATGATGTCCCCACAGTACATTCCCTCCCCACACACAGTATGATGTCCCCACAGTACATTCCCTCCACACACAGTATGATGTCCCCACAGTACATTCCCTCCCCACACACAGTATGATGTCCCCCACAGTACATTCCCTCCCCACACACAGTATGATGTCCCCCACAGTACATTCCTCCACACACACAGTATGATGTCCCCACAGTACATTCCCCCACACACACAGTATGATGTCCCCACAGTACATTCCTCCACACACAGTAGGATGTCCCCACAGTACATTCCCCCACACACAGTATGATGTCCCCACAGTACATTCCCCCACACACAGTATGATGTCCCCACAGTACATTCCTCCACACACAGTATGATGTCCCCACAGTACATTCCTCCACACACAGTATGATGTCCCCACAGTACATTCCATCCACACACATTATAGTGTCCCCACAGTAAATTCCCACCACACACAGTATGATGTCCCCACAGTACATTCCCTCCACACCCACTATGATGTCCCCACAGTACATTCCATCCACACACATTATAGTGTCCCCACAGAAAATTCCCACCACACACAGTATAATGTCCCCACAGTACATTCCTCCCCACACACAGTATGATGTCCCCACAGTACATTCCTCCCCACACACAGTATGATGTCCCCACAGTACATTCCATCCACACACATTATAGTGTCCCCACAGTAAATTCCCACCACACACAGTATAATGTCCCCACAGTACATTCCTCCCCACACACAGTATGATGTCCCCACAGTACATTCCTCCCCACACACAGTATGATGTCCCCACAGTACATTCCTCCCCACACACAGTATGATGTCCCCACAGTACATTCCCTCCCCACACACAGTATGATGTCCCCACAGTACATTCCCTCCCCACACACAGTATGATGTCCCCACAGCACATTCCCTCCCCACACACAGTATGATGTCCCCACAGCACATTCCCTCCCCACACAGTATGATGCCCCCACAGCACATTCCCTCCCCACACACAGTATAATGTCCCCACAGCACATTCCCTCCCCACACACAGTATAATGTCCCCACAGCACATTCCCTCCCCACACACAGTATAATGTCCCCACAGCACATTCCCTCCACACACAGTATGATGTCCCCACAGTACATTCCCTCCCCACACACAGTATGATGTCCCCACAGTACATTCCCACCACACACAGTATAATGTCCCCACAGTACATTCCCACCACACACAGTATAATGTCCCCACAGTACATTCCCACCACACACAGTATAATGTCCCCACAGTACATTCCCTCCACACACAGTATGATGTCCCCACAGTACATTCCTCCATACACAGTATGATGTCCCCACAGTACATTCCCTCCCCACACACAGTATGATGTCCCCACAGTACATTCCTCCACACACAGTATGATGTCCCCACAGTACATTCCTCCACACACAGTATGATGTCCCCACAGTACATTCCCTCCACACACACAGTATGATGTCCCCACAGTACATTCCCTCCCCACAGTACATTCCTCCACACACACAGTATGATGTCCCCACAGTACATTCCCTCCACACACAGTATGATGTCCCCACAGTACATTCCCTCCTCACACACAGTATGATGTCCCCACAGTACATTCCCTCCCCACACACAGTATGATGTCCCCACAGTACATTCCCTCCACACACAGTATGATGTCCCCACAGTACATTCCCTCCCCACACACAGTATGATGTCCCCACAGTACATTCCCTCCACACACACAGTATGATGTCCCCACAGTACATTCCTCCACACACAGTATGATGTCCCCACAGTACATTCCCTCCCCACACACAGTATGATGCCCCCACAGTACATTCCCTCCCCACACACAGTATGATGTCCCCACAGTACATTCCCTCCACACACACAGTATGATGTCCCCACAGTACATTCCTCCACACACAGTATGATGTCCCCACAGTACATTCCCTCCCCACACACAGTATGATGCCCCCACAGTACATTCCCTCCCCACACACAGTATGATGTCCCCACAGCACATTCCCTCCCCACACACAGTATGATGTCCCCACAGCACATTCCCTCCCCACACACAGTATGATGTCCCCACAGCACATTCCCTCCCCACACACAGTATGATGTCCCCACAGCACATTCCCTCCCCACACAGTATGATGCCCCCACAGCACATTCCCTCCCCACACACAGTATGATGTCCCCACAGTACATTCCCTCCCCACACACAGTATGATGTCCCCACAGTACATTCCCTCCCCACACACAGTATGATGTCCCCACAGTACATTCCCTCCCCACACACAGTATGATGTCCCCACAGTACATTCCCTCCCCACACACAGTATGATGTCCCCACAGTACATTCCCTCCCCACACACAGTATGATGTCCCCACAGCACATTCCCTCCCCACACACAGTATGATGTCCCCACAGTACATTCCCTCCCCACACACAGTATGATGTCCCCACAGTACATTCCCTCCCCACACACAGTATGATGTCCCCACAGTACATTCCCTCTCCACACACAGTATGATGTCCCCACAGTACATTCCCTCCACACACAGTATAATGTCCCCACAGTACATTCCCTCCACACACAGTATGATGTCCCCACAGTACATTCCCTCCACACACAGTATGATGTCCCCACAGCACATTCCCTCCACACACAGTATGATGTCCCCACAGCACATTCCCTCCACACACAGTATGATGTCCCCACAGAACATTCCCTCCACACACAGTATGATGTCCCCACAGCACATTCCCTCCACACACAGTATGATGTCCCCACAGAACATTCCCTCCACACACAGTATGATGTCCCCACAGTACATTACCTCCACACACAGTATGATGTCCCCACAGTACATTCCCTCCACACACAGTATGATGTCCCCACAGTACATTCCCTCCACACACAGTATGATGTCCCCACAGTACATTCCCTCCACACACAGTATGATGTCCCCACAGCACATTCCCTCCACACACAGTATGATGTCCCCACAGAACATTCCCTCCACACACAGTATGATGTCCCCACAGCATGATGTCCCCACAGCACATTCCCTCCCCACACACAGTATGATGTCCCCAAAGCACATTCCCTCCCCACACACAATATGATGTCCCCACAGCACATTCCCTCCCCACACACAGTATGATGTCCCCACAGTACATTCCCTCCACACACAGTATGATGCCCCCACAGTACATTCCCTCCCCACACACAGTATGATGTCCCCACACACAATATGATGTCCCCACAGTACATTCCCTCCCCACACACAGTATGATGTCCCCACAGTACATTCCCTCCCCACACACAGTATGATGTCCCCACAGTACATTCCCTCCCCACACACAGTATGATGTCCCCACAGTACATTCCCTCCCCACACACAGTATGATGTCCCCACAGTACATTCCCTCCCCACACACAGTATGATGTCCCCACAGCACATTCCCTCCCCACACACAATATGATGTCCCCACAGCACATTCCCTCCCCACACACAGTATGATGTCCCCACAGCACATTCCCTCCCCACACACAATATGATGTCCCCACAGCACATTCCCTCCCCACACACAGTATGATGTCCCCACAGTACATTCCCTCCACACACAGTATGATGCCCCCACAGTACATTCCCTCCCCACACACAGTATGATGTCCCCACAGTACATTCCCTCCCCACACACAGTATGATGTCCCCACAGTACATTCCCTCCCCACACACAGTATGATGTCCCCACAGTACATTCCCTCCCCACACACAGTATGATGTCCCCACAGTACATTCCCTCCCCACACACAGTATGATGTCCCCACAGTACATTCCCTCCCCACACACAGTATGATGTCCCCACAGTACATTCCCTCCACACACACAGTATGATGTCCCCACAGTACATTCCTCCACACACAGTATGATGTCCCCACAGTACATTCCCTCCCCACACACAGTATGATGCCCCCACAGTACATTCCCTCCCCACACACAGTATGATGTCCCCACAGTACATTCCCTCCCCACACACAGTATGATGTCCCCACAGCACATTCCCTCCCCACACACAGTATGATGTCCCCACAGTACATTCCCTCCCCACACACAGTATGATGTCCCCACAGTACATTCCCTCCCCACACACAGTATGATGTCCCCACAGTACATTCCCTCCCCACACACAGTATGATGTCCCCACAGTACATTCCCTCCCCACACACAGTATGATGTCCCCACAGTACATTCCCTCCCCACACACAGTATGATGTCCCCACAGTACATTCCCTCTCCACACACAGTATGATGTCCCCACAGTACATTCCCTCCCCACACACAGTATGATGTCCCCACAGTACATTCCTCCACACACAGTATGATGTCCCCACAGCACATTCCCTCCCCACACACAGTATGATGTCCCCACAGCACATTCCCTCCCCACACACAGTATGATGTCCCCACAGCACATTCCCTCCCCACACACAGTATGATGTCCCCACAGCACATTCCCTCCCCACACACAGTATAATGTCCCCACAGCACATTCCCTCCCCACACACAGTATAATGTCCCCACAGCACATTCCCTCCACACACAGTATGATGTCCCCACAGCACATTCCCTCCACACACAGTATGATGTCCCCACAGTACATTCCCTCCCCACACACAGTATGATGTCCCCACAGTACATTCCCTCCCCACACACAGTATGATGTCCCCACAGTACATTCCCTCCCCACACACAATATGATGTCCCCACAGTACATTCCCTCCCCACACACAGTATGATGTCCCCACAGTACATTCCCTCCCCACACACAGTATGATGTCCCCACAGTACATTCCCTCCCCACACACAGTATGATGTCCCCACAGTACATTCCCTCCACACACACAGTATGATGTCCCCACAGTACATTCCTCCACACACAGTATGATGTCCCCACAGTACATTCCCTCCCCACACACAGTATGATGCCCCCACAGTACATTCCCTCCCCACACACAGTATGATGTCCCCACAGCACATTCCCTCCCCACACACAGTATGATGTCCCCACAGCACATTCCCTCCCCACACACAGTATGATGTCCCCACAGCACATTCCCTCCCCACACACAGTATGATGTCCCCACAGTACATTCCCCCCACACACAGTATAATGTCCCCACAGTACATTCCCTCCACACACAGTATGATGTCCCCACAGTACATTCCCCCCACACACAGTATAATGTCCCCACAGTACATTCCCTCCACACACAGTATAATGTCCCCACAGTACATTCCCTCCACACACAGTATGATGTCCCCACAGTACATTCCCTCCACACACAGTATAATGTCCCCACAGTACATTCCCTCCACACACAGTATGATGTCCCCACAGTACATTCCCTCCACACACAGTATGATGTCCCCACAGCACATTCCCTCCACACACAGTATGATGTCCCCACAGCACATTCCCTCCACACACAGTATGATGTCCCCACAGAACATTCCCTCCACACACAGTATGATGTCCCCACAGCACATTCCCTCCACACACAGTATGATGTCCCCACAGAACATTCCCTCCACACACAGTATGATGTCCCCACAGTACATTCCCTCCACACACAGTATGATGTCCCCACAGTACATTCCCTCCACACACAGTATGATGTCCCCACAGTACATTCCCTCCACACACAGTATGATGTCCCCACAGCACATTCCCTCCACACACAGTATGATGTCCCCACAGAACATTCCCTCCACACACAGTATGATGTCCCCACAGCATGATGTCCCCACAGCACATTCCCTCCCCACACACAGTATGATGTCCCCACAGCACATTCCCTCCCCACACACAATATGATGTCCCCACAGCACATTCCCTCCCCACACACAGTATGATGTCCCCACAGTACATTCCCTCCACACACAGTATGATGCCCCCACAGTACATTCCCTCCCCACACACAGTATGATGTCCCCACAGTACATTCCCTCCCCACACACAGTATGATGTCCCCACAGTACATTCCCTCCCCACACACAGTATGATGTCCCCACAGTACATTCCCTCCCCACACACAGTATGATGTCCCCACAGTACATTCCCTCCCCACACACAGTATGATGTCCCCACAGTACATTCCCTCCCCACACACAGTATGATGTCCCCACAGTACATTCCCTCCCCACACACAGTATGATGTCCCCACAGTACATTCCCTCCCCACACACAGTATGATGTCCCCACAGTACATTCCCTCCCCACACACAGTATGATGTCCCCACAGTACATTCCCTCCCCACACACAGTATGATGTCCCCACAGTACATTCCCTCTCCACACACAGTATGATGTCCCCACAGTACATTCCCTCCCCACACACAGTATGATGTCCCCACAGTACATTCCTCCACACACAGTATGATGTCCCCACAGCACATTCCCTCCCCACACACAGTATGATGTCCCCACAGCACATTCCCTCCCCACACACAGTATGATGTCCCCACAGCACATTCCCTCCCCACACACAGTATGATGTCCCCACAGCACATTCCCTCCCCACACACAGTATAATGTCCCCACAGCACATTCCCTCCCCACACACAGTATAATGTCCCCACAGCACATTCCCTCCCCACACACAGTATAATGTCCCCACAGCACATTCCCTCCACACACAGTATGATGTCCCCACAGTACATTCCCTCCCCACACACAGTATGATGTCCCCACAGTACATTCCCTCCCCACACACAGTATGATGTCCCCACAGTACATTCCCTCCCCACACACAATATGATGTCCCCACAGTACATTCCCTCCCCACACACAGTATGATGTCCCCACAGTACATTCCCTCCCCACACACAGTATGATGTCCCCACAGTACATTCCCTCCCCACACACAGTATGATGTCCCCACAGTACATTCCCTCCACACACACAGTATGATGTCCCCACAGTACATTCCTCCACACACAGTATGATGTCCCCACAGTACATTCCCTCCCCACACACAGTATGATGCCCCCACAGTACATTCCCTCCCCACACACAGTATGATGTCCCCACAGCACATTCCCTCCCCACACACAGTATGATGTCCCCACAGCACATTCCCTCCCCACACACAGTATGATGTCCCCACAGCACATTCCCTCCCCACACACAGTATGATGTCCCCACAGTACATTCCCCCCACACACAGTATAATGTCCCCACAGTACATTCCCTCCACACACAGTATGATGTCCCCACAGTACATTCCCCCCACACACAGTATAATGTCCCCACAGTACATTCCCTCCACACACAGTATAATGTCCCCACAGTACATTCCCTCCACACACAGTATGATGTCCCCACAGTACATTCCCTCCACACAGTATAATGTCCCCACAGTACATTCCCTCCACACACAGTATGATGTCCCCACAGTACATTCCCTCCACACACAGTATGATGTCCCCACAACACATTCCCTCCACACACAGTATGATGTCCCCACAGCACATTCCCTCCACACACAGTATGATGTCCCCACAGAACATTCCCTCCACACACAGTATGATGTCCCCACAGCACATTCCCTCCACACACAGTATGATGTCCCCACAGAACATTCCCTCCACACACAGTATGATGTCCCCACAGAACATTCCCTCCACACACAGTATGATGTCCCCACAGTACATTCCCTCCACACACAGTATGATGTCCCCACAGTACATTCCCTCCACACACAGTATGATGTCCCCACAGTACATTCCCTCCACACACAGTATGATGTCCCCACAGCACATTCCCTCCACACACAGTATGATGTCCCCACAGAACATTCCCTCCACACACAGTATGATGTCCCCACAGCATGATGTCCCCACAGCACATTCCCTCCCCACACACAGTATGATGTCCCCACAGCACATTCCCTCCCCACACACAATATGATGTCCCCACAGCACATTCCCTCCCCACACACAGTATGATGTCCCCACAGTACATTCCCTCCACACACAGTATGATGCCCCCACAGTACATTCCCTCCCCACACACAGTATGATGTCCCCACAGTACATTCCCTCCCCACACACAGTATGATGTCCCCACAGTACATTCCCTCCCCACACACAGTATGATGTCCCCACAGTACATTCCCTCCCCACACACAGTATGATGTCCCCACAGTACATTCCCTCCCCACACACAGTATGATGTCCCCACAGCACATTCCCTCCCCACACACAGTATGATGTCCCCACAGCACATTCCCTCCCCACACACAGTATGATGTCCCCACAGCACATTCCCTCCCCACACACAATATGATGTCCCCACAGCACATTCCCTCCCCACACACAGTATGATGTCCCCACAGTACATTCCCTCCACACACAGTATGATGCCCCCACAGTACATTCCCTCCCCACACACAGTATGATGTCCCCACAGTACATTCCCTCCCCACACACAGTATGATGTCCCCACAGTACATTCCCTCCCCACACACAGTATGATGTCCCCACAATACATTCCCTCCCCACACACAGTATGATGTCCCCACAGTACATTCCCTCCCCACACACAGTATGATGTCCCCACAGTACATTCCCTCCACACACACAGTATGATGTCCCCACAGTACATTCCTCCACACACAGTATGATGTCCCCACAGTACATTCCCTCCCCACACACAGTATGATGCCCCCACAGTACATTCCCTCCCCACACACAGTATGATGTCCCCACAGCACATTCCCTCCCCACACACAGTATGATGTCCCCACAGCACATTCCCTCCCCACACACAGTATGATGTCCCCACAGCACATTCCCTCCCCACACACAGTATGATGTCCCCACAGCACATTCCCTCCCCACACAGTATGATGCCCCCACAGCACATTCCCTCCCCACACACAGTATGATGTCCCCACAGTACATTCCCTCCCCACACACAGTATGATGTCCCCACAGTACATTCCCTCCCCACACACAGTATGATGTCCCCACAGTACATTCCCTCCCCACACACAGTATGATGTCCCCACAGTACATTCCCTCCCCACACACAGTATGATGTCCCCACAGCACATTCCCTCCCCACACACAGTATGATGTCCCCACAGTACATTCCCTCCCCACACACAGTATGATGTCCCCACAGTACATTCCCTCCCCACACACAGTATGATGTCCCCACAGTACATTCCCTCTCCACACACAGTATATGTCCCCACAGTACATTCCCTCCCCACACACAGTATGATGTCCCCACAGTACATTCCCTCCACACACAGTATAATGTCCCCACAGTACATTCCCTCCACACACAGTATGATGTCCCCACAGTACATTCCCTCCACACACAGTATGATGTCCCCACAGCACATTCCCTCCACACACAGTATGATGTCCCCACAGCACATTCCCTCCACACACAGTATGATGTCCCCACAGAACATTCCCTCCACACACAGTATGATGTCCCCACAGCACATTCCCTCCACACACAGTATGATGTCCCCACAGAACATTCCCTCCACACACAGTATGATGTCCCCACAGTACATTCCCTCCACACACAGTATGATGTCCCCACAGTACATTCCCTCCACACACAGTATGATGTCCCCACAGTACATTCCCTCCACACACAGTATGATGTCCCCACAGAACATTCCCTCCACACACAGTATGATGTCCCCACAGTACATTCCCTCCCCACACACAGTATGATGCCCCCACAGTACATTCCCTCCCCACACACAGTATGATGCCCCCACAGTACATTCCCTCCCCACACACAGTATGATGTCCCCACAGCACATTCCCTCCCCACACACAGTATGATGTCCCCACAGCACATTCCCTCCCCACACACAGTATGATGTCCCCACAGCACATTCCCTCCCCACACACAGTATGATGTCCCCACAGCACATTCCCTCCCCACACAGTATGATGCCCCCACAGCACATTCCCTCCCCACACACAGTATGATGTCCCCACAGTACATTCCCTCCCCACACACAGTATGATGTCCCCACAGTACATTCCCTCCCCACACACAGTATGATGTCCCCACAGTACATTCCCTCCCCACACACAGTATGATGTCCCCACAGTACATTCCCTCCCCACACACAGTATGATGTCCCCACAGCACATTCCCTCCCCACACACAGTATGATGTCCCCACAGTACATTCCCTCCCCACACACAGTATGATGTCCCCACAGTACATTCCCTCCCCACACACAGTATGATGTCCCCACAGTACATTCCCTCTCCACACACAGTATGATGTCCCCACAGTACATTCCCTCCCCACACACAGTATGATGTCCCCACAGTACATTCCCTCCCCACACACAGTATGATGTCCCCACAGTACATTCCCTCCACACACAGTATAATGTCCCCACAGTACATTCCCTCCACACACAGTATGATGTCCCCACAGTACATTCCCTCCACACACAGTATGATGTCCCCACAGCACATTCCCTCCACACACAGTATGATGTCCCCACAGAACATTCCCTCCACACACAGTATGATGTCCCCACAGCACATTCCCTCCACACACAGTATGATGTCCCCACAGAACATTCCCTCCACACACAGTATGATGTCCCCACAGTACATTCCCTCCACACACAGTATGATGTCCCCACAGTACATTCCCTCCACACACAGTATGATGTCCCCACAGTACATTCCCTCCACACACAGTATGATGTCCCCACAGCACATTCCCTCCACACACAGTATGATGTCCCCACAGAACATTCCCTCCACACACAGTATGATGTCCCCACAGCATGATGTCCCCACAGCACATTCCCTCCCCACACACAGTATGATGTCCCCACAGCACATTCCCTCCCCACACACAATATGATGTCCCCACAGCACATTCCCTCCCCACACACAGTATGATGTCCCCACAGTACATTCCCTCCACACACAGTATGATGCCCCCACAGTACATTCCCTCCCCACACACAGTATGATGTCCCCACACACAATATGATGTCCCCACAGTACATTCCCTCCCCACACACAGTATGATGTCCCCACAGTACATTCCCTCCCCACACACAGTATGATGTCCCCACAGTACATTCCCTCCCCACACACAGTATGATGTCCCCACAGTACATTCCCTCCCCACACACAGTATGATGTCCCCACAGTACATTCCCTCCCCACACACAGTATGATGTCCCCACAGCACATTCCCTCCCCACACACAGTATGATGTCCCCACAGCACATTCCCTCCCCACACACAATATGATGTCCCCACAGCACATTCCCTCCCCACACACAGTATGATGTCCCCACAGCACATTCCCTCCCCACACACAATATGATGTCCCCACAGCACATTCCCTCCCCACACACAGTATGATGTCCCCACAGTACATTCCCTCCACACACAGTATGATGCCCCCACAGTACATTCCCTCCCCACACACAGTATGATGTCCCCACAGTACATTCCCTCCCCACACACAGTATGATGTCCCCACAGTACATTCCCTCCCCACACACAGTATGATGTCCCCACAGTACATTCCCTCCCCACACACAGTATGATGTCCCCACAGTACATTCCCTCCCCACACACAGTATGATGTCCCCACAGTACATTCCCTCCCCACACACAGTATGATGTCCCCACAGTACATTCCCTCCCCACACACAGTATGATGTCCCCACAGTACATTCCCTCCACACACACAGTATGATGTCCCCACAGTACATTCCTCCACACACAGTATGATGTCCCCACAGTACATTCCCTCCCCACACACAGTATGATGCCCCCACAGTACATTCCCTCCCCACACACAGTATGATGTCCCCACAGCACATTCCCTCCCCACACACAGTATGATGTCCCCACAGCACATTCCCTCCCCACACACAGTATGATGTCCCCACAGCACATTCCCTCCCCACACACAGTATGATGTCCCCACAGCACATTCCCTCCCCACACAGTATGATGCCCCCACAGCACATTCCCTCCCCACACACAGTATGATGTCCCCACAGTACATTCCCTCCCCACACACAGTATGATGTCCCCACAGTACATTCCCTCCCCACACACAGTATGATGTCCCCACAGTACATTCCCTCCCCACACACAGTATGATGTCCCCACAGTACATTCCCTCCCCACACACAGTATGATGTCCCCACAGTACATTCCCTCCCCACACACAGTATGATGTCCCCACAGTACATTCCCTCCCCACACACAGTATGATGTCCCCACAGTACATTCCCTCCCCACACACAGTATGATGTCCCCACAGTACATTCCCTCCCCACACACAGTATGATGTCCCCACAGTACATTCCCTCCCCACACACAGTATGATGTCCCCACAGTACATTCCCTCTCCACACACAGTATGATGTCCCCACAGTACATTCCCTCCCCACACACAGTATGATGTCCCCACAGTACATTCCCTCCCCACACACAGTATGATGTCCCCACACACAGTATGATGTCCCCACAGTACATTCCTCCACACACAGTATGATGTCCCCACAGCACATTCCCTCCCCACACACAGTATGATGTCCCCACAGCACATTCCCTCCCCACACACAGTATGATGTCCCCACAGCACATTCCCTCCCCACACACAGTATGATGTCCCCACAGCACATTCCCTCCCCACACACAGTATAATGTCCCCACAGCACATTCCCTCCCCACACACAGTATAATGTCCCCACAGCACATTCCCTCCCCACACACAGTATAATGTCCCCACAGCACATTCCCTCCACACACAGTATGATGTCCCCACAGTACATTCCCTCCCCACACACAGTATGATGTCCCCACAGTACATTCCCACCACACACAGTATAATGTCCCCACAGTACATTCCCACCACACACAGTATAATGTCCCCACAGTACATTCCCACCACACACAGTATAATGTCCCCACAGTACATTCCCTCCACACACAGTATGATGTCCCCACAGTACATTCCTCCATACACAGTATGATGTCCCCACAGTACATTCCCTCCCCACACACAGTATGATGTCCCCACAGTACATTCCTCCACACACAGTATGATGTCCCCACAGTACATTCCTCCACACACAGTATGATGTCCCCACAGTACATTCCTCCACACACAGTATGATGTCCCCACAGTACATTCCTCCACACACAGTATGATGTCCCCACAGTACATTCCCTCCTCACACACAGTATAATGTCCCCACAGTACATTCCTCCACACACAGTATGATGTCCCCACAGTACATTCCCTCCACACAGTATAATGTCCCCACAGTACATTCCCTCCACACACAGTATGATGTCCCCACAGTACATTCCCCCCACACACAGTATAATGTCCCCACAGTACATTCCCTCCACACACAGTATGATGTCCCCACAGTACATTCCCCCCACACACAGTATAATGTCCCCACAGTACATTCCCTCCACACACAGTATAATGTCCCCACAGTACATTCCCTCCACACACAGTATGATGTCCCCACAGTACATTCCCTCCACACACAGTATGATGTCCCCACAGTACATTCCCCCCACACAGTATGATGTCCCCACAGTACATTCCCTCCACACACAGTATGATGTCCCCACAGTACATTCCCTCCACACACATTATAGTGTCCCCACAGTACATTCCCTCCACACACAGTATGATGCCCCCACAGTACATTCCCTCCCCACACACAATATGATGTCCCCACAGTACATTCCCTCCCCACACACAATATGATGTCCCCACAGTACATTCCCTCCCCACACACAGTATGATGTCCCCACAGTACATTCCCTCCCCACACACAGTATGATGTCCCCACAGTACATTCCCTCCCCACACACAGTATGATGTCCCCACAGTACATTCCCTCCACACACAGTATGATGTCCCCACAGTACATTCCCTCCACACACAGTATGATGTCCCCACAGCACATTCCCTCCACACACAGTATGATGTCCCCACAGCACATTCCCTCCACACACAGTATGATGTCCCCACAGAACATTCCCTCCACACACAGTATGATGTCCCCACAGCACATTCCCTCCACACACAGTATGATGTCCCCACAGAACATTCCCTCCACACACAGTATGATGTCCCCACAGTACATTCCCTCCACACACAGTATGATGTCCCCACAGTACATTCCCTCCACACACAGTATGATGTCCCCACAGTACATTCCCTCCACACACAGTATGATGTCCCCACAGCACATTCCCTCCACACACAGTATGATGTCCCCACAGAACATTCCCTCCACACACAGTATGATGTCCCCACAGCATGATGTCCCCACAGCACATTCCCTCCCCACACACAGTATGATGTCCCCACAGCACATTCCCTCCCCACACACAATATGATGTCCCCACAGCACATTCCCTCCCCACACACAGTATGATGTCCCCACAGTACATTCCCTCCACACACAGTATGATGCCCCCACAGTACATTCCCTCCCCACACACAATATGATGTCCCCACAGTACATTCCCTCCCCACACACAATATGATGTCCCCACAGTACATTCCCTCCCCACACACAGTATGATGTCCCCACAGTACATTCCCTCCCCACACACAGTATGATGTCCCCACAGTACATTCCCTCCCCACACACAGTATGATGTCCCCACAGTACATTCCCTCCCCACACACAGTATGATGTCCCCACAGTACATTCCCTCCCCACACACAGTATGATGTCCCCACAGTACATTCCCTCCCCACACACAGTATGATGTCCCCACAGCACATTCCCTCCCCACACACAGTATGATGTCCCCACAGCACATTCCCTCCCCACACACAATATGATGTCCCCACAGCACATTCCCTCCCCACACACAGTATGATGTCCCCACAGCACATTCCCTCCCCACACACAATATGATGTCCCCACAGCACATTCCCTCCCCACACACAGTATGATGTCCCCACAGTACATTCCCTCCACACACAGTATGATGCCCCCACAGTACATTCCCTCCCCACACACAGTATGATGTCCCCACAGTACATTCCCTCCCCACACACAGTATGATGTCCCCACAGTACATTCCCTCCCCACACACAGTATGATGTCCCCACAGTACATTCCCCCCACACACAGTATAATGTCCCCACAGTACATTCCCTCCACACACAGTATGATGTCCCCACAGTACATTCCCCCCACACAAAGTATAATGTCCCCACAGTACATTCCCTCCACACACAGTATAATGTCCCCACAGTACATTCCCTCCACACACAGTATAATGTCCCCACAGTACATTCCCTCCACACACAGTATGATGTCCCCACAGTACATTCCCTCCACACACAGTATGATGTCCCCACAGCACATTCCCTCCACACACAGTATGATGTCCCCACAGCACATTCCCTCCACACACAGTATGATGTCCCCACAGAACATTCCCTCCACACACAGTATGATGTCCCCACAGCACATTCCCTCCACACACAGTATGATGTCCCCACAGAACATTCCCTCCACATACAGTATGATGTCCCCACAGTATATTCCCTCCACACACAGTATGATGTCCCCACAGTACATTCCCTCCACACACAGTATGATGTCCCCACAGTACATTCCCTCCACACACAGTATGATGTCCCCACAGCACATTCCCTCCACACACAGTATGATGTCCCCACAGAACATTCCCTCCACACACAGTATGATGTCCCCACAGCACATTCCCTCCCCACACACAGTATGATGTCCCCACAGCACATTCCCTCCCCACACACAATATGATGTCCCCACAGCACATTCCCTCCCCACACACAGTATGATGTCCCCACAGTACATTCCCTCCACACACAGTATGATGCCCCCACAGTACATTCCCTCCCCACACACAGTATGATGTCCCCACACACAATATGATGTCCCCACAGTACATTCCCTCCCCACACACAGTATGATGTCCCCACAGTACATTCCCTCCCCACACACAGTATGATGTCCCCACAGTACATTCCCTCCCCACACACAGTATGATGTCCCCACAGTACATTCCCTCCCCACACACAGTATGATGTCCCCACAGTACATTCCCTCCCCACACACAGTATGATGTCCCCACAGCACATTCCCTCCCCACACACAGTATGATGTCCCCACAGCACATTCCCTCCCCACACACAGTATGATGTCCCCACAGCACATTCCCTCCCCACACACAGTATGATGTCCCCACAGTACATTCCCTCCCCACACACAGTATGATGTCCCCACAGTACATTCCTCCACACACAGTATGATGTCCCCACAGCACATTCCCTCCCCACACACAGTATGATGTCCCCACAGCACATTCCCTCCCCACACACAGTATGATGTCCCCACAGTACATTCCTCCACACACAGTATGATGTCCCCACAGCACATTCCCTCCCCACACACAGTATGATGTCCCCACAGCACATTCCCTCCCCACACACAGTATGATGTCCCCACAGCACATTCCCTCCCCACACACAGTATGATGTCCCCACAGCACATTCCCTCCCCACACACAGTATGATGTCCCCACAGCACATTCCCTCCCCACACACAATATGATGTCCCCACAGCACATTCCCTCCCCACACACAGTATGATGTCCCCACAGTACATTCCCTCCACACACAATATGATGTCCCCACAGTACATTCCCTCCCCACACACAGTATGATGTCCTCACAGTACATTCCCTCCCCACACACAGTATGATGTCCCCACAGTACATTCCCTCCCCACACACAGTATGATGTCCCCACAGTACATTCCCTCCCCACACACAGTATGATGTCCCCACAGTACATTCCCTCCACACACACAGTATGATGTCCCCACAGCACATTCCCTCCCCACACACAGTATGTTGTCCCCACAGCACATTCCCTCCCCACACACAATATGATGTCCCCACAGCACATTCCCTCCCCACAGTACATTCCCTCCACACACAGTATGATGCCCCCACAGTACATTCCCTCCCCACACACAGTATGATGTCCCCACACACAATATGATGTCCCCACAGTACATTCCCTCCCCACACACAGTATGATGTCCCCACAGTACATTCCCTCCCCACACACAGTATGATGTCCCCACAGTACATTCCCTCCACACACAGTATGATGTCCCCACAGTACATTCCCTCCACACACAGTATAATGTCCCCACAGTACATTCCCTCCACACACAGTATGATGTCCCCACAGTACATTCCCTCCACACACAGTATGATGTCCCCACAGCACATTCCCTCCACACACAGTATGATGTCCCCACAGCACATTCCCTCCACACACAGTATGATGTCCCCACAGCACATTCCCTCCACACACAGTATGATGTCCCCACAGAACATTCCCTCCACATACAGTATGATGTCCCCACAGTATATTCCCTCCACACACAGTATGATGTCCCCACAGTACATTCCCTCCACACACAGTATGATGTCCCCACAGTACATTCCCTCCACACACAGTATGATGTCCCCACAGCACATTCCCTCCACACACAGTATGATGTCCCCACAGAACATTCCCTCCACACACAGTATGATGTCCCCACAGCACATTCCCTCCCCACACACAGTATGATGTCCCCACAGCACATTCCCTCCCCACACACAATATGATGTCCCCACAGCACATTCCCTCCCCACACACAGTATGATGTCCCCACAGTACATTCCCTCCACACACAGTATGATGCCCCCACAGTACATTCCCTCCCCACACACAGTATGATGTCCCCACACACAATATGATGTCCCCACAGTACATTCCCTCCCCACACACAGTATGATGTCCCCACAGTACATTCCCTCCCCACACACAGTATGATGTCCCCACAGTACATTCCCTCCCCACACACAGTATGATGTCCCCACAGTACATTCCCTCCCCACACACAGTATGATGTCCCCACAGTACATTCCCTCCCCACACACAGTATGATGTCCCCACAGCACATTCCCTCCCCACACACAGTATGATGTCCCCACAGCACATTCCCTCCCCACACACAGTATGATGTCCCCACAGCACATTCCCTCCCCACACACAGTATGATGTCCCCACAGCACATTCCCTCCCCACACACAATATGATGTCCCCACAGCACATTCCCTCCCCACACACAGTATGATGTCCCCACAGTACATTCCCTCCACACACAGTATGATGCCCCCACAGTACATTCCCTCCCCACACACAGTATGATGTCCCCACAGTACATTCCCTCCCCACACACAGTATGATGTCCCCACAGTACATTCCCTCCCCACACACAGTATGATGTCCCCACAGTACATTCCCTCCCCACACACAGTATGATGTCCCCACAGTACATTCCCTCCCCACACACAGTATGATGTCCCCACAGCACATTCCCTCCCCACACACAGTATGATGTCCCCACAGCACATTCCCTCCCCACACACAGTATGATGTCCCCACAGCACATTCCCTCCCCACACACAGTATGATGTCCCCACAGTACATTCCCCCCACACACAGTATAATGTTCCCACAGTACATTCCCTCCACACACAGTATGATGTCCCCACAGTACATTCCCCCCACACACAGTATAATGTCCCCACAGTACATTCCCTCCACACACAGTATAATGTCCCCACAGTACATTCCCTCCACACACAGTATGATGTCCCCACAGTACATTCCCTCCACACACAGTATAATGTCCCCACAGTACATTCCCTCCACACACAGTATGATGTCCCCACAGTACATTCCCTCCACACACAGTATGATGTCCCCACAGCACATTCCCTCCACACACAGTATGATGTCCCCACAGCACATTCCCTCCACACACAGTATGATGTCCCCACAGAACATTCCCTCCACACACAGTATGATGTCCCCACAGCACATTCCCTCCACACACAGTATGATGTCCCCACAGAACATTCCCTCCACACACAGTATGATGTCCCCACAGTACATTCCCTCCACACACAGTATGATGTCCCCACAGTACATTCCCTCCACACACAGTATGATGTCCCCACAGTACATTCCCTCCACACACAGTATGATGTCCCCACAGCACATTCCCTCCACACACAGTATGATGTCCCCACAGAACATTCCCTCCACACACAGTATGATGTCCCCACAGCATGATGTCCCCACAGCACATTCCCTCCCCACACACAGTATGATGTCCCCACAGCACATTCCCTCCCCACACACAATATGATGTCCCCACAGCACATTCCCTCCCCACACACAGTATGATGTCCCCACAGTACATTCCCTCCACACACAGTATGATGCCCCCACAGTACATTCCCTCCCCACACACAGTATGATGTCCCCACACACAATATGATGTCCCCACAGTACATTCCCTCCCCACACACAGTATTATGTCCCCACAGTACATTCCCTCCCCACACACAGTATGATGTCCCCACAGTACATTCCCTCCCCACACACAGTATGATGTCCCCACAGTACATTCCCTCCCCACACACAGTATGATGTCCCCACAGCACATTCCCTCCCCACACACAGTATGATGTCCCCACAGCACATTCCCTCCCCACACACAGTATGTTGTCCCCACAGCACATTCCCTCCCCACACACAATATGATGTCCCCACAGCACATTCCCTCCCCACAGTACATTCCCTCCACACACAGTATGATGCCCCCACAGTACATTCCCTCCCCACACACAGTATGATGTCCCCACACACAATATGATGTCCCCACAGTACATTCCCTCCCCACACACAGTATGATGTCCCCACAGTACATTCCCTCCCCACACACAGTATGATGTCCCCACAGTACATTCCCTCCCCACACACAGTATGATGTCCCCACAGTACATTCCCTCCCCACACACAGTATGATGTCCCCACAGTACATTCCCTCCCCACACACAGTATGATGTCCCCACAGCACATTCCCTCCCCACACACAGTATGATGTCCCCACAGCACATTCCCTCCCCACACACAGTATGATGTCCCCACAGCACATTCCCTCCCCACACACAGTATGATGTCCCCACAGCACATTCCCTCCCCACACACAATATGATGTCCCCACAGCACATTCCCTCCCCACACACAGTATGATGTCCCCACAGTACATTCCCTCCACACACAGTATGATGCCCCCACAGTACATTCCCTCCCCACACACAGTATGATGTCCCCACAGTACATTCCCTCCCCACACACAGTATGATGTGCCCACAGTACATTCCCTCCCCACACACAGTATGATGTCCCCACAGTACATTCCCTCCCCACACACAGTATGATGTCCCCACAGTACATTCCCTCCCCACACACAGTATGATGTCCCCACAGCACATTCCCTCCCCACACACAGTATGATGTCCCCACAGCACATTCCCTCCCCACACACAGTATGATGTCCCCACAGCACATTCCCTCCCCACACACAGTATGATGTCCCCACAGTACATTCCCCCCACACACAGTATAATGTTCCCACAGTACATTCCCTCCACACACAGTATGATGTCCCCACAGTACATTCCCCCCACACACAGTATAATGTCCCCACAGTACATTCCCTCCACACACAGTATAATGTCCCCACAGTACATTCCCTCCACACACAGTATGATGTCCCCACAGTACATTCCCTCCACACACAGTATAATGTCCCCACAGTACATTCCCTCCACACACAGTATGATGTCCCCACAGTACATTCCCTCCACACACAGTATGATGTCCCCACAGCACATTCCCTCCACACACAGTATGATGTCCCCACAGCACATTCCCTCCACACACAGTATGATGTCCCCACAGAACATTCCCTCCACACACAGTATGATGTCCCCACAGCACATTCCCTCCACACACAGTATGATGTCCCCACAGAACATTCCCTCCACACAGTATGATGTCCCCACAGTACATTCCCTCCACACACAGTATGATGTCCCCACAGTACATTCCCTCCACACACAGTATGATGTCCCCACAGTACATTCCCTCCACACACAGTATGATGTCCCCACAGCACATTCCCTCCACACACAGTATGATGTCCCCACAGAACATTCCCTCCACACACAGTATGATGTCCCCACAGCATGATGTCCCCACAGCACATTCCCTCCCCACACACAGTATGATGTCCCCACAGCACATTCCCTCCCCACACACAATATGATGTCCCCACAGCACATTCCCTCCCCACACACAGTATGATGTCCCCACAGTACATTCCCTCCACACACAGTATGATGCCCCCACAGTACATTCCCTCCCCACACACAGTATGATGTCCCCACACACAATATGATGTCCCCACAGTACATTCCCTCCCCACACACAGTATTATGTCCCCACAGTACATTCCCTCCCCACACACAGTATGATGTCCCCACAGTACATTCCCTCCCCACACACAGTATGATGTCCCCACAGTACATTCCCTCCCCACACACAGTATGATGTCCCCACAGCACATTCCCTCCCCACACACAGTATGATGTCCCCACAGCACATTCCCTCCCCACACACAGTATGTTGTCCCCACAGCACATTCCCTCCCCACACACAATATGATGTCCCCACAGCACATTCCCTCCCCACACACAGTATGATGTCCCCACAGTACATTCCCTCCACACACAGTATGATGCCCCCACAGTACATTCCCTCCCCACACACAGTATGATGTCCCCACAGTACATTCCCTCCCCACACACAGTATGATGTCCCCACAGTACATTCCCTCCCCACACACAGTATGATGTCCCCACAGTACATTCCCTCCCCACACACAGTATGATGTCCCCACAGTACATTCCCTCCCCACACACAGTATGATGTCCCCACAGTACATTCCCTCCACACACACAGTATGATGTCCCCACAGCACATTCCCTCCCCACACACAGTATGATGTCCCCACAGCACATTCCCTCCCCACACACAGTATGTTGTCCCCACAGCACATTCCCTCCCCACACACAATATGATGTCCCCACAGCACATTCCCTCCCCACACACAGTATGATGTCCCCACAGTACATTCCCTCCCCACACACAGTATGATGTCCCCACAGTACATTCCCTCCCCACACACAGTATGATGTCCCCACAGTACATTCCCTCCCCACACACAGTATGATGTCCCCACAGTACATTCCCTCCCCACACACAGTATGATGTCCCCACAGTACATTCCCTCCCCACACACAGTATGATGTCCCCACAGTACATTCCCTCCACACACACAGTATGATGTCCCCACAGTACATTCCTCCACACACAGTATGATGTCCCCACAGTACATTCCCTCCCCACACACAGTATGATGCCCCCACAGTACATTCCCTCCCCACACACAGTATGATGTCCCCACAGCACATTCCCTCCCCACACACAGTATAATGTCCCCACAGCACATTCCCTCCCCACACACAGTATAATGTCCCCACAGCACATTCCCTCCCCACACACAGTATAATGTCCCCACAGCACATTCCCTCCACACACAGTATGATGTCCCCACAGTACATTCCCTCCCCACACACAGTATGATGTCCCCACAGTACATTCCCTCCCCACACACAGTATGATGTCCCCACAGTACATTCCCTCCCCACACACAATATGATGTCCCCACAGTACATTCCCTCCCCACACACAGTATGATGTCCCCACAGTACATTCCCTCCCCACACACAGTATGATGTCCCCACAGTACATTCCCTCCCCACACACAGTATGATGTCCCCACAGTACATTCCCTCCACACACACAGTATGATGTCCCCACAGTACATTCCTCCACACACAGTATGATGTCCCCACAGTACATTCCCTCCCCACACACAGTATGATGCCCCCACAGTACATTCCCTCCCCACACACAGTATGATGTCCCCACAGCACATTCCCTCCCCACACACAGTATGATGTCCCCACAGCACATTCCCTCCCCACACACAGTATGATGTCCCCACAGCACATTCCCTCCCCACACACAGTATGATGTCCCCACAGTACATTCCCTCCACACACAGTATGATGTCCCCACAGTACATTCCCCCCACACACAGTATAATGTCCCCACAGTACATTCCCTCCACACACAGTATAATGTCCCCACAGTACATTCCCTCCACACACAGTATGATGTCCCCACAGTACATTCCCTCCACACACAGTATAATGTCCCCACAGTACATTCCCTCCACACACAGTATGATGTCCCCACAGTACATTCCCTCCCCACACACAGTATGATGTCCCCACAGTACATTCCCTCCCCACACACAGTATGATGTCCCCACAGTACATTCCCTCCCCACACACAGTATGATGTACCCACAGTACATTCCCTCCCCACACACAGTATGATGTCCCCACAGTACATTCCCTCCCCACACACAGTATGATGTCCCCACAGTACATTCCCTCTCCACACACAGTATGATGTCCCCACAGTACATTCCCTCCCCACACACAGTATGATGTCCCCACAGTACATTCCTCCACACACAGTATGATGTCCCCACAGCACATTCCCTCCCCACACACAGTATGATGTCCCCACAGCACATTCCCTCCCCACACACAGTATGATGTCCCCACAGCACATTCCCTCCCCACACACAGTATGATGTCCCCACAGCACATTCCCTCCCCACACACAGTATAATGTCCCCACAGCACATTCCCTCCCCACACACAGTATAATGTCCCCACAGCACATTCCCTCCCCACACACAGTATAATGTCCCCACAGCACATTCCCTCCACACACAGTATGATGTCCCCACAGTACATTCCCTCCCCACACACAGTATGATGTCCCCACAGTACATTCCCTCCCCACACACAGTATGATGTCCCCACAGTACATTCCCTCCCCACACACAATATGATGTCCCCAAAGTACATTCCCTCCCCACACACAGTATGATGTCCCCACAGTACATTCCCTCCCCACACACAGTATGATGTCCCCACAGTACATTCCCTCCCCACACACAGTATGATGTCCCCACAGTACATTCCCTCCACACACACAGTATGATGTCCCCACAGTACATTCCTCCACACACAGTATGATGTCCCCACAGTACATTCCCTCCCCACACACAGTATGATGCCCCCACAGTACATTCCCTCCCCACACACAGTATGATGTCCCCACAGCACATTCCCTCCCCACACACAGTATGATGTCCCCACAGCACATTCCCTCCCCACACACAGTATGATGTCCCCACAGCACATTCCCTCCCCACACACAGTATGATGTCCCCACAGTACATTCCCTCCACACACAGTATGATGTCCCCACAGTACATTCCCCCCACACACAGTATAATGTCCCCACAGTACATTCCCTCCACACACAGTATAATGTCCCCACAGTACATTCCCTCCACACACAGTATGATGTCCCCACAGTACATTCCCTCCACACACAGTATAATGTCCCCACAGTACATTCCCTCCACACACAGTATGATGTCCCCACAGTACATTCCCTCCACACACAGTATGATGTCCCCACAGCACATTCCCTCCACACACAGTATGATGTCCCCACAGCACATTCCCTCCACACACAGTATGATGTCCCCACAGAACATTCCCTCCACACACAGTATGATGTCCCCACAGCACATTCCCTCCACACACAGTATGATGTCCCCACAGAACATTCCCTCCACACACAGTATGATGTCCCCACAGTACATTCCCTCCACACACAGTATGATGTCCCCACAGTACATTCCCTCCACACACAGTATGATGTCCCCACAGTACATTCCCTCCACACACAGTATGATGTCCCCACAGCACATTCCCTCCACACACAGTATGATGTCCCCACAGAACATTC
Organism: Phyllobates terribilis; assembly: GCF_046119375.1. Lineage (NCBI taxonomy): Eukaryota > Metazoa > Chordata > Amphibia > Anura > Dendrobatidae > Phyllobates > Phyllobates terribilis. The sequence continues at coordinate 146,094,560 of NW_027362767.1, forward strand.
CCTCCACACACAGTATGATGTCCCCACAGCATGATGTCCCCACAGCACATTCCCTCCCCACACACAGTATGATGTCCCCACAGCACATTCCCTCCCCACACACAATATGATGTCCCCACAGCACATTCCCTCCCCACACACAGTATGATGTCCCCACAGTACATTCCCTCCACACACAGTATGATGCCCCCACAGTACATTCCCTCCCCACACACAGTATGATGTCCCCACAGTACATTCCCTCCCCACACACAGTATGATGTCCCCACAGTACATTCCCTCCCCACACACAGTATGATGTCCCCACAGTACATTCCCTCCCCACATACAGTATGATGTCCCCACAGTACATTCCCTCCCCACACACAGTATGATGTCCCCACAGCACATTCCCTCCCCACACACAGTATGATGTCCCCACAGCACATTCCCTCCCCACACACACAGTATGATGTCCCCACAGCACATTCCCTCCCCACACACAATATGATGTCCCCACAGCACATTCCCTCCCCACACACAGTATGATGTCCCCACAGTACATTCCCTCCACACACAGTATGATGCCCCCACAGTACATTCCCTCCCCACACACAGTATGATGTCCCCACAGTACATTCCCTCCCCACACACAGTATGATGTCCCCACAGTACATTCCCTCCCCACACACAGTATGATGTCCCCACAATACATTCCCTCCCCACACACAGTATGATGTCCCCACAGTACATTCCCTCCCCACACACAGTATGATGTCCCCACAGTACATTCCCTCCACACACACAGTATGATGTCCCCACAGTACATTCCTCCACACACAGTATGATGTCCCCACAGTACATTCCCTCCCCACACACAGTATGATGCCCCCACAGTACATTCCCTCCCCACACACAGTATGATGTCCCCACAGCACATTCCCTCCCCACACACAGTATGATGTCCCCACAGCACATTCCCTCCCCACACACAGTATGATGTCCCCACAGCACATTCCCTCCCCACACACAGTATGATGTCCCCACAGCACATTCCCTCCCCACACAGTATGATGCCCCCACAGCACATTCCCTCCCCACACACAGTATGATGTCCCCACAGTACATTCCCTCCCCACACACAGTATGATGTCCCCACAGTACATTCCCTCCCCACACACAGTATGATGTCCCCACAGTACATTCCCTCCCCACACACAGTATGATGTCCCCACAGCACATTCCCTCCCCACACACAGTATGATGTCCCCACAGTACATTCCCTCCCCACACACAGTATGATGTCCCCACAGTACATTCCCTCCCCACACACAGTATGATGTCCCCACAGTACATTCCCTCTCCACACACAGTATGATGTCCCCACAGTACATTCCCTCCCCACAGTACATTCCCTCCCCACACACAGTATGATGTCCCCACAGTACATTCCCTCCACACACAGTATAATGTCCCCACAGTACATTCCCTCCACACACAGTATGATGTCCCCACAGTACATTCCCTCCACACACAGTATGATGTCCCCACAGCACATTCCCTCCACACACAGTATGATGTCCCCACAGCACATTCCCTCCACACACAGTATGATGTCCCCACAGAACATTCCCTCCACACACAGTATGATGTCCCCACAGCACATTCCCTCCACACACAGTATGATGTCCCCACAGAACATTCCCTCCACACACAGTATGATGTCCCCACAGTACATTCCCTCCACACACAGTATGATGTCCCCACAGTACATTCCCTCCACACACAGTATGATGTCCCCACAGTACATTCCCTCCACACACAGTATGATGTCCCCACAGTACATTCCCTCCACACACAGTATGATGTCCCCACAGAACATTCCCTCCACACACAGTATGATGTCCCCACAGCATGATGTCCCCACAGCACATTCCCTCCCCACACACAGTATGATGTCCCCACAGCACATTCCCTCCCCACACACAATATGATGTCCCCACAGCACATTCCCTCCCCACACACAGTATGATGTCCCCACAGTACATTCCCTCCACACACAGTATGATGCCCCCACAGTACATTCCCTCCCCACACACAGTATGATGTCCCCACAGTACATTCCCTCCCCACACACAGTATGATGTCCCCACAGTACATTCCCTCCCCACACACAGTATGATGTCCCCACAGTACATTCCCTCTCCACACACAGTATGATGTCCCCACAATACATTCCCTCCCCACACACAGTATGATGTCCCCACAGTACATTCCCTCCCCACACACAGTATGATGTCCCCACAGTACATTCCCTCCACACACACAGTATGATGTCCCCACAGTACATTCCTCCACACACAGTATGATGTCCCCACAGTACATTCCCTCCCCACACACAGTATGATGCCCCCACAGTACATTCCCTCCCCACACACAGTATGATGTCCCCACAGCACATTCCCTCCCCACACACAGTATGATGTCCCCACAGCACATTCCCTCCCCACACACAGTATGATGTCCCCACAGCACATTCCCTCCCCACACACAGTATGATGTCCCCACAGCACATTCCCTCCCCACACAGTATGATGCCCCCACAGCACATTCCCTCCCCACACACAGTATGATGTCCCCACAGTACATTCCCTCCCCACACACAGTATGATGTCCCCACAGTACATTCCCTCCCCACACACAGTATGATGTCCCCACAGTACATTCCCTCCCCACACACAGTATGATGTCCCCACAGTACATTCCCTCCCCACACACAGTATGATGTCCCCACAGCACATTCCCTCCCCACACACAGTATGATGTCCCCACAGTACATTCCCTCCCCACACACAGTATGATGTCCCCACAGTACATTCCCTCCCCACACACAGTATGATGTCCCCACAGTACATTCCCTCTCCACACACAGTATGATGTCCCCACAGTACATTCCCTCCCCACACACAGTATGATGTCCCCACAGTACATTCCCTCCCCACACACAGTATGATGTCCCCACAGTACATTCCCTCCACACACAGTATAATGTCCCCACAGTACATTCCCTCCACACACAGTATGATGTCCCCACAGTACATTCCCTCCACACACAGTATGATGTCCCCACAGCACATTCCCTCCACACACAGTATGATGTCCCCACAGCACATTCCCTCCACACACAGTATGATGTCCCCACAGAACATTCCCTCCACACACAGTATGATGTCCCCACAGCACATTCCCTCCACACACAGTATGATGTCCCCACAGAACATTCCCTCCACACACAGTATGATGTCCCCACAGTACATTCCCTCCACACACAGTATGATGTCCCCACAGTACATTCCCTCCACACACAGTATGATGTCCCCACAGTACATTCCCTCCACACACAGTATGATGTCCCCACAGCACATTCCCTCCACACACAGTATGATGTCCCCACAGAACATTCCCTCCACACACAGTATGATGTCCCCACAGCATGATGTCCCCACAGCACATTCCCTCCCCACACACAGTATGATGTCCCCACAGCACATTCCCTCCCCACACACAATATGATGTCCCCACAGCACATTCCCTCCCCACACACAGTATGATGTCCCCACAGTACATTCCCTCCACACACAGTATGATGCCCCCACAGTACATTCCCTCCCCACACACAGTATGATGTCCCCACACACAATATGATGTCCCCACAGTACATTCCCTCCCCACACACAGTATGATGTCCCCACAGTACATTCCCTCCCCACACACAGTATGATGTCCCCACAGTACATTCCCTCCCCACACACAGTATGATGTCCCCACAGTACATTCCCTCCCCACACACAGTATGATGTCCCCACAGTACATTCCCTCCCCACACACAGTATGATGTCCCCACAGCACATTCCCTCCCCACACACAGTATGATGTCCCCACAGCACATTCCCTCCCCACACACAATATGATGTCCCCACAGCACATTCCCTCCCCACACACAGTATGATGTCCCCACAGCACATTCCCTCCCCACACACAATATGATGTCCCCACAGCACATTCCCTCCCCACACACAGTATGATGTCCCCACAGTACATTCCCTCCACACACAGTATGATGCCCCCACAGTACATTCCCTCCCCACACACAGTATGATGTCCCCACAGTACATTCCCTCCCCACACACAGTATGATGTCCCCACAGTACATTCCCTCCCCACACACAGTATGATGTCCCCACAGTACATTCCCTCCCCACACACAGTATGATGTCCCCACAGTACATTCCCTCCCCACACACAGTATGATGTCCCCACAGTACATTCCCTCCCCACACACAGTATGATGTCCCCACAGTACATTCCCTCCACACACACAGTATGATGTCCCCACAGTACATTCCCTCCCCACACACAGTATGATGTCCCCACAGTACATTCCCTCCCCACACACAGTATGATGCCCCCACAGTACATTCCCTCCCCACACACAGTATGATGTCCCCACAGCACATTCCCTCCCCACACACAGTATGATGTCCCCACAGCACATTCCCTCCCCACACACAGTATGATGTCCCCACAGCACATTCCCTCCCCACACACAGTATGATGTCCCCACAGCACATTCCCTCCCCACACAGTATGATGCCCCCACAGCACATTCCCTCCCCACACACAGTATGATGTCCCCACAGCACATTCCCTCCCCACACACAGTATGATGTCCCCACAGTACATTCCCTCCCCACACACAGTATGATGTCCCCACAGTACATTCCCTCCCCACACACAGTATGATGTCCCCACAGTACATTCCCTCCCCACACACAGTATGATGTCCCCACAGTACATTCCCTCCCCACACACAGTATGATGTCCCCACAGTACATTCCCTCCCCACACACAGTATGATGTCCCCACAGTACATTCCCTCCCCACACACAGTATGATGTCCCCACAGTACATTCCCTCCCCACACACAGTATGATGTCCCCACAGTACATTCCCTCCCCACACACAGTATGATGTCCCCACAGTACATTCCCTCTCCACACACAGTATGATGTCCCCACAGTACATTCCCTCCCCACACACAGTATGATGTCCCCACAGTACATTCCCTCCCCACACACAGTATGATGTCCCCACACACAGTATGATGTCCCCACAGTACATTCCTCCACACACAGTATGATGTCCCCACAGCACATTCCCTCCCCACACACAGTATGATGTCCCCACAGCACATTCCCTCCCCACACACAGTATGATGTCCCCACAGCACATTCCCTCCCCACACACAGTATGATGTCCCCACAGCACATTCCCTCCCCACACACAGTATAATGTCCCCACAGCACATTCCCTCCCCACACACAGTATAATGTCCCCACAGCACATTCCCTCCCCACACACAGTATAATGTCCCCACAGCACATTCCCTCCACACACAGTATGATGTCCCCACAGTACATTCCCTCCCCACACACAGTATGATGTCCCCACAGTACATTCCCACCACACACAGTATAATGTCCCCACAGTACATTCCCACCACACACAGTATAATGTCCCCACAGTACATTCCCACCACACACAGTATAATGTCCCCACAGTACATTCCCTCCACACACAGTATGATGTCCCCACAGTACATTCCTCCATACACAGTATGATGTCCCCACAGTACATTCCCTCCCCACACACAGTATGATGTCCCCACAGTACATTCCTCCACACACAGTATGATGTCCCCACAGTACATTCCTCCACACACAGTATGATGTCCCCACAGTACATTCCCTCCCCACAGTACATTCCTCCACACACACAGTATGATGTCCCCACAGTACATTCCCTCCACACACAGTATGATGTCCCCACAGTACATTCCCTCCTCACACACAGTATGATGTCCCCACAGTACATTCCCTCCCCACACACAGTATGATGTCCCCACAGTACATTCCCTCCACACACAGTATGATGTCCCCACAGTACATTCCCTCCCCACACACAGTATGATGTCCCCCACAGTACATTCCCTCCCCACACACAGTATGATGTCCCCCACAGTACATTCCTCCACACACACAGTATGATGTCCCCACAGTACATTCCCCCACACACACAGTATGATGTCCCCACAGTACATTCCTCCACACACAGTAGGATGTCCCCACAGTACATTCCCCCACACACAGTATGATGTCCCCACAGTACATTCCCCCACACACAGTATGATGTCCCCACAGTACATTCCTCCACACACAGTATGATGTCCCCACAGTACATTCCTCCACACACAGTATGATGTCCCCACAGTACATTCCATCCACACACATTATAGTGTCCCCACAGTAAATTCCCACCACACACAGTATGATGTCCCCACAGTACATTCCCTCCACACCCACTATGATGTCCCCACAGTACATTCCATCCACACACATTATAGTGTCCCCACAGAAAATTCCCACCACACACAGTATAATGTCCCCACAGTACATTCCTCCCCACACACAGTATGATGTCCCCACAGTACATTCCTCCCCACACACAGTATGATGTCCCCACAGTACATTCCATCCACACACATTATAGTGTCCCCACAGTAAATTCCCACCACACACAGTATAATGTCCCCACAGTACATTCCTCCCCACACACAGTATGATGTCCCCACAGTACATTCCTCCCCACACACAGTATGATGTCCCCACAGTACATTCCTCCCCACACACAGTATGATGTCCCCACAGTACATTCCCTCCCCACACACAGTATGATGTCCCCACAGTACATTCCCTCCCCACACACAGTATGATGTCCCCACAGCACATTCCCTCCCCACACACAGTATGATGTCCCCACAGCACATTCCCTCCCCACACAGTATGATGCCCCCACAGCACATTCCCTCCCCACACACAGTATAATGTCCCCACAGCACATTCCCTCCCCACACACAGTATAATGTCCCCACAGCACATTCCCTCCCCACACACAGTATAATGTCCCCACAGCACATTCCCTCCACACACAGTATGATGTCCCCACAGTACATTCCCTCCCCACACACAGTATGATGTCCCCACAGTACATTCCCACCACACACAGTATAATGTCCCCACAGTACATTCCCACCACACACAGTATAATGTCCCCACAGTACATTCCCACCACACACAGTATAATGTCCCCACAGTACATTCCCTCCACACACAGTATGATGTCCCCACAGTACATTCCTCCATACACAGTATGATGTCCCCACAGTACATTCCCTCCCCACACACAGTATGATGTCCCCACAGTACATTCCTCCACACACAGTATGATGTCCCCACAGTACATTCCTCCACACACAGTATGATGTCCCCACAGTACATTCCCTCCACACACACAGTATGATGTCCCCACAGTACATTCCCTCCCCACAGTACATTCCTCCACACACACAGTATGATGTCCCCACAGTACATTCCCTCCACACACAGTATGATGTCCCCACAGTACATTCCCTCCTCACACACAGTATGATGTCCCCACAGTACATTCCCTCCCCACACACAGTATGATGTCCCCACAGTACATTCCCTCCACACACAGTATGATGTCCCCACAGTACATTCCCTCCCCACACACAGTATGATGTCCCCCACAGTACATTCCCTCCCCACACACAGTATGATGTCCCCCACAGTACATTCCTCCACACACACAGTATGATGTCCCCACAGTACATTCCCCCACACACACAGTATGATGTCCCCACAGTACATTCCTCCACACACAGTAGGATGTCCCCACAGTACATTCCCCCACACACAGTATGATGTCCCCACAGTACATTCCCCCACACACAGTATGATGTCCCCACAGTACATTCCTCCACACACAGTATGATGTCCCCACAGTACATTCCATCCACACACATTATAGTGTCCCCACAGTAAATTCCCACCACACACAGTATGATGTCCCCACAGTACATTCCCTCCACACCCACTATGATGTCCCCACAGTACATTCCATCCACACACATTATAGTGTCCCCACAGTAAATTCCCACCACACACAGTATAATGTCCCCACAGTACATTCCTCCCCACACACAGTATGATGTCCCCACAGTACATTCCTCCCCACACACAGTATGATGTCCCCACAGTACATTCCATCCACACACATTATAGTGTCCCCACAGTAAATTCCCACCACACACAGTATAATGTCCCCACAGTACATTCCTCCCCACACACAGTATGATGTCCCCACAGTACATTCCTCCCCACACACAGTATGATGTCCCCACAGTACATTCCTCCCCACACACAGTATGATGTCCCCACAGTACATTCCCTCCCCACACACAGTATGATGTCCCCACAGTACATTCCCTCCCCACACACAGTATGATGTCCCCACAGCACATTCCCTCCCCACACACAGTATGATGTCCCCACAGCACATTCCCTCCCCACACAGTATGATGCCCCCACAGCACATTCCCTCCCCACACACAGTATGATGTCCCCACAGTACATTCCCTCCCCACACACAGTATGATGTCCCCACAGTACATTCCCTCCCCACACACAGTATGATGTCCCCACAGTACATTCCCTCCCCACACACAGTATGATGTCCCCACAGTACATTCCCTCCCCACACACAGTATGATGTCCCCACAGTACATTCCCTCCCCACACACAGTATGATGTCCCCACAGTACATTCCCTCCCCACACACAGTATGATGTCCCCACAGTACATTCCCTCCCCACACACAGTATGATGTCCCCACAGTACATTCCCTCTCCACACACAGTATGATGTCCCCACAGTACATTCCCTCCCCACACACAGTATGATGTCCCCACACACAGTATGATGTCCCCACAGTACATTCCTCCACACACAGTATGATGTCCCCACAGCACATTCCCTCCCCACACACAGTATGATGTCCCCACAGCACATTCCCTCCCCACACACAGTATGATGTCCCCACAGCACATTCCCTCCCCACACACAGTATGATGTCCCCACAGCACATTCCCTCCCCACACACAGTATAATGTCCCCACAGCACATTCCCTCCCCACACACAGTATAATGTCCCCACAGCACATTCCCTCCCCACACACAGTATAATGTCCCCACAGCACATTCCCTCCCCACACACAGTATAATGTCCCCACAGCACATTCCCTCCACACACAGTATGATGTCCCCACAGTACATTCCCTCCCCACACACAGTATGATGTCCCCACAGTACATTCCCTCCCCACACACAGTATGATGTCCCCACAGTACATTCCCTCCCCACACACAGTATGATGTCCCCACAGTACATTCCCTCCCCACACACAGTATGATGTCCCCACAGCACATTCCCTCCCCACACACAGTATGATGTCCCCACAGTACATTCCCTCCCCACACACAGTATGATGTCCCCACAGTACATTCCCTCCACACACACAGTATGATGTCCCCACAGCACATTCCCTCCCCACACACAGTATGATGTCCCCACAGCACATTCCCTCCCCACACACAGTATGTTGTCCCCACAGCACATTCCCTCCCCACACACAGTATGTTGTCCCCACAGCACATTCCCTCCCCACACACAATATGATGTCCCCACAGCACATTCCCTCCCCACACACAGTATGATGTCCCCACAGTACATTCCCTCCCCACACACAGTATGATGTCCCCACAGTACATTCCCTCCCCACACACAGTATGATGTCCCCACAGTACATTCCCTCCCCACACACAGTATGATGTCCCCACAGTACATTCCCTCCCCACACACAGTATGATGTCCCCACAGTACATTCCCTCCCCACACACAGTATGATGTCCCCACAGTACATTCCCTCCCCACACACAGTATGATGTCCCCACAGTACATTCCCTCCACACACACAGTATGATGTCCCCACAGTACATTCCTCCACACACAGTATGATGTCCCCACAGTACATTCCCTCCCCACACACAGTATGATGCCCCCACAGTACATTCCCTCCCCACACACAGTATGATGTCCCCACAGCACATTCCCTCCCCACACACAGTATGATGTCCCCACAGCACATTCCCTCCCCACACACAGTATGATGTCCCCACAGCACATTCCCTCCCCACACACAGTATGATGTCCCCACAGCACATTCCCTCCCCACACAGTATGATGCCCCCACAGCACATTCCCTCCCCACACACAGTATGATGTCCCCACAGTACATTCCCTCCCCACACACAGTATGATGTCCCCACAGTACATTCCCTCCCCACACACAGTATGATGTCCCCACAGTACATTCCCTCCCCACACACAGTATGATGTCCCCACAGTACATTCCCTCCCCACACACAGTATGATGTCCCCACAGTACATTCCATCCCCACACACAGTATGATGTCCCCACAGCACATTCCCTCCCCACACACAGTATGATGTCCCCACAGTACATTCCCTCCCCACACACAGTATGATGTCCCCACAGTACATTCCCTCCCCACACACAGTATGATGTCCCCACAGTACATTCCCTCTCCACACACAGTATGATGTCCCCACAGTACATTCCCTCCACACACAGTATAATGTCCCCACAGTACATTCCCTCCACACACAGTATGATGTCCCCACAGTACATTCCCTCCACACACAGTATGATGTCCCCACAGCACATTCCCTCCACACACAGTATGATGTCCCCACAGCACATTCCCTCCACACACAGTATGATGTCCCCACAGAACATTCCCTCCACACACAGTATGATGTCCCCACAGCACATTCCCTCCACACACAGTATGATGTCCCCACAGAACATTCCCTCCACACACAGTATGATGTCCCCACAGTACATTACCTCCACACACAGTATGATGTCCCCACAGTACATTCCCTCCACACACAGTATGATGTCCCCACAGTACATTCCCTCCACACACAGTATGATGTCCCCACAGTACATTCCCTCCACACACAGTATGATGTCCCCACAGCACATTCCCTCCACACACAGTATGATGTCCCCACAGAACATTCCCTCCACACACAGTATGATGTCCCCACAGCATGATGTCCCCACAGCACATTCCCTCCCCACACACAGTATGATGTCCCCAAAGCACATTCCCTCCCCACACACAATATGATGTCCCCACAGCACATTCCCTCCCCACACACAGTATGATGTCCCCACAGTACATTCCCTCCACACACAGTATGATGCCCCCACAGTACATTCCCTCCCCACACACAGTATGATGTCCCCACACACAATATGATGTCCCCACAGTACATTCCCTCCCCACACACAGTATGATGTCCCCACAGTACATTCCCTCCCCACACACAGTATGATGTCCCCACAGTACATTCCCTCCCCACACACAGTATGATGTCCCCACAGTACATTCCCTCCCCACACACAGTATGATGTCCCCACAGTACATTCCCTCCCCACACACAGTATGATGTCCCCACAGCACATTCCCTCCCCACACACAATATGATGTCCCCACAGCACATTCCCTCCCCACACACAGTATGATGTCCCCACAGCACATTCCCTCCCCACACACAATATGATGTCCCCACAGCACATTCCCTCCCCACACACAGTATGATGTCCCCACAGTACATTCCCTCCACACACAGTATGATGCCCCCACAGTACATTCCCTCCCCACACACAGTATGATGTCCCCACAGTACATTCCCTCCCCACACACAGTATGATGTCCCCACAGTACATTCCCTCCCCACACACAGTATGATGTCCCCACAGTACATTCCCTCCCCACACACAGTATGATGTCCCCACAGTACATTCCCTCCCCACACACAGTATGATGTCCCCACAGTACATTCCCTCCCCACACACAGTATGATGTCCCCACAGTACATTCCCTCCACACACACAGTATGATGTCCCCACAGTACATTCCTCCACACACAGTATGATGTCCCCACAGTACATTCCCTCCCCACACACAGTATGATGCCCCCACAGTACATTCCCTCCCCACACACAGTATGATGTCCCCACAGCACATTCCCTCCCAACACACAGTATGATGTCCCCACAGCACATTCCCTCCCCACACACAGTATGATGTCCCCACAGCACATTCCCTCCCCACACAGTATGATGCCCCCACAGCACATTCCCTCCCCACACACAGTATGATGTCCCCACAGTACATTCCCTCCCCACACACAGTATGATGTCCCCACAGTACATTCCCTCCCCACACACAGTATGATGTCCCCACAGTACATTCCCTCCCCACACACAGTATGATGTCCCCACAGTACATTCCCTCCCCACACACAGTATGATGTCCCCACAGTACATTCCCTCCCCACACACAGTATGATGTCCCCACAGTACATTCCCTCCCCACACACAGTATGATGTCCCCACAGTACATTCCCTCCCCACACACAGTATGATGTCCCCACAGTACATTCCCTCCCCACACACAGTATGATGTCCCCACAGTACATTCCCTCTCCACACACAGTATGATGTCCCCACAGTACATTCCCTCCCCACACACAGTATGATGACCCCACAGTACATTCCTCCACACACAGTATGATGTCCCCACAGCACATTCCCTCCCCACACACAGTATGATGTCCCCACAGCACATTCCCTCCCCACACACAGTATGATGTCCCCACAGCACATTCCCTCCCCACACACAGTATGATGTCCCCACAGCACATTCCCTCCCCACACACAGTATAATGTCCCCACAGCACATTCCCTCCCCACACACAGTATAATGTCCCCACAGCACATTCCCTCCACACACAGTATGATGTCCCCACAGCACATTCCCTCCACACACAGTATGATGTCCCCACAGTACATTCCCTCCCCACACACAGTATGATGTCCCCACAGTACATTCCCTCCCCACACACAGTATGATGTCCCCACAGTACATTCCCTCCCCACACACAGTATGATGTCCCCACAGTACATTCCCTCCCCACACACAATATGATGTCCCCACAGTACATTCCCTCCCCACACACAGTATGATGTCCCCACAGTACATTCCCTCCCCACACACAGTATGATGTCCCCACAGTACATTCCCTCCCCACACACAGTATGATGTCCCCACAGTACATTCCCTCCACACACACAGTATGATGTCCCCACAGTACATTCCTCCACACACAGTATGATGTCCCCACAGTACATTCCCTCCCCACACACAGTATGATGCCCCCACAGTACATTCCCTCCCCACACACAGTATGATGTCCCCACAGCACATTCCCTCCCCACACACAGTATGATGTCCCCACAGCACATTCCCTCCCCACACACAGTATGATGTCCCCACAGCACATTCCCTCCCCACACACAGTATGATGTCCCCACAGTACATTCCCCCCACACACAGTATAATGTCCCCACAGTACATTCCCTCCACACACAGTATGATGTCCCCACAGTACATTCCCCCCACACACAGTATAATGTCCCCACAGTACATTCCCTCCACACACAGTATAATGTCCCCACAGTACATTCCCTCCACACACAGTATGATGTCCCCACAGTACATTCCCTCCACACACAGTATAATGTCCCCACAGTACATTCCCTCCACACACAGTATGATGTCCCCACAGTACATTCCCTCCACACACAGTATGATGTCCCCACAGCACATTCCCTCCACACACAGTATGATGTCCCCACAGCACATTCCCTCCACACACAGTATGATGTCCCCACAGAACATTCCCTCCACACACAGTATGATGTCCCCACAGCACATTCCCTCCACACACAGTATGATGTCCCCACAGAACATTCCCTCCACACACAGTATGATGTCCCCACAGTACATTCCCTCCACACACAGTATGATGTCCCCACAGTACATTCCCTCCACACACAGTATGATGTCCCCACAGTACATTCCCTCCACACACAGTATGATGTCCCCACAGCACATTCCCTCCACACACAGTATGATGTCCCCACAGAACATTCCCTCCACACACAGTATGATGTCCCCACAGCATGATGTCCTCACAGCACATTCCCTCCCCACACACAGTATGATGTCCCCACAGCACATTCCCTCCCCACACACAATATGATGTCCCCACAGCACATTCCCTCCCCACACACAGTATGATGTCCCCACAGTACATTCCCTCCACACACAGTATGATGCCCCCACAGTACATTCCCTCCCCACACACAGTATGATGTCCCCACAGTACATTCCCTCCCCACACACAGTATGATGTCCCCACAGTACATTCCCTCCCCACACACAGTATGATGTCCCCACAGTACATTCCCTCCCCACACACAGTATGATGTCCCCACAGTACATTCCCTCCCCACACACAGTATGATGTCCCCACAGTACATTCCCTCCCCACACACAGTATGATGTCCCCACAGTACATTCCCTCCCCACACACAGTATGATGTCCCCACAGTACATTCCCTCCCCACACACAGTATGATGTCCCCACAGTACATTCCCTCCCCACACACAGTATGATGTCCCCACAGTACATTCCCTCCCCACACACAGTATGATGTCCCCACAGTACATTCCCTCTCCACACACAGTATGATGTCCCCACAGTACATTCCCTCCCCACACACAGTATGATGTCCCCACAGTACATTCCTCCACACACAGTATGATGTCCCCACAGCACATTCCCTCCCCACACACAGTATGATGTCCCCACAGCACATTCCCTCCCCACACACAGTATGATGTCCCCACAGCACATTCCCTCCCCACACACAGTATGATGTCCCCACAGCACATTCCCTCCCCACACACAGTATAATGTCCCCACAGCACATTCCCTCCCCACACACAGTATAATGTCCCCACAGCACATTCCCTCCCCACACACAGTATAATGTCCCCACAGCACATTCCCTCCACACACAGTATGATGTCCCCACAGTACATTCCCTCCCCACACACAGTATGATGTCCCCACAGTACATTCCCTCCCCACACACAGTATGATGTCCCCACAGTACATTCCCTCCCCACACACAATATGATGTCCCCACAGTACATTCCCTCCCCACACACAGTATGATGTCCCCACAGTACATTCCCTCCCCACACACAGTATGATGTCCCCACAGTACATTCCCTCCCCACACACAGTATGATGTCCCCACAGTACATTCCCTCCACACACACAGTATGATGTCCCCACAGTACATTCCTCCACACACAGTATGATGTCCCCACAGTACATTCCCTCCCCACACACAGTATGATGCCCCCACAGTACATTCCCTCCCCACACACAGTATGATGTCCCCACAGCACATTCCCTCCCCACACACAGTATGATGTCCCCACAGCACATTCCCTCCCCACACACAGTATGATGTCCCCACAGCACATTCCCTCCCCACACACAGTATGATGTCCCCACAGTACATTCCCCCCACACACAGTATAATGTCCCCACAGTACATTCCCTCCACACACAGTATGATGTCCCCACAGTACATTCCCTCCACACACAGTATAATGTCCCCACAGTACATTCCCTCCACACACAGTATAATGTCCCCACAGTACATTCCCTCCACACACAGTATGATGTCCCCACAGTACATTCCCTCCACACACAGTATAATGTCCCCACAGTACATTCCCTCCACACACAGTATGATGTCCCCACAGTACATTCCCTCCACACACAGTATGATGTCCCCACAGCACATTCCCTCCACACACAGTATGATGTCCCCACAGCACATTCCCTCCACACACAGTATGATGTCCCCACAGAACATTCCCTCCACACACAGTATGATGTCCCCACAGCACATTCCCTCCACACACAGTATGATGTCCCCACAGAACATTCCCTCCACACACAGTATGATGTCCCCACAGTACATTCCCTCCACACACAGTATGATGTCCCCACAGTACATTCCCTCCACACACAGTATGATGTCCCCACAGTACATTCCCTCCACACACAGTATGATGTCCCCACAGCACATTCCCTCCACACACAGTATGATGTCCCCACAGAACATTCCCTCCACACACAGTATGATGTCCCCACAGCATGATGTCCCCACAGCACATTCCCTCCCCACACACAGTATGATGTCCCCACAGCACATTCCCTCCCCACACACAATATGATGTCCCCACAGCACATTCCCTCCCCACACACAGTATGATGTCCCCACAGTACATTCCCTCCACACACAGTATGATGCCCCCACAGTACATTCCCTCCCCACACACAGTATGATGTCCCCACAGTACATTCCCTCCCCACACACAGTATGATGTCCCCACAGTACATTCCCTCCCCACACACAGTATGATGTCCCCACAGTACATTCCCTCCCCACACACAGTATGATGTCCCCACAGTACATTCCCTCCCCACACACAGTATGATGTCCCCACAGCACATTCCCTCCCCACACACAGTATGATGTCCCCACAGCACATTCCCTCCCCACACACAGTATGATGTCCCCACAGCACATTCCCTCCCCACACACAATATGATGTCCCCACAGCACATTCCCTCCCCACACACAGTATGATGTCCCCACAGTACATTCCCTCCACACACAGTATGATGCCCCCACAGTACATTCCCTCCCCACACACAGTATGATGTCCCCACAGTACATTCCCTCCCCACACACAGTATGATGTCCCCACAGTACATTCCCTCCCCACACACAGTATGATGTCCCCACAATACATTCCCTCCCCACACACAGTATGATGTCCCCACAGTACATTCCCTCCCCACACACAGTATGATGTCCCCACAGTACATTCCCTCCACACACACAGTATGATGTCCCCACAGTACATTCCTCCACACACAGTATGATGTCCCCACAGTACATTCCCTCCCCACACACAGTATGATGCCCCCACAGTACATTCCCTCCCCACACACAGTATGATGTCCCCACAGCACATTCCCTCCCCACACACAGTATGATGTCCCCACAGCACATTCCCTCCCCACACACAGTATGATGTCCCCACAGCACATTCCCTCCCCACACACAGTATGATGTCCCCACAGCACATTCCCTCCCCACACAGTATGATGCCCCCACAGCACATTCCCTCCCCACACACAGTATGATGTCCCCACAGTACATTCCCTCCCCACACACAGTATGATGTCCCCACAGTACATTCCCTCCCCACACACAGTATGATGTCCCCACAGTACATTCCCTCCCCACACACAGTATGATGTCCCCACAGTACATTCCCTCCCCACACACAGTATGATGTCCCCACAGCACATTCCCTCCCCACACACAGTATGATGTCCCCACAGTACATTCCCTCCCCACACACAGTATGATGTCCCCACAGTACATTCCCTCCCCACACACAGTATGATGTCCCCACAGTACATTCCCTCTCCACACACAGTATGATGTCCCCACAGTACATTCCCTCCCCACACACAGTATGATGTCCCCACAGTACATTCCCTCCCCACACACAGTATGATGTCCCCACAGTACATTCCCTCCACACACAGTATAATGTCCCCACAGTACATTCCCTCCACACACAGTATGATGTCCCCACAGTACATTCCCTCCACACACAGTATGATGTCCCCACAGCACATTCCCTCCACACACAGTATGATGTCCCCACAGCACATTCCCTCCACACACAGTATGATGTCCCCACAGAACATTCCCTCCACACACAGTATGATGTCCCCACAGCACATTCCCTCCACACACAGTATGATGTCCCCACAGAACATTCCCTCCACACACAGTATGATGTCCCCACAGTACATTCCCTCCACACACAGTATGATGTCCCCACAGTACATTCCCTCCACACACAGTATGATGTCCCCACAGTACATTCCCTCCACACACAGTATGATGTCCCCACAGAACATTCCCTCCACACACAGTATGATGTCCCCACAGTACATTCCCTCCCCACACACAGTATGATGCCCCCACAGTACATTCCCTCCCCACACACAGTATGATGCCCCCACAGTACATTCCCTCCCCACACACAGTATGATGTCCCCACAGCACATTCCCTCCCCACACACAGTATGATGTCCCCACAGCACATTCCCTCCCCACACACAGTATGATGTCCCCACAGCACATTCCCTCCCCACACACAGTATGATGTCCCCACAGCACATTCCCTCCCCACACAGTATGATGCCCCCACAGCACATTCCCTCCCCACACACAGTATGATGTCCCCACAGTACATTCCCTCCCCACACACAGTATGATGTCCCCACAGTACATTCCCTCCCCACACACAGTATGATGTCCCCACAGTACATTCCCTCCCCACACACAGTATGATGTCCCCACAGTACATTCCCTCCCCACACACAGTATGATGTCCCCACAGCACATTCCCTCCCCACACACAGTATGATGTCCCCACAGTACATTCCCTCCCCACACACAGTATGATGTCCCCACAGTACATTCCCTCCCCACACACAGTATGATGTCCCCACAGTACATTCCCTCTCCACACACAGTATGATGTCCCCACAGTACATTCCCTCCCCACACACAGTATGATGTCCCCACAGTACATTCCCTCCCCACACACAGTATGATGTCCCCACAGTACATTCCCTCCACACACAGTATAATGTCCCCACAGCACATTCCCTCCACACACAGTATGATGTCCCCACAGTACATTCCCTCCACACACAGTATGATGTCCCCACAGCACATTCCCTCCACACACAGTATGATGTCCCCACAGAACATTCCCTCCACACACAGTATGATGTCCCCACAGCACATTCCCTCCACACACAGTATGATGTCCCCACAGAACATTCCCTCCACACACAGTATGATGTCCCCACAGTACATTCCCTCCACACACAGTATGATGTCCCCACAGTACATTCCCTCCACACACAGTATGATGTCCCCACAGTACATTCCCTCCACACACAGTATGATGTCCCCACAGCACATTCCCTCCACACACAGTATGATGTCCCCACAGAACATTCCCTCCACACACAGTATGATGTCCCCACAGCATGATGTCCCCACAGCACATTCCCTCCCCACACACAGTATGATGTCCCCACAGCACATTCCCTCCCCACACACAATATGATGTCCCCACAGCACATTCCCTCCCCACACACAGTATGATGTCCCCACAGTACATTCCCTCCACACACAGTATGATGCCCCCACAGTACATTCCCTCCCCACACACAGTATGATGTCCCCACACACAATATGATGTCCCCACAGTACATTCCCTCCCCACACACAGTATGATGTCCCCACAGTACATTCCCTCCCCACACACAGTATGATGTCCCCACAGTACATTCCCTCCCCACACACAGTATGATGTCCCCACAGTACATTCCCTCCCCACACACAGTATGATGTCCCCACAGTACATTCCCTCCCCACACACAGTATGATGTCCCCACAGCACATTCCCTCCCCACACACAGTATGATGTCCCCACAGCACATTCCCTCCCCACACACAATATGATGTCCCCACAGCACATTCCCTCCCCACACACAGTATGATGTCCCCACAGCACATTCCCTCCCCACACACAATATGATGTCCCCACAGCACATTCCCTCCCCACACACAGTATGATGTCCCCACAGTACATTCCCTCCACACACAGTATGATGCCCCCACAGTACATTCCCTCCCCACACACAGTATGATGTCCCCACAGTACATTCCCTCCCCACACACAGTATGATGTCCCCACAGTACATTCCCTCCCCACACACAGTATGATGTCCCCACAGTACATTCCCTCCCCACACACAGTATGATGTCCCCACAGTACATTCCCTCCCCACACACAGTATGATGTCCCCACAGTACATTCCCTCCCCACACACAGTATGATGTCCCCACAGTACATTCCCTCCACACACACAGTATGATGTCCCCACAGTACATTCCTCCACACACAGTATGATGTCCCCACAGTACATTCCCTCCCCACACACAGTATGATGCCCCCACAGTACATTCCCTCCCCACACACAGTATGATGTCCCCACAGCACATTCCCTCCCCACACACAGTATGATGTCCCCACAGCACATTCCCTCCCCACACACAGTATGATGTCCCCACAGCACATTCCCTCCCCACACACAGTATGATGTCCCCACAGCACATTCCCTCCCCACACAGTATGATGCCCCCACAGCACATTCCCTCCCCACACACAGTATGATGTCCCCACAGTACATTCCCTCCCCACACACAGTATGATGTCCCCACAGTACATTCCCTCCCCACACACAGTATGATGTCCCCACAGTACATTCCCTCCCCACACACAGTATGATGTCCCCACAGTACATTCCCTCCCCACACACAGTATGATGTCCCCACAGTACATTCCCTCCCCACACACAGTATGATGTCCCCACAGTACATTCCCTCCCCACACACAGTATGATGTCCCCACAGTACATTCCCTCCCCACACACAGTATGATGTCCCCACAGTACATTCCCTCCCCACACACAGTATGATGTCCCCACAGTACATTCCCTCCCCACACACAGTATGATGTCCCCACAGTACATTCCCTCCCCACACACAGTATGATGTCCCCACAGTACATTCCCTCTCCACACACAGTATGATGTCCCCACAGTACATTCCCTCCCCACACACAGTATGATGTCCCCACAGTACATTCCCTCCCCACACACAGTATGATGTCCCCACACACAGTATGATGTCCCCACAGTACATTCCTCCACACACAGTATGATGTCCCCACAGCACATTCCCTCCCCACACACAGTATGATGTCCCCACAGCACATTCCCTCCCCACACACAGTATGATGTCCCCACAGCACATTCCCTCCCCACACACAGTATGATGTCCCCACAGCACATTCCCTCCCCACACACAGTATAATGTCCCCACAGCACATTCCCTCCCCACACACAGTATAATGTCCCCACAGCACATTCCCTCCCCACACACAGTATAATGTCCCCACAGCACATTCCCTCCACACACAGTATGATGTCCCCACAGTACATTCCCTCCCCACACACAGTATGATGTCCCCACAGTACATTCCCACCACACACAGTATAATGTCCCCACAGTACATTCCCACCACACACAGTATAATGTCCCCACAGTACATTCCCACCACACACAGTATAATGTCCCCACAGTACATTCCCTCCACACACAGTATGATGTCCCCACAGTACATTCCTCCATACACAGTATGATGTCCCCACAGTACATTCCCTCCCCACACACAGTATGATGTCCCCACAGTACATTCCTCCACACACAGTATGATGTCCCCACAGTACATTCCTCCACACACAGTATGATGTCCCCACAGTACATTCCTCCACACACAGTATGATGTCCCCACAGTACATTCCCTCCACACACACAGTATGATGTCCCCACAGTACATTCCCTCCCCACAGTACATTCCTCCACACACACAGTATGATGTCCCCACAGTACATTCCCTCCACACACAGTATGATGTCCCCACAGTACATTCCCTCCTCACACACAGTATGATGTCCCCACAGTACATTCCCTCCCCACACACAGTATGATGTCCCCACAGTACATTCCCTCCACACACAGTATGATGTCCCCACAGTACATTCCCTCCACACACAGTATGATGTCCCCACAGTACATTCCCTCCCCACACACAGTATGATGTCCCCCACAGTACATTCCCTCCCCACACACAGTATGATGTCCCCCACAGTACATTCCTCCACACACACAGTATGATGTCCCCACAGTACATTCCCCCACACACACAGTATGATGTCCCCACAGTACATTCCTCCACACACAGTAGGATGTCCCCACAGTACATTCCCCCACACACAGTATGATGTCCCCACAGTACATTCCCCCACACACAGTATGATGTCCCCACAGTACATTCCTCCACACACAGTATGATGTCCCCACAGTACATTCCATCCACACACATTATAGTGTCCCCACAGTAAATTCCCACCACACACAGTATGATGTCCCCACAGTACATTCCCTCCACACCCACTATGATGTCCCCACAGTACATTCCATCCACACACATTATAGTGTCCCCACAGTAAATTCCCACCACACACAGTATAATGTCCCCACAGTACATTCCTCCCCACACACAGTATGATGTCCCCACAGTACATTCCTCCCCACACACAGTATGATGTCCCCACAGTACATTCCATCCACACACATTATAGTGTCCCCACAGTAAATTCCCACCACACACAGTATAATGTCCCCACAGTACATTCCTCCCCACACACAGTATGATGTCCCCACAGTACATTCCTCCCCACACACAGTATGATGTCCCCACAGTACATTCCTCCCCACACACAGTATGATGTCCCCACAGTACATTCCCTCCCCACACACAGTATGATGTCCCCACAGTACATTCCCTCCCCACACACAGTATGATGTCCCCACAGCACATTCCCTCCCCACACACAGTATGATGTCCCCACAGCACATTCCCTCCCCACACAGTATGATGCCCCCACAGCACATTCCCTCCCCACACACAGTATGATGTCCCCACAGTACATTCCCTCCCCACACACAGTATGATGTCCCCACAGTACATTCCCTCCCCACACACAGTATGATGTCCCCACAGTACATTCCCTCCCCACACACAGTATGATGTCCCCACAGTACATTCCCTCCCCACACACAGTATGATGTCCCCACAGTACATTCCCTCCCCACACACAGTATGATGTCCCCACAGTACATTCCCTCCCCACACACAGTATGATGTCCCCACAGTACATTCCCTCCCCACACACAGTATGATGTCCCCACAGTACATTCCCTCCCCACACACAGTATGATGTCCCCACAGTACATTCCCTCTCCACACACAGTATGATGTCCCCACAGTACATTCCCTCCCCACACACAGTATGATGTCCCCACAGTACATTCCCTCCCCACATACAGTATGATGTCCCCACAGTACATTCCTCCACACACAGTATGATGTCCCCACAGCACATTCCCTCCCCACACACAGTATGATGTCCCCACAGCACATTCCCTCCCCACACACAGTATGATGTCCCCACAGCACATTCCCTCCCCACACACAGTATAATGTCCCCACAGCACATTCCCTCCCCACACACAGTATAATGTCCCCACAGCACATTCCCTCCCCACACACAGTATAATGTCCCCACAGCACATTCCCTCCACACACAGTATGATGTCCCCACAGTACATTCCCTCCCCACACACAGTATGATGTCCCCACAGTACATTCCCTCCCCACACACAGTATGATGTCCCCACAGTACATTCCCTCCCCACACACAGTATGATGTCCCCACAGTACATTCCCTCCCCACACACAGTATGATGTCCCCACAGTACATTCCCTCCCCACACACAGTATGATGTCCCCACAGTACATTCCCTCCCCACACACAGTATGATGTCCCCACAGTACATTCCCTCCACACACACAGTATGATGTCCCCACAGTACATTCCTCCACACACAGTATGATGTCCCCACAGTACATTCCCTCCCCACACACAGTATGATGCCCCCACAGTACATTCCCTCCCCACACACAGTATGATGTCCCCACAGCACATTCCCTCCCCACACACAGTATGATGTCCCCACAGCACATTCCCTCCCCACACACAGTATGATGTCCCCACAGCACATTCCCTCCCCACACACAGTATGATGTCCCCACAGTACATTCCCCCCACACACAGTATAATGTCCCCACAGTACATTCCCTCCACACACAGTATAATGTCCCCACAGTACATTCCCTCCACACACAGTATGATGCCCCCACAGTACATTCCCTCCCCACACACAGTATGATGTCCCCACAGTACATTCCCTCCCCACACACAGTATGATGTCCCCACAGTACATTCCCTCCCCACACACAGTATGATGTCCCCACAGTACATTCCCTCCCCACACACAGTATGATGTCCCCACAGTACATTCCCTCCCCACACACAGTATGATGTCCCCACAGTATATTCCCTCCACACACACAGTATGATGTCCCCACAGTACATTCCTCCACACACAGTATGATGTCCCCACAGTACATTCCCTCCCCACACACAGTATGATGCCCCCACAGTACATTCCCTCCCCACACACAGTATGATGTCCCCACAGCACATTCCCTCCCCACACACAGTATGATGTCCCCACAGCACATTCCCTCCCCACACACAGTATGATGTCCCCACAGCACATTCCCTCCACACACAGTATGATGTCCCCACAGAACATTCCCTCCACACACAGTATGATGTCCCCACAGCATGATGTCCCCACAGCACATTCCCTCCCCACACACAGTATGATGTCCCCACAGCACATTCCCTCCCCACACACAATATGATGTCCCCACAGCACATTCCCTCCCCACACACAGTATGATGTCCCCACAGTACATTCCCTCCACACACAGTATGATGCCCCCACAGTACATTCCCTCCCCACACACAGTATGATGTCCCCACACACAATATGATGTCCCCACAGTACATTCCCTCCCCACACACAGTATGATGTCCCCACAGTACATTCCCTCCCCACACACAGTATGATGTCCCCACAGTACATTCCCTCCCCACACACAGTATGATGTCCCCACAGTACATTCCCTCCCCACACACAGTATGATGTCCCCACAGCACATTCCCTCCCCACACACAGTATGATGTCCCCACAGCACATTCCCTCCCCACACACAGTATGATGTCCCCACAGCACATTCCCTCCCCACACACAATATGATGTCCCCACAGCACATTCCCTCCCCACACACAGTATGATGTCCCCACAGTACATTCCCTCCACACACAGTATGATGCCCCCACAGTACATTCCCTCCCCACACACAGTATGATGTCCCCACAGTACATTCCCTCCCCACACACATTATGATGTCCCCACAGCACATTCCCTCCTCACACACAGTATGATGTCCCCACAGTACATTCCCTCCCCACACACATTATGATGTCCCCACAGCACATTCCCTCCCCACACACAGTATGATGTCCCCACAGCACATTCCCTCCCCACACACAGTATGATGTCCCCACAGCACATTCCCTCCCCACACACAGTATGATGTCCCCACAGTACATTCCCTCCACACACAGTATGATGCCCCCACAGTACATTCCCTCCCCACACACAGTATGATGTCCCCACACACAATATGATGTCCCCACAGTACATTCCCTCCCCACACACAGTATGATGTCCCCACAGTACATTCCCTCCCCACACACAGTATGATGTCCCCACAGTACATTCCCTCCCCACACACAGTATGATGTCCCCACAGTACATTCCCTCCCCACACACAGTATGATGTCCCCACAGCACATTCCCTCCCCACACACAGTATGATGTCCCCACAGCACATTCCCTCCCCACACACAGTATGATGTCCCCACAGCACATTCCCTCCCCACACACAATATGATGTCCCCACAGCACATTCCCTCCCCACACACAGTATGATGTCCCCACAGTACATTCCCTCCACACACAGTATGATGCCCCCACAGTACATTCCCTCCCCACACACAGTATGATGTCCCCACAGTACATTCCCTCCCCACACACAGTATGATGTCCCCACAGTACATTCCCTCCCCACACACAGTATGATGTCCCCACAGTACATTCCCTCCCCACACACAGTATGATGTCCCCACAGTACATTCCCTCCCCACACACAGTATGATGTCCCCACAGCACATTCCCTCCCCACACACAGTATGATGTCCCCACAGCACATTCCCTCCCCACACACAGTATGATGTCCCCACAGCACATTCCCTCCCCACACACAGTATGATGTCCCCACAGCACATTCCCTCCCCACACAGTATGATGCCCCCACAGCACATTCCCTCCCCACACACAGTATGATGTCCCCACAGTACATTCCCTCCCCACACACAGTATGATGTCCCCACAGTACATTCCCTCCCCACACAGTATGATGTCCCCACAGTACATTCCCTCCCCACACACAGTATGATGTCCCCACAGCACATTCCCTCCCCACACACAGTATGATGTCCCCACAGCACATTCCCTCCCCACACACAGTATGATGTCCCCACAGTACATTCCCTCCCCACACACAGTATGATGTCCCCACAGTACATTCCCTCCCCACACACAGTATGATGTCCCCACAGTACATTCCCTCCCCACACACAGTATGATGTCCCCACAGTACATTCCCTCCCCACACACAGTATGATGTCCCCACAGTACATTCCCTCCACACACACAGTATGATGTCCCCACAGTACATTCCTCCACACACAGTATGATGTCCCCACAGTACATTCCCTCCCCACACACAGTATGATGCCCCCACAGTACATTCCCTCCCCACACACAGTATGATGTCCCCACAGCACATTCCCTCCCCACACACAGTATGATGTCCCCACAGCACATTCCCTCCCCACACACAGTATGATGTCCCCACAGCACATTCCCTCCCCACACACAGTATGATGTCCCCACAGCACATTCCCTCCCCACACAGTATGATGCCCCCACAGCACATTCCCTCCCCACACACAGTATGATGTCCCCACAGTACATTCCCTCCCCACACACAGTATGATGTCCCCACAGTACATTCCCTCCCCACACACAGTATGATGTCCCCACAGTACATTCCCTCCCCACACACAGTATGATGTCCCCACAGCACATTCCCTCCCCACACACAGTATGATGTCCCCACAGCACATTCCCTCCCCACACACAGTATGATGTCCCCACAGTACATTCCCTCCCCACACACAGTATGATGTCCCCACAGTACATTCCCTCCCCACACACAGTATGATGTCCCCACAGTACATTCCCTCTCCACACACAGTATGATGTCCCCACAGTATATTCCCTCCCCACACACAGTATGATGTCCCCACAGTACATTCCCTCCACACACAGTATAATGTCCCCACAGTACATTCCCTCCACACACAGTATGATGTCCCCACAGTACATTCCCTCCACACACAGTATGATGTCCCCACAGCACATTCCCTCCACACACAGTATGATGTCCCCACAGCACATTCCCTCCACACACAGTATGATGTCCCCACAGAACATTCCCTCCACACACAGTATGATGTCCCCACAGCACATTCCCTCCACACACAGTATGATGTCCCCACAGAACATTCCCTCCACACACAGTATGATGTCCCCACAGTACATTCCCTCCACACACAGTATGATGTCCCCACAGTACATTCCCTCCACACACAGTATGATGTCCCCACAGTACATTCCCTCCACACACAGTATGATGTCCCCACAGCACATTCCCTCCACACACAGTATGATGTCCCCACAGAACATTCCCTCCACACACAGTATGATCTCCCCACAGCATGATGTCCCCACAGCACATTCCCTCCCCACACACAGTATGATGTCCCC
The DNA here is from genome assembly GCF_046119375.1 of Phyllobates terribilis. Classification (NCBI taxonomy): domain Eukaryota; kingdom Metazoa; phylum Chordata; class Amphibia; order Anura; family Dendrobatidae; genus Phyllobates; species Phyllobates terribilis. The sequence goes on from NW_027362767.1 coordinate 146,122,211, forward strand.
ACAGCACATTCCCTCCCCACACACAATATGATGTCCCCACAGCACATTCCCTCCCCACACACAGTATGATGTCCCCACAGTACATTCCCTCCACACACAGTATGATGCCCCCACAGTACATTCCCTCCCCACACACAGTATGATGTCCCCACACACAATATGATGTCCCCACAGTACATTCCCTCCCCACACACAGTATGATGTCCCCACAGTACATTCCCTCCCCACACACAGTATGATGTCCCCACAGTACATTCCCTCCCCACACACAGTATGATGTCCCCACAGTACATTCCCTCCCCACACACAGTATGATGTCCCCACAGTACATTCCCTCCCCACACACAGTATGATGTCCCCACAGTACATTCCCTCCCCACACACAGTATGATGTCCCCACACACAGTATGATGTCCCCACAGCACATTCCCTCCCCACACACAATATGATGTCCCCACAGCACATTCCCTCCCCACACACAGTATGATGTCCCCACAGCACATTCCCTCCCCACACACAATATGATGTCCCCACAGCACATTCCCTCCCCACACACAGTATGATGTCCCCACAGCACATTCCCTCCCCACACACAATATGATGTCCCCACAGCACATTCCCTCCCCACACACAGTATGATGTCCCCACAGTACATTCCCTCCACACACAGTATGATGCCCCCACAGTACATTCCCTCCCCACACACAGTATGATGTCCCCACAGTACATTCCCTCCACACACACAGTATGATGTCCCCACAGTACATTCCCTCCCCACACACAGTATGATGTCCCCACAGTACATTCCCTCCCCACACACAGTATGATGTCCCCACAGTACATTCCCTCCCCACACACAGTATGATGTCCCCACAGTACATTCCCTCCCCACACACAGTATGATGTCCCCACAGTACATTCCCTCCACACACACAGTATGATGTCCCCACAGTACATTCCTCCACACACAGTATGATGTCCCCACAGTACATTCCCTCCCCACACACAGTATGATGCCCCCACAGCACATTCCCTCCCCACACACAGTATGATGTCCCCACAGCACATTCCCTCCCCACACACAGTATGATGTCCCCACAGCACATTCCCTCCCCACACACAGTATGATGTCCCCACAGCACATTCCCTCCCCACACACAGTATGATGTCCCCACAGCACATTCCCTCCCCACACACAGTATGATGTCCCCACAGCACATTCCCTCCCCACACAGTATGATGTCCCCACAGTACATTCCCTCCCCACACACAGTATGATGTCCCCACAGTACATTCCCTCCCCACACACAGTATGATGTCCCCACAGTACATTCCCTCCCCACACACAGTATGATGTCCCCACAGTACATTCCCTCCCCACACACAGTATGATGTCCCCACAGTACATTCCCTCCCCACACACAGTATGATGTCCCCACAGTACATTCCCTCCCCACACACAGTATGATGTCCCCACAGTACATTCCCTCCCCACACACAGTATGATGTCCCCACAGTACATTCCCTCCCCACACACAGTATGATGTCCCCACAGTACATTCCCTCCCCACACACAGTATGATGTCCCCACAGTACATTCCCTCCCCACACACAGTATGATGTCCCCACAGTACATTCCCTCCCCACACACAGTATGATGTCCCCACAGTACATTCCTCCCCACACACAGTATGATGTCCCCACAGTACATTCCATCCACACACATTATAGTGTCCCCACAGTAAATTCCCACCACACACAGTATAATGTCCCCACAGTACATTCCTCCCCACACACAGTATGATGTCCCCACAGTACATTCCTCCCCACACACAGTATGATGTCCCCACAGTACATTCCTCCCCACACACAGTATGATGTCCCCACAGTACATTCCTCCCCGCACACAGTATGATGTCCCCACAGTACATTCCCTCCCCACACACAGTATGATGTCCCCACAGTACATTCCCTCCCCACACACAGTATGATGTCCCCACAGTACATTCCCTCCCCACACACAGTATGATGTCCCCACAGTACATTCCCTCCCCACACACAGTATGATGTCCCCACAGTACATTCCCTCCCCACACACAGTATGATGTCCCCACAGTACATTCCCTCCCCACACACAGTATGATGTCCCCACACACAGTATGATGTCCCCACAGCACATTCCCTCCCCACACACAATATGATGTCCCCACAGCACATTCCCTCCCCACACACAGTATGATGTCCCCACAGCACATTCCCTCCCCACACACAATATGATGTCCCCACAGCACATTCCCTCCCCACACACAGTATGATGTCCCCACAGCACATTCCCTCCCCACACACAATATGATGTCCCCACAGCACATTCCCTCCCCACACACAGTATGATGTCCCCACAGTACATTCCCTCCACACACAGTATGATGCCCCCACAGTACATTCCCTCCCCACACACAGTATGATGTCCCCACAGTACATTCCCTCCCCACACACAGTATGATGTCCCCACAGTACATTCCCTCCCCACACACAGTATGATGTCCCCACAGCACATTCCCTCCCCACACACAGTATGATGTCCCCACAGCACATTCCCTCCCCACACACAGTATGATGTCCCCACAGCACATTCCCTCCCCACACACAGTATGATGTCCCCACAGCACATTCCCTCCCCACACAGTATGATGCCCCCACAGCACATTCCCTCCCCACACACAGTATGATGTCCCCACAGTACATTCCCTCCCCACACACAGTATGATGTCCCCACAGTACATTCCCTCCCCACACACAGTATGATGTCCCCACACACAGTATGATGTCCCCACAGCACATTCCCTCCCCACACACAGTATGATGTCCCCACAGCACATTCCCTCCCCACACACAGTATGATGTCCCCACAGCACATTCCCTCCCCACACACAGTATGATGTCCCCACAGTACATTCCCTCCCCACACACAGTATGATGTCCCCACAGTACATTCCCTCCCCACACACAGTATGATGTCCCCACAGTACATTCCCTCTCCACACACAGTATGATGTCCCCACAGTACATTCCCTCCCCACACACAGTATGATGTCCCCACAGTACATTCCCTCCACACACAGTATAATGTCCCCACAGTACATTCCCTCCACACACAGTATGATGTCCCCACAGTACATTCCCTCCACACACAGTATGATGTCCCCACAGCACATTCCCTCCACACACAGTATGATGTCCCCACAGCACATTCCCTCCACACACAGTATGATGTCCCCACAGAACATTCCCTCCACACACAGTATGATGTCCCCACAGCACATTCCCTCCACACACAGTATGATGTCCCCACAGAACATTCCCTCCACACACAGTATGATGTCCCCACAGCACATTCCCTCCACACACAGTATGATGTCCCCACAGAACATTCCCTCCACACACAGTATGATGTCCCCACAGTACATTCCCTCCACACACAGTATGATGTCCCCACAGTACATTCCCTCCACACACAGTATGATGTCCCCACAGTACATTCCCTCCACACACAGTATGATGTCCCCACAGCACATTCCCTCCACACACAGTATGATGTCCCCACAGAACATTCCCTCCACACACAGTATGATGTCCCCACAGCATGATGTCCCCACAGCACATTCCCTCCCCACACACAGTATGATGTCCCCACAGCACATTCCCTCCCCACACACAATATGATGTCCCCACAGCACATTCCCTCCCCACACACAGTATGATGTCCCCACAGTACATTCCCTCCACACACAGTATGATGCCCCCACAGTACATTCCCTCCCCACACACAGTATGATGTCCCCACACACAATATGATGTCCCCACAGTACATTCCCTCCCCACACACAGTATGATGTCCCCACAGTACATTCCCTCCCCACACACAGTATGATGTCCCCACAGTACATTCCCTCCCCACACACAGTATGATGTCCCCACAGTACATTCCCTCCCCACACACAGTATGATGTCCCCACAGTACATTCCCTCCCCACACACAGTATGATGTCCCCACAGTACATTCCCTCCCCACACACAGTATGATGTCCCCACACACAGTATGATGTCCCCACAGCACATTCCCTCCCCACACACAATATGATGTCCCCACAGCACATTCCCTCCCCACACACAGTATGATGTCCCCACAGCACATTCCCTCCCCACACACAGTATGATGTCCCCACAGCACATTCCCTCCCCACACACAATATGATGTCCCCACAGCACATTCCCTCCCCACACACAGTATGATGTCCCCACAGTACATTCCCTCCACACACAGTATGATGCCCCCACAGTACATTCCCTCCCCACACACAGTATGATGTCCCCACAGTACATTCCCTCCCCACACACAGTATGATGTCCCCACAGTACATTCCCTCCCCACACACAGTATGATGTCCCCACAGTACATTCCCTCCCCACACACAGTATGATGTCCCCACAGTACATTCCCTCCCCACACACAGTATGATGTCCCCACAGTACATTCCCTCCCCACACACAGTATGATGTCCCCACAGTACATTCCCTCCACACACACAGTATGATGTCCCCACAGTACATTCCTCCACACACAGTATGATGCCCCCACAGTACATTCCCTCCCCACACACAGTATGATGTCCCCACAGCACATTCCCTCCCCACACACAGTATGATGTCCCGACAGCACATTCCCTCCCCACACACAGTATGATGTCCCGACAGCACATTCCCTCCCCACACACAGTATGATGTCCCCACAGCACATTCCCTCCCCACACACAGTATGATGTCCCCACAGCACATTCCCTCCCCACACACAGTATGATGTCCCCACAGCACATTCCCTCCCCACACACAGTATGATGTCCCCACAGCACATTCCCTCCCCACACAGTATGATGTCCCCACAGTACATTCCCTCCCCACACACAGTATGATGTCCCCACAGTACATTCCCTCCCCACACACAGTATGATGTCCCCACAGTACATTCCCTCCCCACACACAGTATGATGTCCCCACAGTACATTCCCTCCCCACACACAGTATGATGTCCCCACAGTACATTCCCTCCCCACACACAGTATGATGTCCCCACAGTACATTCCCTCCCCACACACAGTATGATGTCCCCACAGTACATTCCCTCCCCACACACAGTATGATGTCCCCACAGTACATTCCCTCCCCACACACAGTATGATGTCCCCACAGTACATTCCCTCCCCACACACAGTATGATGTCCCCACAGTACATTCCCTCCCCACACACAGTATGATGTCCCCACAGTACATTCCCTCCCCACACACAGTATGATGTCCCCACAGTACATTCCCTCCCCACACACAGTATGATGTCCCCACAGTACATTCCCTCCCCACACACAGTATGATGTCCCCACAGTACATTCCCTCCCCACACACAGTATGATGTCCCCACAGTACATTCCCTCCCCACACACAGTATGATGTCCCCACAGTACATTCCCTCCCCACACACAGTATGATGTCCCCACAGTACATTCCCTCCCCACACACAGTATGATGTCCCCACAGTACATTCCCTCCCCACACACAGTATGATGTCCCCACAGTACATTCCCTCCCCACACACAGTATGATGTCCCCACAGTACATTCCCTCCACACACACAGTATGATGTCCCCACAGTACATTCCCTCCCCACACACAGTATGATGTCCCCACAGTACATTCCCTCCCCACACACAGTATGATGTCCCCACACACAGTATGATGTCCCCACAGCACATTCCCTCCCCACACACAGTATGATGTCCCCACAGCACATTCCCTCCCCACACACAGTATGATGTCCCCACAGCACATTCCCTCCCCACACACAGTATGATGTCCCCACAGCACATTCCCTCCCCACACACAGTATGATGTCCCCACAGCACATTCCCTCCCCACACACAGTATGATGTCCCCACAGCACATTCCCTCCCCACACACAGTATAATGTCCCCACAGCACATTCCCTCCCCACACACAGTATAATGTCCCCACAGCACATTCCCTCCCCACACACAGTATAATGTCCCCACAGCACATTCCCTCCACACACACAGTATAATGTCCCCACAGCACATTCCCTCCACACACAGTATGATGTCCCCACAGTACATTCCCTCCCCACACACAGTATGATGTCCCCACAGTACATTCCCTCCCCACACACAGTATGATGTCCCCACAGTACATTCCCACCACACACAGTATAATGTCCCCACAGTACATTCCCACCACACACAGTATAATGTCCCCACAGTACATTCCCTCCACACACAGTATGATGTCCCCACAGTACATTCCTCCATACACAGTATGATGTCCCCACAGTACATTCCCTCCCCACACACAGTATGATGTCCCCACAGTACATTCCTCCACACACAGTATGATGTCCCCACAGTACATTCCCTCCACACACACAGTATGATGTCCCCACAGTACATTCCCTCCCCACAGTACATTCCTCCACACACACAGTATGATGTCCCCACAGTACATTCCCTCCACACACAGTATGATGTCCCCACAGTACATTCCCTCCTCACACACAGTATGATGTCCCCACAGTACATTCCCTCCCCACACACAGTATGATGTCCCCACAGTACATTCCCTCCACACACAGTATGATGTCCCCACAGTACATTCCCTCCCCACACACAGTATGATGTCCCCCACAGTACATTCCCTCCCCACACACAGTATGATGTCCCCCACAGTACATTCCTCCACACACACAGTATGATGTCCCCACAGTACATTCCCCCACACACACAGTATGATGTCCCCACAGTACATTCCCCCACACACAGTATGATGTCCCCACAGTACATTCCTCCACACACAGTATGATGTCCCCACAGTACATTCCATCCACACACATTATAGTGTCCCCACAGTAAATTCCCACCACACACAGTATGATGTCCCCACAGTACATTCCCTCCACACCCACTATGATGTCCCCACAGTACATTCCATCCACACACATTATAGTGTCCCCACAGTAAATTCCCACCACACACAGTATAATGTCCCCACAGTACATTCCTCCCCACACACAGTATGATGTCCCCACAGTACATTCCTCCCCACACACAGTATGATGTCCCCACAGTACATTCCATCCACACACATTATAGTGTCCCCACAGTAAATTCCCACCACACACAGTATAATGTCCCCACAGTACATTCCTCCCCACACACAGTATGATGTCCCCACAGTACATTCCTCCCCACACACAGTATGATGTCCCCACAGTACATTCCTCCCCACACACAGTATGATGTCCCCACAGTACATTCCTCCCCACACACAGTATGATGTCCCCACAGTACATTCCTCCCCGCACACAGTATGATGTCCCCACAGTACATTCCTCCCCACACACAGTATGATGTCCCCACAGTACATTCCTCCCCACACACAGTATGATGTCCCCACAGTACATTCCTCCCCACACACAGTATGATGTCCCCACAGTACATTCCTCCCCACACACAGTATGATGTCCCCACAGTACATTCCTCCCCACACACAGTATGATGTCCCCACAGTACATTCCCTCCCCACACACAGTATGATGTCCCCACAGTACATTCCCTCCCCACACACAGTATGATGTCCCCACAGTACATTCCCTCCCCACACACAGTATGATGTCCCCACAGTACATTCCCTCCCCACACACAGTATGATGTCCCCACAGTACATTCCCTCCCCACACACAGTATGATGTCCCCACAGTACATTCCTCCACACACACAGTATGATGTCCCCACAGTACATTCCTCCACACACACAGTATGATGTCCCCACAGTACATTCCCTCCCCACACACAGTATGATGTCCCCACAGTACATTCCCTCCCCACACACAGTATGATGTCCCCACAGTACATTCCTCCACACACACAGTATGATGTCCCCACAGTACATTCCTCCACACAGTATGATGTCCCCACAGTACATTCCTCCACACACAGTATGATGTCCCCACAGTACATTCCTCCCCACACACAGTATGATGTCCCCACAGTACATTCCTCCCCACACACAGTATGATGTCCCCACAGTACATTCCTTCCCACACACAGTATGATGTCCCCACAGTACATTCCTCCCCACACACAGTATGATGTCCCCACAGTACATTCCCTCCCCACACACAGTATGATGTCCCCACAGTACATTCCCTCCCCACACACAGTATGATGTCCCCACAGTACATTCCCTCCCCACACACAGTATGATGTCCCCACAGTACATTCCCTCCCCACACACAGTATGATGTCCCCACAGTACATTCCCTCCCCACACACAGTATGATGTCCCCACAGTACATTCCCTCCCCACACACAGTATGATGTCCCCACAGTACATTCCTCCACACACACAGTATGATGTCCCCACAGTACATTCCTCCACACACACAGTATGATGTCCCCACAGTACATTCCTCCACACACACAGTATGATGTCCCCACAGTACATTCCCTCCCCACACACAGTATGATGTCCCCACAGTACATTCCTCCACACACACAGTATGATGTCCCCACAGTACATTCCTCCACACACAGTATGATGTCCCCACAGTACATTCCTCCACACACAGTATGATGTCCCCACAGTACATTCCTCCATACACAGTATGATGTCCCCACAGTACATCATCCTCCCCTCCCCCAACATGGGGCAGCACGGTGGCTCAGTGGTTAGCTCTGCAGTGTTGGAATCCTGGGTTCAAATCCCACCAAGGACAACATCTGCAAGGAGTTTGTATGTTCTCCTCGTGGGTTTCCTCTGGGTTCTCCGGTTTCCTCCCACACTCCAAAGACATACAGGATAGGGAATGTAGACTGTGTGCCCCAATAGGGACAGTGCGCATAATGTCTGCGAAGCGCTGCGAAATTAAAGGCGCTACATAACTGAGTAAAATAAAAATAAAATGACACACACACACAGTATGATGTGCTTACAGTATGATGCCCCCACACACAGTTTGATGTGACTGCTGGCAGTCACATGCCATGCAGATCCTTCAGTCTCTACTCCAATGTAATGATGGAGCAGGGATCTGCTGTCGGCATCGCCATTATGATGTCCTGAGGACACACGGCCCCATCCTCCAGGGACAGCTGGATGTGGGACGGTCGGGAGTTCTGCATCGGCTCATAGTAATTGGTGGAGGGCTGGAGACGCCAGAATGGTAGCGCCAGGCAATGACGCCACAAGAGTCGCTGTCAGAGACGTCAGATGTCAGGATGGGGATAAAATCACCGCTAAGTGCCCGTCTGCTGCTTTCCTGCCGTCTTTATCCCCAGAATCACTGTAGGTGGCATGGAGACACCGCAGATTGGGGTGTAAGAGCCCAGAATCACTTAACCCTTTATAGGACACTCTTAGATGCCACCTCTGTGCCTGGACTTTTCGGGCTGTAGCTTCTTTTCCTCAGCAATCATCTATGTAGCCACAACCTGCTCATCCTGAGCCGCCTGGTGCACGAAGACAGCGCTGGGGCTACAGGACGTGCAGAGGACGGGGAGGCACAAGTGAATGTGAAGGAGGACTATAAGTTCCAGCACGGCTCTATGACAGCCTCAGGCTCTAATGTTGTACAGACCTAGCGATAGTTCTGCAAACACTGACCTCGTTGAAGCCTCCATACGTGGTCTTGTAAAACTCATCCTCCTCCTCCCGGTTCAGCAAACCGGACATGCGGTTTCCCGCCGTCTTTCGGGGGGCTCTGCTCTCCGCCAAAGTCATTTTGCGGTTTTAGAAATCGGTGAGCGGCAGAACGAGCCTACTGTGCGGAGCAAGGAAAAGCAAGCGAGCGCAGAGCGATGCAGCCAATCAGACTGCAGCACAGAAGCTAACACCGGCTCAGCCAATCAGAGGAGTCGACATAATCCAGAAGTCAGAGAAACGCAAATACGTCATCAATTCTGCGACAATGTGGACATCCTGCCAACCAAATTCCAACCACAACATGGCTGATCGCACCAAGTGATTTTTACTTCTTAGAAGACCGAAGTGAAAGGAATAAAGTTGATATTATTTACCTTTGTGTCCATCTTTATTATTGTTCTATATAGTAGGAAGGTGATAAATAATGAGATTACAATGTGCCCTACATCAGTCTGGTATGTGTTGCATCGTAATGGGATTGTTTTGGTAGGATCATATCACCCCGGTATACAGCAGGTCTTGTTGGGTGTTCCCGGTATACGGCAGGTCTCGTGGGGTGTTCCCGGTATACAGCAGGTCTTGTGGGGTGTTCCCGGTATACGGCAGGTCTTGTGTTGTGTTCTCGGTATACGGCAGATCTTGTGGGGTGTTCCCGGTATACGGCAGGTCTTGGGTGTTCCCGGTATACGGCAGGTCTTGTTGGGTGTTCCCGGTATATGGCAGGTCTTGTTGGGTATTCCCGGTATACGGCAGGTCTTGTGGGGTGTTCCCGGTATACGGCAGGTTTTGTGGGGTGTTCCCGGTATATGGCGGGTCTTGTTGGGTGTTCCCGGTATATGGAGGGTCTTGTGGGGTGTCCCCGGTATACGGCAGGTCTTGTGGGGTGTCCCCGGTATACGGCAGGTCTGTTGGGTGTTCCCGGTATACGGCAGGTCTTGTTGGGTGTTCCCGGTATACGGCAGGTCTTGTGGGGTGTTCCCGGTATACGGCAGGTCTTGTGGGGTGTTCCCGGTATACGGTGGGTCTTGTGCGGTGTTCCCTGTATACGGTAGGTCTTGTGGGGTGTTCCCGGTATATGGAGGGTCTTGTGGGGTGTTTCCGGTATACGGCAGGTCTTGTGGGGTGTTCCCGGTATACGGCAGTTCTTGTGGGGTGTTCCCGGTATACGGCAGGTCTTGTGGTGTGTTCCCGGTATACGGCAAGTCTTATGAGGTGTTCCCGGTATACAGCGGGTCTTGTGGGGTGTTCCCGGTGTGCAGTGGGTCTTGTGGGGTGTTCCCGGTAGACGGCAGGTTTTGTGGGGTGTTCTCGGTATATGGCAGGTCTTGTTGGGTGTTCCCGGTATGCGGCAGGTCTTGTGGGGTGTTCCCAGTATACGGCAAGTCTTGTGGGGTGTTCCCGGTATACGGCAAGTCTTGTGGGGTGTTCCCGGTATACGGCAGGTCTTGTGGGGTGTTCCCGGTATACAGCTGGTCTTGTGGGGTGTTCCCGGTATACAGCAGGTCTTGTTGGGTGTTCTCAGTATACAGCAGGTCTTGCGGGGTGTTACCGGTATACAGGAGGTCTTGTGGGGTGTTCCCGGTATACGGCAGGTCTTGTGGGGTGTTCCCGGTATACGGCAGGTCTTGTGGGGTGTTCCCGGTATACGGTGGGTCTTGTGCGGTGTTCCCTGTATACGGAAGGTTTTGTGGGGTGTTCCCGGTATACGACAGGTCTTGTGAGGTGTTCTCTGTATACAGAGGGTCTTGTGGTGTATTCTCGGTATACGGCAGGTTTTGTGGGGTGTTCCCTGTATACGGCAGGTCTTGTTGGGTGTTCCCGGTATACGGCAGGTCTTGTTGGGTGTTCCCGGTATACGGCAGGTCTTGTGGTGTGTTTCCGGTATACGGCAGGTCTTGTGGGGTGTTCCCGGTATACCGCAGGTCGTGTTGGGTGTTACCGGTATACGGCAGGTCTTGTGGGGTATTCCCGGTATACGGCAGGTTTTGTGGGGTGTTCCCGGTATACCGCAGGTCTTGTTGGGTGTTCCCGGTATACGGCAGGTCTTGTGAGGTGTTCTCGGTATACAGAGGGTCTTGTGGTGTATTCTCGGTATACGGCAGGTCTTGTGGGGTGTTCCCCGTATACGGCAGGTCTTGTGGGGTGTTCCCGGTATACGGCAGGTCTTGTGGGGTGTTCCCGGTATACGGTGGGTCTTGTGCGGTGTTCCCTGTATACGGAAGGTTTTGTGGGGTGTTCCCGGTATACGACAGGTCTTGTGAGGTGTTCTCTGTATACAGAGGGTCTTGTGGTGTATTCTCGGTATACGGCAGGTTTTGTGGGGTGTTCCCTGTATACGGCAGGTCTTGTTGGGTGTTCCCGGTATACGGCAGGTCTTGTTGGGTGTTCCCGGTATACGGCAGGTCTTGTGGTGTGTTTCCGGTATACGGCAGGTCTTGTGGGGTGTTCCCGGTATACCGCAGGTCGTGTTGGGTGTTACCGGTATACGGCAGGTCTTGTGGGGTATTCCCGGTATACGGCAGGTTTTGTGGGGTGTTCCCGGTATACCGCAGGTCTTGTTGGGTGTTCCCGGTATACGGCAGGTCTTGTGAGGTGTTCTCGGTATACAGAGGGTCTTGTGGTGTATTCTCGGTATACGGCAGGTCTTGTGGGGTGTTCCCCGTATACGGCAGGTCTTGTGGGGTGTTCCCGGTATACGACAGGTCTTGTGGGGTGTTCCCGGTATACGGTGGGTCTTGTGCGGTGTTCCCTGTATACGGAAGGTCTTGTGGGGTGTTCCCGGTATATGGAGGGTCTTGTGGGGTGTTCCCGGTATACGGCAGGTCTTGTGGGGTGTTCCCGGTATACGGCAGTTCTTGTGGGGTGTTCCCGGTATACGGCAGGTCTTGTGGTGTGTTCTCGGTATACGGCAAGTCTTATGGGGTGTTCCCGGTATACAGCGGGTCTTGTGGGGTGTTCCCGGTGTGCAGTGGGTCTTGTGGGGTGTTCCCGGTATACGGCAGGTTTTGTGGGGTGTTCTCGGTATATGGCAGGTCTTGTTGTGTGTTCCCGGTATGCGACAGGTCTTGTGGGGTGTTCCCAGTATACGGCAAGTCTTGTGGGGTGTTCCCGGTATACGGCAAGTCTTGTGGGGTGTTCCCGGTATACGGCAGGTCTTGTGGGGTGTTCCCGGTATACAGCTGGTCTTGTGGGGTGTTCCCGGTATACAGCAGGTCTTGTTGGGTGTTCTCGGTATACAGCAGGTCTTGCGGGGTGTTACCGGTATACAGCAGGTCTAGTGGGGTGTTCCTGGTATACGGCGGGTCTTGTGGGGTGTTCCCAGTATATGGCAGGTCTTGTGGGGTGTTCCCGGTATATCGCGGGTCCTGTGGGGTGTTCCTGGTATACCGCGGGTTCTGTGGAGTGTTCCTGGTGTACAGCCTGTCTTGTGGGGTGTTCTCGGTATACGGCGGGTCTTGTGGGGTGTTCCTGGTATACGACGGGTCTTGTGGGGTGTTCCCGGTATACGGTAGGTCTTGTTGGGTGTTCCCGGTATACGGCAGGTCTTGTGGGGGGTTCCCGGTATACGGCAGGCCTTGTTGGTTGTTCCCGGTATACAGCAGGTCTTGTGGTGTGTTCCCGGTATACGGCAGGTCTTGTTGGGTGTTCCCGATATTCGGCAGATCTTGTGGGGTGTTCCCAGTATACGGCAGGTCTTGTGAAGTGTTCCCGGTATACTGCAGGTCTTGTCGGGTGTTCCCGGTATACGGCAGGTCTTGTGTGGTGTTCCCGGTATACGGAGGGTCTTGTGGTGTGTTCCCGGTATACGGCAGGTCTTGTTGGGTGTTCCCGGTATACGGCAGGTCTTGTGGGGTGTTCCCGGTATACGGCAGGTCTTGTTGGTTGCTCCCGGTATACGGCAGGCCTTGTGGTGTGTTCCCGGTATATGGCAGGTCTTGTTGGGTGTTTCCGGTATTCGGCAGGTCTTGTGGGGTGTTCCCAGTATACAGCAGGTCTTGTGGTGTGTTCCCGGTAAACAGCAGGTCTTGTGGGGTGTTCCCAGTATATGGCAGGTCTTGTGGGGTGTTCCCGGTATATCGCGGGTCCTGTGGGGTGTTCCTGGTATACCGCGGGTCCTGTGGAGTGTTCCTGGTGTACAGCCTGTCTTGTGGGGTGTTCTCGGTATACGGCGGGTCTTGTGGGGTGTTCCTGGTATACGGCGGATCTTGTGGGGTGTTCCCGGTATACGGCAGGTCTTGTTGGGTGTTCCCGGTATACGGCAGGTCTTGTGGGGGGTTCCCGGTATACGGCAGGTCTTGTTGGTTGTTCCCGGTATACGGCAGGTCTTGTGGTGTGTTCCCGGTATACGGCAGGTCTTGTTGGGTGTTCCCGATATTCGGCAGATCTTGTGGGGTGTTCCCAGTATGCGGCAGGTCTTGTGGTGTGTTCCCGGTATACTGCAGGTCTTGTGTGGTGTTCCCGGTATACGGGAGGGTCTTGTGGTGTGTTCCCGGTATACGGCAGGTCTTGTTGGGTGTTCCCGGTATATGGCAGGTCTTGTGGGGTGTTCCCGGTATACGGCAGGTCTTGTTGGTTGTTCCCGGTATACGGCAGGTCTTGTGGTGTGTTCCCGGTATACGGCAGGTCTTAGGTGTTCCCGGTATACGGCAGGTCTTGTGGTGTGTTCCCGGTATACGGAGGGTCTTGTGGGGTGTTCCCGGTATACGGCAGGTCTTGTGGTGTGTTCCCAGTATACGGCAGGTCTTGTGAGGTGTTCCCAGTATACGGCAGGTCTTGTGAGGCGTTCCCGGTATACGGAGGGTCTTGTGGTGTATTCTCGGTATACGGCAGGTCTTGTTGGGTGTTCCTGGATTGTGATGAGTGATGTTCTTGTGGTCTCCACACAGGCTTGGACTGGCCCACAGGAGCACAGGGGAATCCTCCGGTGGGCCCCTCTTATATGAGCAGTACTTGGCACTATACATGGGAATCACTATGTGCAGCCAGAGGCGACATCTTATTGATGTAACAATCCGCCCAGCTCATTGTTATATAACTATGTGACTGAGGATAATGTCACATGTTCATGTAGCAGAGCAGTGGGGCCCCGCAGTTGGTCACTGGTGGGCCCTTCGCACCCCAGTCCGACACTGTCTCCACTTAACATCACACAGACCCATTAACCCCTTCATGGCAGCGGGTTCCCTCATGGCTGTTGCTGAGTTCTCCGCACTCTCTCGGATGTTCGGACAGTCTGACATTAGGACATATTACATTTCTTTACCACTTTCTTACACAAAGTCTCTTTACATTCTTCACCATCTTCAAGATCTATGCTGCAGTGAGAGGAAACAATACAGATACATGACAGGGGCTTTTTGCTGTTTACATTCACTGATAGTAAGCGGAGATCTTGATTATGGAAGCATAAAGCGCAATGTGAGGTCGCCGCCTACTGGCAGCCCCGCCACATGGCTCCTCCCGGTCACCTTCTGATGCCTTTTAAAAATGGCGCCAGCCTTCGCGGCCTCACTGCCCTTACTTGTACGCAGTGTTCTATTGGATGCGAGGTGGTGACGCCACGCAAACACGTCCCCTTCACAAGGAAGCAGGAAAGATGGCCGGAGCTGGGGGAGTAGAAGACAAGGAGCTGGACGAGCTGCTGGACAGTGAGCCCTGGGGGGCGAGGGAGGCACGGGGGCGCTGCGCATGCTGCTGTTCTCTGGAGTCAGCCAAATGCTGTTTATGGGGATCCGAGATGATTGACAGGTTGTGTGCACAGGATCTACTATTGCTCTCTGGTATCAGGTGCAGTCTTATTGTACTGCTACAGATCTTGCAGTCTGAACATGCTGGGAGTTGTAGTCTGCTGGTGATTGACATGTGAGTGTGCTGCTATTGCTCTCTGGAGTCAGGTTTTCTGCACTCTGTATTGGGGGCTGTGCGTCATTGCTCTCTGGTGTCAGCCGGTCTGATGAGTCACATGTTCTGTGTACGACAGGCGCGCTGGACGATTTTGAGAAGACAAGCCGCCCCCCTCCCCCTCCTCCTCCTGCAGCCGCTAACCAATCCGCAGAGAGACCCCCAGCCGATACCGCCAAGGTGAGTGCTGCCCTGATGTGTGTCCGCCTGCAGCCTGACCCCGGGGAAGCGCTGCCCCCATCCTCCCCTGATCCCGGGGGAGCGCTACCCCCATCCTCCTCTGACCCCGGGGGGGGGGGGGTTGCGCTGCCCCCGGGGGAGCGCTGCCCTCATCCTCCCCTGACCCCTTGGGGGCAGGAGCCCTGCCCCCATCCTCCTTTGACCCGGGGGAGCCCTGCCCCCATCCTCCTTTGACCCGGGGGGAGCCTCATCCTCCCCTGCCCCCATCCTCCCCTGACCCTGGGGGGGGCGGGAGCGCTAACCCCACCCTCCCCTGACCCCGGGGGGCGCTGCCCCACTCTCTCCCAGCAGGACGCCCTCTTCACATCCCAGGAGAAGTTCTTCCAGGAGCTGTTCAGCAGTGAGCTCGCCGCCCAGGCCACACAGGAGTTCGAAAAAGCCATGAAGGAGCTAGCGGAGGAGGAGCCGCACCTGGTGGAGCAGTTCCAGAGGTTGTCAGAGGCGGCCGGGAAAGTCGGTAAGGGGCAAAGGTCACACTGTGCTCAGCCGGGGGCAAAGGTCAGAGTCCACCTGCAGGGTTGGTTAAGAGTGTACACAGAGATGGCGGCAGATACGGCCGCCCGTATATATGACAGCCCCTCCCCAGCTGGAATCGCTGTTTAGTTTTCAATAATCCAGTATCCTAGAGCTCGGGATTATCCTGGATTATCGGAGATAGTGAGTCACTGTACGTAATCCCACAGATCAGTCTGTCACCCCCGACCTGGTAATCCAGCACTGACAACGTATCAGGTCTTCAGCCATAGGACGGTATTTTCATGCTGGTTTATTTATTCCGATAAATGGGTATTGCAGTGAGACGTTGGTGCAGGTGCCCGCGGCCATCGTGGTGCCACTCCTGTAATGATACATTTGGGGTACCTGGTGCTGATCAGACGGCGTCAGTAGTTAATAGAGGGGGATCCTGATGGAGGAGACCCCGCTGTATGACCTCCAATCCAGGGATGGTTGGGTGTTGGCCGTAGGGGGTGCTCCTGTGTGGGGGCTCCTCTTCGATGCGGGGGGGCTCCTGTGTGGGGGCTCCTCTTCGATGCGGTGTGCGGGGGGGCTCCTGTGTGGGGGCTCCTCTTCAGTGCGGGGGGGGCTCCTGTGCGGGGGCTCCTCTTCGGTGCGGTGTGTATGTGTTCGGGGGGCTCCTGTGCGGTGCGGAGGCTCCTCTGTGGGGGCTCTGCTGATCTTCCATGGTCGCTCTGCTTCTTTGGTCAGGGAGCGATGAGACGTCGCAGCAGGAATTCACCTCGTGCTTGAAGGAGACACTGACGGGACTCGCCAAGAACGCGGACGAGCTACAGGTGAGAGATCGGGCCCCGGGGGTCTCGGGCGTCTGTGACTAGGTAATTACCCATGTACCCTTGTGCCTGGCAGAACTCCAGCCTGTCGGAGGAGGAGCTGTCCCGCGCCATGGAGGGCCTGGCTGTGGACGAGGGGGAGGGGGAGGGCAACATCCTCCCGTTCATGCAGAACATCATGCAGAACCTGCTGTCCAAGGAGGTGCTGTACCCGTCCCTGAAAGAGATCACCGACAAGGTGAGGGCGCCCCTTGTGGTGGAGGCCATGACTGCTGTCACCCAGCTTTCCCGGGAGCGGATGCTTTTAGTTTTCTTTCTTCTCTTCCCGTCGCTCAGTTCCCGGAATGGCTGCAGGCACATCGGGACACCCTGCCGGCCGAGGAGTACCACAAGTACCAGGAGCAGCACAGCCTGATGGCCCAGATCTGCCGGCACTTCGAGACCGAGCAGTCAGGAGACGAGGCAGCCAGATTTGAAGCCATCATGGATCTGATGCAGCAGGTGAGTGGTGTTATACCCCTGTGTGCCACGGGGCAATGAGGGCGACACTCGTCTCTTTGACAGCGAGAGAGCAGGGCGTCGCTCTTGTCGTGTTCCGCAGCAGGGAATGTTGCTAGTCTGGGTCAGTGCGTGCTGCCAATTTTGTTGAGGGCTATGAAGGAACACTAGGGGCTGCCACTCTTGTTTAGAACAGCTGAAAGCGTCTCTTATCTGAAGCAGCATGGTACACCACTTTCGTTGGGAGCAGCTGAAAGCATCTCTTGTCAGGGGCGCCGCTCTTATCGGGGGGGGGGAACAAGGGGCACCACTCTTGTCAGGGGCACTGTTCATGTTGGAGGAAGCTCAGGAGCAGCAGGGGGTGGCACTTTTGTTGGGGGTAGAACTCTTTGTCTGGGTGGAAGAGGCGCCACTCTTGTTGGTAGCGCGGGAGCAGCAAGTGGCGCTTCTCTTCTCTGCGGCAGCTCGGGAGCAGCAGAAGGCGCCATTCTTGTCGGGGGCAGTGCAGGAGCAGCAGATGGCGCCGTTCTTGTCGGGGCTGCGCGGGAGCAGCAGAGGGCGCCGTTCTTGTCGGCAGCGCAGGAGCAGCAGAGAGGGCGCCGTTCCTGTCGGGGGCAGCGCAGGAGCAGCAGAGAGGGCGCCGTTCCTTTCGGGGGCAGCGCAGGAGCAGCAGAGAGGGCGCCGTTCCTTTCGGGGGCAGCGCAGGAGCAGCAGAGAGGGCGCCGTTCCTTTCGGGGGCAGCGCAGGAGCAGCAGAGAGGGCGCCGTTCCTGTGGGGGGCAGCGCAGGAGCAGCAGCAGAGGGCGCCGTTCCTGTCGGGGGCAGCGCAGGAGCAGCAGGGGCAGGGAGCAGTACTAACCACTCACTTCCCATCTCTCAGTTGCAGGAGCTCGGACACCCGCCTAAGGAGCTGGCCAGAGACTCGGTGAGTGAGCGCTTACTCTAGTCACGTCTAAAGCTGCATTCAGGACATTTGCAGGCTGCGGACATGCGCTCATAGCTGTATGAAGCATCACACCTCAGTCGTAGTGCATGCTGGGAGCAGTTCCCCTCCCCCGTCCTCCGCGGCGCAGTCTTCATGACATTTTAGGTTATTTCCTTCTCCTGTCCATCGGGGTATAAATAGATGATGGGAGTTGTTCCACCTCCAGCCCCCGCCCTCCTCCGCGCTCCTCCGCTTTCTATTTGGGATCCTGGCACGCTGTGACGAGACATCTGCTGTGCTGTAACCAGTTTTGGCTTCTTGGCTCGGCCTTGCAGCTTGTTTACTAACTCTGCTCACACTCCAAGCCCCGAGGAAAGAGGAGGTGGGACCCCCAGCGAGCCCATCACCCACTATTACACAACTGTGACCCCCTCCTCCCGGAACAGGAGAGCTGCATACGATTACAGCACCCGGACAGTAACTCTGCCTACAATAACCTGTGCTCTAGTCACAGCCAAAGCTGAAGTGTCATTCTTATACTCCAGAGCAGCATTTGCTAGTCATGTACTCCAGTCACATCTACAGCAGTATTCGCTATTCATATACTCCAGTCACATCTAGAGCAGCATTCTCTGTTCATATACTCCAGTCACATCCAAATCTGCAGTCAGTTTTGGAGACTGCCTGCACTTGGAGCTAATTGCTAAACTCCCAAAATGCATTGCTCCCTGGTAGCTTAGTGCAGACTTTTGCGTGCTGCTTTGGCTGTGACTGGAGTAGAAGCCGTGATACCTTTTCTTATTTCTTACAGCCGCCTGGTTTGAATTTCGATCTGGACCCGATGAACCTGAATCCCGGCAGCGGAGAGCAGTGCCGGGTCATGTGACGGCGGGGGACTGCATAGCGTGCAGCGGGAGGCCGCCTTCTGCCCGTGTACAGGGCGGACCCCATTTTGCCGCGGCGAGGTTGCCCATTGGCTACAGACTGGAGACTATCTGACGTTGCCTTACTGTAATTACTAATGTCCCCGGAGGGGAGGATGAGCGCGGACCCCCACGACAGGGACTGAGCTGCATGCAGTAATGAGGGTGCTGCCACTTTAAATCCTGTGACTACTCTGGAGACTATCATCGGGCACCCCCCCGTCCATGGTGATGGTGCCGCACAAGACCCCGTCACCCGCACTGAAATAGTGCGACTAGTCAGGAATCCCTGGTACAGTGACCCTCAACAGGGGGCATCGGGACCTGCCCTGATTTTCTACAATATTGAAAGCACTGTCCCTTTTAAAGGAAGGTAGATGACCTGGACTGTAAAATAAAAATATGAAATGGTCCATGGCTCCGCCTCCTTCCAGAGACCCCACCCCCTCTCAACCAGCATGTATTAAAGGGGAACTCCTCTAAGTCACAGGATCTGTGGCCAGTGCTGCCCCTAGTGCTGGTCTGATGTAACTACTGCTCCCCCTGGTAAGGTGTATAGTGGTATACACACAGCAGGTCCCCTGCCAGGTGTGGTATATGGCGGTATACACAGAGTCCCCCCTCCTGCCCGGTAACTTGTGTACAGTCCTGCTCATCATTATTGGCACCATGAAGTGTAAGTACATAATGTGAAAAAAAATTAATCCAGTGAAACAGTTTTTTGTATACAGACTCATGATAAATGCAAAAAACAATGGGGGGAAAAATAGAAAAACCTAAAGCTTTCGGTGTCACCGGTATTGTCACCTTTACATTAATTTAGTATGGAAACACATTTTGACTCGCTTGTAAAAGATCACAAAAGAGATTCATCTGTAATTAATTGTCGGTGCCCATGTGACATGAATTAGCCAATGAATGATGACTTCAGTGTTTTAAAAAAACATGGTAGGCCCTGTTCCTTTGTCACAATGGTGAAGACGAAGCAGTTGTCTGAGGACATCAGAACTGCTATTATTAGCAAACACAAGACTTCCAAAGAGTATAAGGCCATCTCCAAAGACCTTGGTATCCCAGTTTCAACAGTGTGCAATGTTAAGAAGTTTGCCAAGCATGGAACCGGCGGGAGTCGGATGCAGGCCGGGTGCTAGAAGAAGGACCGGCTGGCAGGGGCATTGGGTGTCTGCTTATCCCCTTTCCAGCTGGCGACTGCTGACTTCCCACCTCAGGTGTATGGTTGGCCTCATAGGTATCAGCAATCTGCGTTGCTCTAGCAGTCACCTTTGGCTACCAGTTCCATCATGAATGTCGCACCTCCTCAGGAAGTAGAAGCAGAAATTGGTCCTTTACCATCAGGTCCTTCAATTCCTCAAAGGTGGTGACTGATAGTCCCTGGACTCACTGCTCAAAGTTGGTTCTGAGCCTGTCCACCACATCACTGTAGCTGTCATGAGGTGCACGTTGGAGGGCCTGAAATTTTTCAGGCACGTTGAAGGCCCGAACTCAGGAGTCAGCTGGTATTTCCTTACCAGGGCCTGTTTGATGGCCTCATAGTCTCCATCTTGATCTCGAGGTACAGATGCGAACATCTACAGAGCTTTGCCTTATAGCCCTGGGGTTAAATATCAGGCCGACTGGTCATCAGGCAGCTGGAACTGTCTGCAGGCCTTTTCAAACCCCTGCAAAATGTGTTCAGATCCGCGTCCTTGTCCATGGTAGGAAAATGCTCAGGTCGAGGTCTAAAGGTGGAGACATTACTAGACTCACAGTTCAGTGGGGTGGATGGTTCCTTTTGGAGTTGGATTAATTCCAGCTGGTACTCTTGCTCAACTTGTCGCTCAGCAGCCTCTTGCTCTGCCTCACGGTCGGCTTGGGCCTGATGATCGTCTCTCTCGGCCACCTTGGACCTGTCACTCAGCTCGCTCTTGGTATTGCTCAATGAGCCTTAACAGTCTGTTACGATCATCTGCGCTGAATTGCAGTAGGGTCATCTTCAGGAGGGTGTCCACGCCACCCTGGATGCTGCTGTGGCTTGCCTCGATAGGTAGGACCTCTGCAGCAGCACCCTCTACACCTTGGTTGGCCTTCCCTTCAGCAGGGCTTAGGTGATGGACTTGCTCTGCGTCGTGTTGGACCAGAGCAGCGATCATCTGCCTGTTTTTGCCAGTGGAGTCAATCTGCCTGACCGCATAGACGGCAGCAAGAGCCTCCTTTTTCAAGTGGTTGCACCAGGACTCCCCAACTATAGCCATAAGTGTCAAATAAAAGATAGGACAGAAAAACAAGAGGGGGGGGGGGGTGTAACTGCTACACGTACAGTATTGTCCCAGGTGAAAAAGAATAAAACCCTGAGTCTGATCTTCAAAACTCTGCACAGAATCCTCTCAGAAACCGTGCAAGTTTTCAGTGACAGGGATGATTTCTCAAACCAGATCACTAATGCTTTGTAACATCCCACCGCTGCCAATAGTCAAAGGTCACAGCGGGGAGGTCACACTGAACCCACCACTGTTACCAATTTTTTCAGGGCATGCAACTCCACTGCCTCCAATCGTCAGGACAATTATGCAATTGTCTGACGAGTGATGGACGAGGCCTCGGCTGCTTCCACTACAAGGTCAGTTATTGGGGAACTCACAGTGAGCGTAAGGTATCTACACCTCTGATTCCAACTCATGGAATATACAGTGGTGTGAAAAAGTGTTTGCCCCCTTCCTGTTTTCTTATTCTTTTGCATGTTTGTCACATTTAAACATTTCAGATCATAAAACAAATTTAAATATTTGAGAAAGATAACACACGTAACCACGAAATGCAGTTTTTAAATGAATGTATCTATTATTAAAGGAAAAAGAAATCCAAACCTACAGGGCCCTGTGTGAAAAAAAGATTGCCCCCCCCCCATCTCCCCAAAACATAGATTAACTGTGGTTTATCACATCTTTGGGAAACTGAGTTCAATTTCCCTAGCCACACACAGGCCTGATTACTTCCACACCTCTTCTCAACCAAGAAATCACTTAAATAGGACCTGCCTGACAAGAGGCAGTGACGACTCATCCAAGAGACCACAAAAGACCCCACAACAACATCCAAAGAACTGCAGGCCTCACTTGCCTCAGTGAAGGTCAGTGTTCATGACTCCACCATAAGAAAGAGACTAGGCAAAAGTGTCATGCATGGCAGAGTTCCAATACTGAGCAAAAAAGAACATAAAGGCTTGTCTCTGTTTTGCCAGATAACATTTTGATGATCTCCAAGACTTTTTGGAGAATACTCTGTGGATTGACGAGACAAAACTTGAACTTATGGAAAGGTGTATGTCCCATTACATCTGTGTAGAAATAACACAGTATTTCAGAAAATGAACATCATACCAACAGTAAAATATGGTGGCGGTAGTGTGATGGTCTGGTGCTGTTTTGCTGCTTCAGGACCTGGAACACTTGCTGTGGTAAATAGAACCATGAATTCTGCAGTCTACCAAAAAATCCTGAAGAAGAATGTGCAACCATCTATCCGTGACTTCAAGCTGAAGCGCATTTGGGTTATGCAGCAGGACAATGATCCAAAACACACCAGCAAGTCCACCTCTAAATGGCTTAAGAAAAACAAAATTAAGACTTTGGAGTGGGCTAGTCAAAGTCCTGACCTTAATCCAACTGAGATGCTGTAGCATGACCTTAAAAATGCAGTTCATTCTTGGAAACCCTCCAATGTGGCTGAATTACAACAATTTTGGAAAGATGAGTGGCCAAAATTCCTCCAGAGCGTTGTAAAATACTCATTGCCAGTTATCGCAAACCCTTGATTGCAGTTGTTGCTGCTAAGGTTGGTCCAACCAGTTGTTAGTTTTAGAGGGCAATCACTTTTTCACACAGGACCCTGTAGGTTTGGATTTCTTTTTCCCTTAATAATGCAGTTTTTAAATGAAGGACTTTATTATGTGTTTACTTGTGTTGTCTTTATCTAATATTTACATTTGTTTTGTGATTTGAAACATTTAAGTGTGACAAACATGCAAAGGAGTAAGAAATCAGGAAGGGGGCAAACACTTTTTCACACCCCTGTATGTATATTCCCACAGTGCGGTAACTGCCAACTCCCAATAACAAAAGGACTACTAGCTGCCACCACCAATCGCTTATACAGGCCAATTTTCTTCTGTGACAATGTATTTATGACTGGTGAGGTATACGGCAGTGAATATACATATACAGTTGTGCTCAAAAGTTTACATACCCCGGCAGAATTTTTCCTTTCTTGGCCTTGTTTCAGAGAATATGAATAATAGCAAAAAACTTTTTCTCCACTCATGGTTATTGGGTGGGTGAAGCCATTTATTGTCAAACTACTGTGTTTTCTCTTTTTAAATCTTAATGACAACCAAAAACATCCAAATGCCCTTGATCAAAAGTTCACATACTCCAGTTCTTAATACCGTGTATTGCTCCCTCTAACATCAATGACAGCTTGAAGTCTTTTGTGGTAGTTGTGGATGAGGTTCTTTATTTTCTCAGATGGTAAAGCTGCCTATTCTTCTTGGCAAAAAGCCTCCAGTTCCTGTAAATTCCTGGGCTGTCTAGCATAAACTGCGCGCTTGAGATCTCCCCAGAGTGGCTCAATGATATTGAGGTCAGGAGCCTGAGATGGCCACTCCAGAACCTTCACTTTGTTCTGCTGTAGCCAATGACAGGTCGACTTGGCCTTGTGTTTTGGATCGTTGTGATGTTGGAACGTCCAAGTATGTCCCATGCATTGCTTCTGGGGTGATGAGTGCAAATTTGCCTCCAGTATTTGCTGATAATGTGCTGCTTTCATGTTTCCTCCAACTTTTACTAAGTTTCCTGTGCCTTTGTAGCTCACACATCCCCAAAACATCAGCGATCCACCTCTGTGCTTTACTGTAGGAATGGTGTTCCTTTCATCATAGACCTTGTTGACCTCTCTCCAAATGTAACGTTTATGGTTCTGGCCACAAAGTTCAATTTTGGTCTCATCACTACAAATGACCTTGTTCCAGAAGTTTTGAGGCTTGTCTCTGTGCTGTTTGGCGTATTGTAGGCGAGATACTTTGTGGCATTTGCGCAGTAATGGCTTTCTTCTGGCGACTCGACCATGCAGCCCATTTTTCTTCAAGTGCCTCCTTATTGTGCATCTTGAAACTGCCACACTGCTAGTTTTCAGAGAGTCCTGAATTTCAGCTGATGTTATTTGTGGGTTTTTCTTTGCATCCCGAACAATTTTCTTGGCAGTTGTGGCCGAAATTTTTGTTGGTCTACCTGACCATTTTTATAGAGCCCCTGATTTTCCATTTGTTAATCACAGTTTGAACGCTGCTGACTGGCAAAATCGATTCCTTGGATATCCTTTTGTATCCCTTTCCTGTTTTATACAGTCCAACTACCTTTTCCCGTATATCCGCTGACAGTTCTTTTGCTTTCCCCATGACTCACAATCCACAAACGTCAGTGGCTGGATGAAAGATGCAAGAGTCTGTCTGGATCCCAGAAACTCACTCAGCTTTTATGCACACACACTGATTACAAGCAAACAGGTCACAGGTGAGGATGTTACCTTTAGTAGCCATTCAAACACATTTGTGTCAAATTCTGTGCATGTTATCAGGCTAAAGTCACCAGGGTATGTGAACTTTTGATCAGGGTAATTTGGATGTTTTTGGATGTCACTAAGATTTAAAAAGAGAAAACACAGTAGTTTGACAATAAATGGCTTCACCCAACCAATAACCATGAGTGGAGAAAAAGTTTTTTTCTTATCATTCATATTCTCTGAAACAAGGAAAAATTCTGCCAGGGTATGTATACTTTTGAGCACAACTGTATATGTGACCGGTGAGGTATACGGCAGTGTATATACATATATATATGATGGGTGAGGTATACGGCAGTGTATATACATATATATACAGTGCTGGCCAAAAGTATTGGCACCCCATGCAATTCTGTCAGATAATACTCAGTTTCTTCCTGAAAATGATTGCAATCACAGATTCTTTGGTCTTATTCTCTTCATTTAATTTGCTTGCAAGGAAAAAACACAAAAGAGAATGAAGCAAAAATCAAATCATTGATCATTTCACACAAAACTCCAAAAAAGGGCCAGACAAAAGTATTGGCACCCTCAGCCTAATACTTGGTTGCACAACCTTTAGCCAAAATAACTGCGAACAACCGCTTCTGGTAACCATCAATGAGTGTCTTACAATGCTCTGCTGGAATTGTAGACCATTCTTCTTTGGCAAACTGCTCCAGGTCCCTGATATTTGAAGGGTGCCTTCTCCAAACTGCCATTTTGAGATCTCTCCACAGGTGTTCTATGGGATTCAGGTCTGGACTCATTGCTGGCCACCTTAGAAGTCTCCAGTGCTTTCTCTGAAACCATTTTATAGTGCTTTTGGAAGTGTGTTTTGGGTCATTGTCCGGCTGGAAGACCCATGACCTCTGAGGGAGACCCAGCTTTCTCACACTGGGCCCTACATTATGCTGCAAAATTTGTTGGTAGTCTTCAGACTTCATAATGCCATGCACACGGTCAAGCAGTCCAGTGCCAGAGGCAGCAAAGCAACCCCAAAACATCAGGGAACCTCCGCCATGTTTGACTGTAGGGGCCGTGTTCTTTTCTTTGAATGCCTCTTTTTTTTTTCTGTACACTCTATGTTGATGCTTTTTCCCAAAAAGCTCTACTTTTGTCTCATCTGACCAGAGAAAATTCTTCCAAAACGTTTTAGGCTTTCTCAGGTAAGTTTTGGCAAACTCCAGCCTGGTTTTTTTATGTCTCGGGGTAAGAAGTGGGGTCTTCCTGGGTATCCTACCATACAGTCCCTTTTCATTCAGACGCCGATGGATAGTACGGGTTGACACTGTTGTACCCTCGGACTGCAGGGCAGCTTGAACTTGTTTGGATGTTAGTCGAGGTTCTTTATCCACCATCCGCACAATCTTGCGTTGAAATCTCTCGTCAATTTTTCTTTTCCGTCCACATCTAGGGAGGTTAGCCACAGTGCCATGGGCTTTAAACTTCTTGATGACACTGCACACGGAAGACACAGGAATATTCAGGTCTTTGGAGATGGACTTGTAGCCTTGAGATTGCTCATGCTTCCTCACAATTTGGTTTCTCAAGTCCTCAGACAGTTCTTTGGTCTTCTTTCTTTTCTCCATGCTCAATGTGGTACACACAAGGACACAGGACAGAGGTTGAGTCAACTTTAATCCATGTTAACTGGCTGCAAGTGTGATTTAGTTATTGCCAACACCTGTTAGGTGCCACAGGTAAGTTACAGGTGCTGTTAATTACACGAATTAGAGAAGCATCACATGATTTTTCAAAGGGTGCCAATACTTTTGTCCACCCCCTTTTTTAGGTTTGGTGTGGAATTAAATCCAATTTGGCTTTAGGACAATTCTTTTTGTGTTTTTTTCATTGAAGACAAATTAAATGAAGAGAATTATACCAAAGAATTTGTGATTGCAATCATTTTCAGGAAGAAACTGAGTATTATTTGAGAGAATTGCTGGGGTGCCAATACTTTTGGCCAGCACTGTATATGACCGTTGGGGTATACGGCAGTGTATATACATATATATATGACCGGTGGGGTATACGGCAGTGTATATACATGTACATATGACCGGTGAGGTATAAGGCAGTGTATATACATGTATATATGACGGGTGAGGTATACAGCAGTCTATATACATGTATATATGACCGGTGAGCTATACGGCAGTGTATATACATATATATGTTACGGAGACCCTCTTTGTTTTAAGGAGAACTTTGGAATAGACCGCAAAGGGTCTTCACATTGCCAGTGAGATTCAAATTAAGATACTTCATCGATGAAGGAAGAGAGACAGAATACATGTGACATGCATTGTCAGCAGGTAAAGTCTTCTGGAGTGGCAACAAAGACTCGCCATATTTATTATCTAGACAGAACAGAACTTCATTGTTACATACAACTGAACAGAAAACCGAAATAGACTTATAAGTAACAAACACATTTCCCTTGGCCCAGCCTAAACCTTCTTGTCAAGGACTTCACAGGAAACAAGTATCTTAGTCAGACATTCCACAATGTGAAATTAGAAAACACTCTAGCAGACTTCAGACACAGCAAAAATATAAATTTTTTTTTTTCTAAATTAATAATGACATCTAGATATTAAAAAATTAACCATAACATATATATGATCGATGGAGTATACGGCAGAGTATATACATATATATATGACCGGTGAGGTATACGGCAGAGTATATACATATATATATGACCGGTGAGGTATACGGCAGTGTATATACATGTATATATGACCGGTGGGGTATACGGCAGTGTATATACATGTATATATGACCGGTGAGGTATACGGCAGTGTATATACATATATATATGACCGGTGAGGTATACGGCAGTGTATATACATGTATATATGACCGGTGGGGTATACGGCAGTGTATATACATGTATATATGACCGGTGAGGTATACGGCAGTGTATATACATGTATATATGACCGGTGAGGTATACGGCAGTGTATATAGATATATATATGACCGGTGAGGTATACGACAGTGTATATACATGTATATATGACCGGTGGGGTATACGGCAGTGTATATACATGTATATATGACCGGTGAGGTATACGGCAGGGTATATACATGTATATATGACTGGTGGAGTATACGGCAGAGTATATACATATATATATATATATATATGACCGGTGAGGTATACGTCAGAGTATATACATGTATATATGACCGGTGAGGTATACGGCAGAGTATATACATATATATATGACCGGTGAGGTATACGGCAGAGTATATACATGTATATATGACCGGTGAGGTATACGGCAGAGTATATACATATATATATGACTGGTGAGGTATACGGTAGTGTATATACATGTACATATGACCGGTGAGGTATAAGGCAGAGTATATAAATATATATATGACCGGTGAGGTACACGGCAGTATATATGCATGTATATATGACCGGTGAGGTATACGGCAGAGTATATACATATATATATAACCGGTAAGGTATACGGCAGTGTATATACATGTATATATGACCGGTGAGGTATACGGCAGTGTATATACATGTATATATGACCGGTGGGGTATACGGCAGTGTATATACATGTATATATGACCGGTGAGGTATACGACAGTGTATATACATGTATATATGACCGGTGAGGTATACGGCAGTGTATATACATGTATATATGACCGGTGAGTTATACGGCAGAGTATATACATATATATATGACCGGTGAGGTATACGGCAGTGTATATACATGTACATATGACCGGTGAGGTATACGGCAGAGTATATACATATATATATGACCGGTGAGGTATACGGCAGAGTATATACATGTATATATGACCGGTGAGGTATACGGCAGGGTATATACATGTATATATGACCGGTGAGGTATACGGCAGAGTATATACCTGTATATATGACCGGTGAGGTATACGGCAGAGTATATACATATATATATATGACCGGTGAGGTATAAGGCAGTGTATATACATGTAGATATGACCGATGAGGTATACGGCAGAGTATATACATATATATATGACCGGTGAGGTACACGGCAGTGTATATACATGTATATATGACCGGTGAGGTATACGGCAGGGTATATACATGTATATATGACCGGTGAGGTATACGGCAGAGTATATACATATATATATGACCGGTAAGGTATACGGCAGTGTGTATACATATATGTATGACCGGTAAGGTATACGGCAGTGTATATACATATATATCTGACCGGTGAGGTATACGGCAGAGTATATACCTGTATATATGACCGGTGAGGTATATGGCAGAGTATATACATATATATATGACCGGTGAGGTATAAGGCAGTGTATATACATGTATATCTGACCGGTGAGGTATACGGCAGAGTATATACATATATATATGACCAGTGAGGTATACGACAGTGTATATACATGTATATATGACCGGTGAGGTATACGGCAGTGTATATACATGTATATATGACCGGTGAGGTATACGGCAGGGTATATACATGTATAAATGACTGGTGGAGTATACGGCAGAGTATATACATATATATATGACCGGTGAGGTATACGGCAGAGTATATACATATATGTATGACCGGTAAGGTATACGGCAGTGTATATACATGTATATATGACCGGTGAGGTATACGGCAGTGTATATACATGTATATATGACCGGTGGGGTATACGGCAGTGTATATACATGTATATATGACCGGTGAGGTATACGACAGTGTATATACATGTATATATGACCGGTGAGGTATACGGCAGTGTATATACATGTATATATGACCGGTGAGGTATACGGCAGAGTATATACATATATATATGACCGGTGAGGTATACGGCAGTGTATATACATGTACATATGACCGGTGAGGTATACGGCAGAGTATATACATATATATATGACCGGTGAGGTACACGGCAGTGTATATACATGTATATATGACCGGTGAGGTATACGGCAGGGTATATACATGTATATATGACCGGTGAGGTATACGGCAGAGTATATACCTGTATATATGACCGGTGAGGTATACGGCAGAGTATATACATATATATATGACCGGTGAGGTATAAGGCAGTGTATATACATGTATATCTGACCGGTGAGGTATACGGCAGAGTATATACATATATATATATATGACCGGTGAGGTATACGGCAGCGTATATACATGTAGATATGACCGGTGAGGTATACGGCAGAGTATATACATATATATATGACCGGTGAGGTACACGGCAGTGAATATACATGTATATATGACCGGTGAGGTATACGGCAGGGTATATACATGTATATATGACCGGTGAGGTATACGGCAGAGTATATACATATATATATGACCGGTAAGGTATACGGCAGTGTGTATACATATATGTATGACCGGTAAGGTATACGGCAGTGTGTATACATATATGTATGACCGGTAAGGTATACGGCAGTGTATATACATATATATCTGACCGGTGAGGTATGCGGCAGAGTATATACCTGTATATATGACCGGTGAGGTATATGGCAGAGTATATACATATATATATGACCGGTGAGGTATAAGGCAGTGTATATACATATATATATGACCGGTGAGGTATACGGCAGAGTATATACATATATATATGACCAGTGAGGTATACGACAGTGTATATACATGTATATATGACCGGTGAGGTATACGGCAGTGTATATACATGTATATATGACCGGTGAGGTATACGGCAGGGTATATACATGTATAAATGACTGGTGGAGTATACGGCAGAGTATATACATATATATATGACCGGTGAGGTATACGGCAGAGTATATACATATATGTATGACCGGTAAGGTATACGGCAGTGTATATACATATATATATGACCGGTAAGGTATACGGCAGTGTATATACATATATATCTGACCGGTGAGGTATACAGCAGTGTATATACATATATATATGACCGGTGAGGTATATGGAAGAGTATATACATATATATGACCGGTGAGGTATACGGCAGAGTATATACATATATATATGACCAGTGAGGTATACGGCAGTGTATATACATGTATATATGACCGGTGAGGTATACGGCAGGGTATATACATGTATAAATGACTGGTGGAGTATACGGCAGAGTATATACATATATATATGACCGGTGAGGTATACGGCAGTGTATATACATGTATATATGACCGGTGAGGTATACGGCAGGGTATATACATGTATAAATGACTGGTGGAGTATACGGCAGTGTATATACATATATATATGACCGATAGGGTATACCGCAGTGTATATACATATATGTATGACCGATAGGGTATACGGCAATGTGTATACATATATATATGACCGGTGGGGTATACGGCAGTGTATATACATATATATCTGACCGATAGGGTATACGGCAGTGTATATACATATAGGTATGACCGGTGAGGTATACGGCAGAGTATATACATATATATATATGACCGGTGAGGTATACGGCAGTGTATAGACATATACTGTATATATGACCGGTAGAGTATACGGCAGGGTGTATATATATATATATATATATATATATATATATATATATATATATATATATACATATGACCGGTGAGGTATTCGGCAGTGATCATATGAGCTGTGTACAGCGCGGTATATCCGGGTGTCGCGTCTCTCGCCGTCGGTGGGCGGGGCCGGAGGACATGGATGTGCTGACTCCTCCCCCCTCCCGGGCCTGGTAACACTACAGCCGGGGCCCAGGACGCCGACACTGAGCCGGGAGAGCGCGGCCAACCGCAGCCTGCGCCCGGACCCTCCCCGGCACCTGAGCCTGAGGTGAGCGGCCTGCACCGGAGAGGGAGAGAGACTACCCGGTCCTCCTCCTTCCCCCTCCTCTACTGTGGTATATAGGGGTCCTCCTCCTCCCCCCTCCTGTACTGTGGTATATAGGGGTCCTTCTCCCCCCTCCTGTACTTTGGTATATAGGGGTCCTTCTCCCCCTCCTGTATTGTGGTGTATATAGGGGTCCTTCTCCCCCCCCCCCTCCTGTACTGTGGTATATAGGGGTCCTTCTCCCCCCTCCTGTACTGTGGTATATAGGGGTCCTTCCCCCCCCCCCCTCCTGTACTGTGATATATAGGGGTCCTTCTCCCCCCTCCTGTACTGTGGTATATAGGGGTCTTTCTCCCCACCTCCTGTACTGTGGTATATAGGGGTCCTTCTCCCCCCTCCTGTACTGTGGTGTATATAGGGGTCCTTCTCCCCCCTCCTGTACTGTGGTGTATATAGGGGTCCTTCTCCCCCCTCCTGTACTGTGGTGTATATAGGGGTCCTTCTCCCCCTCCTGTACTGTGGTGTATATAGGGGTCCTCCTCCCCCCTCCTGTACTGTGGTGTATATAGGGGTCCTTCTCCCCCCTCCTGTACTGTGGTGTATATAGGGGTCCTTCTCCCCCCTCCTGTACTGTGGTGTATATAGGGGTCCTTCTCCCCCCTCCTGTACTGTGGTATATAGGGCTCCTCCTTCCCCCTCCTGTACTGTGGTATATAGGGGTCCTTCTCCCCCTCCTGTACTGTGGTGTATATAGGGCTCCTCCTCCCCCTCCTGTACTGTGGTGTATATAGGGCTCCTCCTCCCCCTCCTGTACTGTGGTGTATATAGGGGTCCTTCTCCCCCCTCCTGTACTGTGGTGTATATAGGGGTCCTTCTCCCCCCTCCTGTACTGTGGTGTATATAGGGGTCCTTCTCCCCCCTCCTGTACTGTGGTGTATATAGGGGTCCTTCTCCCCCTCCTGTACTGTGGTGTATATAGGAGTCCTTCTCCCCCCTCCTGTACTGTGGTGTATATAGGGGTCCTTCTCCCCCTCCTGTACTGTGGTGTATATAGGGGTCCTTCTCCCCCTCCTGTACTGTGGTGTATATAGGGGTCCTTCTCCCCCCTCCTGTACTGTGGTGTATATAGGGGTCCTCCTTCCCCCTCCTGTACTGTGGTGTATATAGGGGTCCTCCTCCCCCTCCTGTACTGTGGTGTATATAGGGGTCCTTCTCCCCCTCCTGTACTGTGGTGTATATAGGGGTCCTTCTCCCCCCTCCTGTACTGTGGTGTATATAGGGGTCCTTCTCCCCCCTCCTGTACTGTGGTATATAGGGGTCCTTCTCCCCCCTCCTGTACTGTGGTGTATATAGGGGTCCTTCTCCCCCCTCCTGTACTGTGGTGTATATAGGGGTCCTTCTCCCCCCTCCTGTACTGTGGTGTATATAGGGGTCCTTCTCCCCCCTCCTGTACTGTGGTGTATATAGGGGTCCTTCTCCCCCCTCCTGTACTGTGGTGTATATAGGGGTCCTTCTCCCCCCTCCTGTACTGTGGTGTATATAGGGGTCCTTCTCCCCCCTCCTGTACTGTGGTGTATATAGGGGTCCTTCTCCCCCCTCCTGTACTGTGGTATATAGGGGTCTTTCTCCCCCCCCCCCCCTCCTGTACTGTGGTATATAGGGGTCCTTCTTCCCCCCCCCCCCTCCTGTACTGTGGTATATAGGGGTCCTTCTGCCCCCCCCCCTCCTGTACTGTGGTATATAGGGGTCCTTCTCCCTCCCCCCCCCCCTCCTGTACTGTGGTATATAGGGGTCCTTCTCCCTCCCCCCCCCCCTCCTGTACTGTGGTATATAGGGGTCCTTCTCCCTCCCCCCCCCCCTCCTGTACTGTGGTATATAGGGGTCCTTCTCCCTCCCCCCCCCCTCCTGTACTGTGGTATATAGGGGTCCTTCTCCCTCCCCCCCCTCCTGTACTGTGGTATATAGGGGTCCTTCTCCCTCCCCCCCCCCCTCCTGTACTGTGGTATATAGGGGTCCTTCTCCCCCCCCCCTCCTGTACTGTGGTATATAGGGGTCCTTCTCCCCCCCCCCTCCTGTACTGTGGTATATAGGGGTCCTTCTGTGTACTGTGGTGGGGCGGGGGTCCCGTAGCTGTGTACTTCGGGGCTGTCACCCTCGTCTCTTCTCTCTGCAGTTATTTTGCTCTCGTCAGTCGCGGGGAGCCGCCATGTCATTCAGCGGAGAAATGGCCGAAGGGAAAACCGATCTGACCAATGGTGAGTACTATGCAGCAGCGTGGCCGGGTCCCCTCCACGCCATCAAACTTCCTCTAGAATGGCTGCTGAGTTCCCCTTTAACCCCTTCCTGCTGCAGTTTTGCTGCTTTCACTTTCCTCCCCCTTTTCCCCTGTGCCAGTAAGGACTGGAGCCCTGCGATCACTTGTGTTGCTGAGTCTTGCCCTTAGTGTCCCATAGTAAGCCTTTAGTGGCAGGTTGGCGGTCTTCTTTAGCTCCCTGACTATTCAGTGGTTCCCAGTGATACTTTTGCTGTGGGGGGGCAAGGGGGGCTGACCGCTTGGACGCTGTGGAGGTGGGGGGTCTGATCGCTTGGACGCTGTGGAGGTGGGGGGGGGCTGTGGCTGCTTTTGCATGTTGCATCTAAGGGGGGGTGATATTTCCAGGAACTGAGTTTCCCCATCCTGCTGTTCGGAACAGTCATTGTATGTAAGCCCCTAATAGAAGAGTGCCACCTGATGGCCACAAAGGGTATAAACAAATCAAAGTTTAAAAGGGGAACGCCATCCAAATTTATATTACATTGCTTTGAACTTTGGTTTTGACAGGTAGTTTCTCCAGTAGCCCCGAAGACATGTCCGGAGCAGATGAAGGAAGGGAGAACTCCTCTGGGATTGAAGTGGAGGCTTCGGACATGAGTTTGAGCCTCACAGGTGACGAGACGGGAACTAACCGCGTCGAGAGTAGAGACAGTTGCTCCGAGAGCTCAGGAGAGGATAAGGACTCCGACAGCATGGACGATACCGGTCACTACTCCATTAACGACGAGAACCGGGGGAACGACCGGTCCCACTCAGAAGAAGACGATGAGGAGGAGGAGGAGGAAGAAGAGGAGGAAGAAGATCGACTGCGAAAGAGAGGTCAGCGCAAGCGGGCCAACCACGAGCATGACTCCTCTGACGATGAGAAGGCCCTCGAAGACTGGGTTTCGTCTGAGAAGACGCCTCTTCCCCGGCTGCGCTGGAAGGCGATACGGGCGCTGAGACAGAGGGAGATAGGAAGCAGCCGACGCTTTATCTACGAGGCCTGTGGGGCTAGAGGGTTCGTCCAGAGGTTCAGACTGCTGCACGGCCTGGAGGGGCACCTGGGGTGTGTGAATACCCTGCACTTCAACCAGCAGGGGTCCTGGCTGGCCAGCGGCAGTGACGACCTCAAGGTGGTGGTGTGGGACTGGGTAAAGAGGAAACCCGTGCTAGAGTTCGAAAGCGGCCACAAAAGCAACGTGTTTCAGGTACTTGTACACATAGGGGGCGGTATTATAGTAGTTATATTCTTGTACATGGGGAGCAGTATTATAGTAGTTATATTCTTGTACATAGGGGGCAGTATTATAGTAGTTATATTCTTGTACATAGGGGGCAGTATTATAGCAGTTATATTCTTGTACATAGGAGGCAGTATTATAGTAGTTATATTCTTGTATATAGGGGCAGTATTATAGTAGTTATATTCTTGTATATAGGGGCAGTACTATAGTAGTTATATTCTTGTACATAGGGGACAGTATTATAGCAGTTATATTCTTGTACATAGGAGCAGTATTATAGTAGTTATATTCCTGTACATAGGGAGCAGTATTATAGTAGATATATTCTTGTACATAGGGGCAGTATTATAGTAGTTATATTCCTGTACATAGGGGCAGTATTATAGTAGTTATATTCTTGTACATAGGGGGCAGTATTATAGTAGTTATATTGCACATAGGGGTAGTATTATAGAAGTTATGTGTTTGTACATAGGAGGCAGTATTATAGTAGTTATATTCTTGTACATAGGGGCAGTATTATAGTAGTTATATTATTGTACATAGGAGGCAGTATTATAGTAGTTATATTCTTGTACATAGGGACAGTATTATAGTAGTTATATTCTGTACATAGGGGCAGTATTATAGTAGTTATATTCTTGTACATAGGAGCAGTATTATAGTAGTTATATTCTTGTACATAGGGGCAGTATTATAGTAGTTATATTCTTGTACATAGGAGGCAGTATTATAGTAGTTATATTCTTGTACATAGGGGCAGTATTATAGTAGTTATATTCTTGTACATAGGAGGCAGTATTATAGTAGTTATATTCTTGTACATAGGAGGCAGTATTATAGTAGTTATATTCTTGTACATAGGAGGCAGTATTATAGTAGTTATATTCTTGTACATAGGAGGCAGTATTATAGTAGTTATATTCTTGTACATAGGGGGCAGTATTATAGTAGTTATATTCTTGTACATAGGGGGCAGTATTATAGTAGTTATATTCTTGTACATAGGGGGCAGTATTATAGTAGATATATTCTTGTACATAGGGGGCAGTATTATAGTAGTTATATTCTTGTACATAGGGGGCAGTATTATAGTAGATATATTCTTGTACATAGGGGGCAGTATTATAGTAGATATATTCTTGTACATAGGGGGCAGTATTATAGTAGATATATTCTTGTACATAGGGGGCAGTATTATAGTAGTTATATTCTTGTACATAGGG
The DNA here is from genome assembly GCF_046119375.1 of Phyllobates terribilis. Taxonomy (NCBI): domain Eukaryota; kingdom Metazoa; phylum Chordata; class Amphibia; order Anura; family Dendrobatidae; genus Phyllobates; species Phyllobates terribilis. The sequence continues at coordinate 146,158,942 of NW_027362767.1, forward strand.
GGCAGTATTATAGTAGTTATATTCTTGTACCATTGGAGCCGTTATATACTTGCACGTAGGGGGGGCACCATTGGAGCCGTCATATACTTGCACGTAGGGGGGGCACCATTGGAGCCGTCATATACTTGCACGTAGGGGGGGCACCATTGGAGCCGTCATATACTTGCACGTAGGGGGGCACCATTGGAGCCGTCATATACTTGCACGTAGGGGGGCACCATTGGAGCCGTCATATACTTGCACGTAGGGGGGGCACCATTGGAGCCGTCATATACTTGCACGTAGGGGGGGCACCATTGGAGCCGTCATATACTTGCACGTAGGGGGGCACCATTGGAGCCGTCATATACTTGCACGTAGGGGGGCACCATTGGAGCCGTCATATACTTGCACGTAGGGGGGCACCATTGGAGCCGTTATATACTTGCACGTAGGGGGGCACCATTGGAGCCGTTATATACTTGCACGTAGGGGGGCACCATTGGAGCCGTTATATACTTGCTCGTAGGGGGGGCACCATTGGAGCCGTTATGTGATTGCCTACGGGGGGCTTTATAGCGGTTACAGTGTGATTAGATGGTGTCTTTCCCTCGGACTGTGATGTGACGGTGGTTTGGGCACCTCCATGTTTCCCCCTCCGTGTGCTGATATAACGGCCTCGGTGTCTGGAGAACTGATTGTAATCAGGATCACAAGCTACTTACAGATCAAGGAGGGATTGAGGTGATTCTGGTGAGGACAGGGCTGCCTGCTGTGACCTAGCACAATATTTCTTGCAGCACAGAGTATTTCAGGTTCGATAATTTATAGTGATTAGTTATTTTATTTATTATTCATTTTAAGGCAAAATTCTTGCCGAACAGCGGTGACTCCACCCTGGCGATGTGTGCCAGGGACGGGCAGGTACGGGTCGCAGAGCTCTCTGCCACTCAGTGCTGCAGAAACACAAAGCGGGTGGCACAGCACAAAGGCGCCTCGCATAAGGTGGGTAATGTCTGTGCTTTACACTGCTTCTTTTCTCTCTTAATCCTCAGCATTGTCTTACCTATTGTAGCTGAATACATCCTGCTGTCCCTTCTCCCTGCTTTATACTTCAGCACTGCTTATACCTACATTTACCTTAGCAAAAGCCTAAGACTGGCTGAAGGTGTAACCAATCCTATACCTGCGGTGTGGCACTGAACCAGGAGGCTCAGGATGAGCATGGTCCTGAATGATACAGCCTATGATTTGCTTTCCACAGCTCGCACTGGAGCCGGACTCCCCATGCACTTTCCTGTCGGCCGGTGAGGACGCCGTGGTGTTCACCATCGACCTGCGGCAGGATCGGCCGGCCTCGTGAGTACACCCCCCCCCTCTTTAATCCGCGGTGGCCGCATGTTGTGTCTCCTCACCTCCAATTTCCCCTCCTAAAGGCGACTGGTGGTCACCAAGGAGAAGGACAAGAAGATCGGCCTCTACACCATCTACGTCAACCCGGCCAACACCTACCAGTTTGCTGTGGGAGGACGAGACCAGTTTGTTCGGTGAGCAAAGTTTAGGATGTAAATAATCTGGAACTGTCCAGTAATCCGGATTATCTCGTGACCTTGAATGCAATAGCTGGGCAACCATCAATATGGCGTCCACTGTTGCAGCCAGTTTTGCTGTAGTTATGACGTAACCTGGACGGTGCGGCGTGTGGTAGCAGGGGCACGGCTTAGGGTGGGTGTGGGGTAGCATGGGCGTGGGGTAGCAGGGGCACAGCTTAGCGTGGGCGTGGGGTAGCAGGGGCACGGCTTAGCGTGGGCGTGGGGTAGCAGGGGCACGGCTTAGCGTGGGCGTGGGGTAGCAAGGGCACGGCTTAGCGTGGGCGTGGGGTAGCAAGGGCACGGCTTAGCGTGGGCGTTGGGTAGCAAGGGCACGGCTTAGCGTGGGCGTGGGGTAGCAAGGGCACGGCTTAGCGTGGGCGTGGGGTAGCAAGGGCACGGCTTAGCGTGGGCGTGGGGTAGCAAGGGCACGGCTTAGCGTGGGGTAGCAAGGGCACGGCTTAGCGTGGGCGTGGGGTAGCAAGGGCACGGCTTAGCGTGGGCGTGGGGTAGCAAGGGCACGGCTTAGCGTGGGCGTGGGGTAGCAAGGGCACGGCTTAGCGTGGGCGTGGGGTAGCAGGGGCACGGCTTAGCGTGGGCGTGGGGTAGCAGGGGCACGGCTTAGCGTGGGCGTGGGGTAGCAAGGGCACGGCTTAGCGTGGGGTAGCAAGGGCACGGCTTAGCGTGGGCGTGGGGTAGCAAGGGCACGGCTTAGCGTGGGGTAGCAAGGGCACGGCTTAGCGTGGGCGTGGGGTAGCAAGGGCACGGCTTAGCGTGGGCGTGGGGTAGCAAGGGCACGGCTTAGCGTGGGCGTGGGGTAGCAAGGGCACGGCTTAGCGTGGGGTAGCAAGGGCACGGCTTAGCGTGGGGTAGCAAGGGCACGGCTTAGCGTGGGCACGGGGTGGCAGGGGAGTGGGTGCGGTGTAGCAGGGGCACGGCTTAGCGTGGGTGCGGCGTAGCGGGGGCGCGGCAGCTCATTACTGTCTTTCTCCCAGGATCTACGACCAGCGGAAAATTAATGAGAATGAGAATAACGGCGTCCTGAAGAAGTTCTGTCCTCATCACTTGGTGAGTGTTGCGTGGAAGTATGCTCTTAAAGGGGGCCTCCACCTGAATCTGTTCTTACAGGAGGTCCTCCTATGTATCACAGTACTAACTGAGCTTTCTTGACCGATCCTCCCTGACAACCACCTAGAAATGTCTGGTTGTCAGGTAGTGTGACCTTGCTTTTAGACTGGGCGGACATCTAGATCCCAACTGGTGGACTCCCATTGTTGCATAAGCTATAAATCCTGTCATGTTTTTCATTGCGGGTTACCATTTTTGTAATGAGAGTTCCAAAATGTCTGGTCATGGAGTCAAGCACAACATTTTTTTTTTTTTTTATCAACTGCAAATCTATATTTGTCCACTAGAGGGGGCACTCCTTGCTGTTGAGGCACTTTAGTTTAGTAAGGTGTGTGTATATATCCTGTGAAAGCTTTGGGTCATGGCTCTTCTGCAGCCCCCCAGAGGTTGTATGTTGTAAATTAAAGGGTTATTTCCAGTTTCACAGATGAATATTGTTGGATAGTGCTGGTAGATACAAGCACTTCTGTAATTTACTGCTTATTAACATTTGCAGCCGTTCTTCAGATATTAACACTTTTTTCTTTTTGTTTTCCTGCTCGTTGCCTAGGAGACCGACCACCGCTGCTGTGCGCTGTATAGGCACTGTGCTGAAGTTGGCTGGGATTAGGAGGTAACAGCGCTCCTGTGATCTGGGCCAGCTTTAAAACAGTTCTTACAAGCTCAGTAGAAAAGTGCTTGTAAGCGCTGTGCACGTCCCGCAGTCTAGCTGCGGTGGTCGGTCTCCAAAGCAACGAGCTGTAAAGAAAAGTTTTAATATCTCAAGAATGAATGAAAATTTTAAGACAGTAAATTGAATAATTGCTAGTATTTACGAGCGCTATCAGTTTATGAACATGGGAAATGAGCCCTTTAAGGCTGCAATTACGGCCCGTAGGGGGCGCCAGGAACCGCTCATTGTTCTATTTCTATTCTAGGTAACAAGTGAAGCAAAAGCAAACATCACCTGTCTGGTGTACAGCCATGATGGGACAGGTAAGAACCCGATCGCCCACCCGGAAACCCCTTAGAAAATTCAAGGGATATTTAAAGGGGGTCTCCTAATTGGAGTGATAGAGGGAGGGGGATCTCTGCTTATTCACACTGAATGCCAATAGCCAGGCATATCTTCTTCGCCTGCCGCATAAATGTTATTACTGCGCGAAAAGCTGCAAATGTTTAACCCCTTCTTATGCCAAACCTCATCTCAATTTGTCTATTACTTTCTGTTATCAACCATTTTCAGTTTTGCACTGTATGTGACACCAAAAAAATTCTTTATAATTCTGGGGGCCAAAATTGTAAAAATGCCCAGCGCTGCCACCCTTCACCTCCTTTTTCGATCCTATATGGTCTCATATCACAGTTAAAAGGGAAAAAATGTAAAGAAATCCTGAAAATCTCAATTTTCCTTTAAGGGGTATAGTTATAGTTCTGGGGCTGAAAGCCAATCAGAGGACTGGAGACATTGGTGATTGTCTGCTCTTCCACTGAGGAACCCACTCAGGAGAGTAGAGAGTGGGCAAGGGATGCTTAACACAAAATACTCACTGAGCAGCAAGGTCCTTGGTGTGAGGAGTCTCCTGCGGTCCGTTATTGGATGCAGCATTGTAAGGGGCATCACATGGGGGGGGTCCTATGGCTGAATAGGCTCCTCCCCTGAGGAACCTGCTCAGGAGAGTAGAGAGTGGGCAAGGGATGCTTAACACAAAATACTGACTCAGAAGCAAGGTCCTTGGTGTGAGGAGTCTCCTGGGGTCCGTTATTGGATGCAGCATTGTAAGGGGCATCACATGGGGGGTCCTATGGCTGAATAGGCTCCTCCCCTGAGGAACCTGCTCAGGAGAGTAGAGAGTGGGCAAGGGATGCTTAACACAAAATACTGACTCAGAAGCAAGGTCCTTGGTGTGAGGAGTCTCCTGGGGTCTGTTATTGGATGCAGCATTGTAAGGGGCATCACATGGGGGTCCTATGGCTGAATAGGCTCCTCCCCTGAGGACCCTATTCAACCACTCAGGAGGCAGAGTGTGGTCACATGATGTTTTGGCCCAGCTCTGACTCTAGGAGCAAAATCACTTCTTTTTTTTTTCTTTTTTTTTTTAAGCGTCTCCTGGGCCCAATATTGGGGGTGCAGCATTGTATAGGGTGTCATAAATGGGCCCCCGATAAGTTTAATGTCATTGACCTATCATGTCGTTTTCTGCAGAGCTCCTTGCCAGCTACAATGATGAAGACATCTACCTGTTTAACTCCTCTCACAGCGATGGGGCACAGTACATCAAGAGGTACAAGGGTCACCGGAATAACGCCACAGGTGAGCAGCTGCCCTGGCGGACCACCTCTGAGCTGTGCTGGGTGACGCTTCCCTGGCTGCCAATATGCCCCGCTGCCTCTGAGGTTGCGTGCAATTCCATCTTTGTCCTGCAGAGGGCGCCAGATTAGAGAATATCCATTTAATACTGGCTTGATTATTTGCAGCCGACTGGTGCAATGCTCTGCAGGCATGGCCTCCTCCCCCGTCAGTCTGCGTTCTCATTACCGCTGCCTTTTGTGAGCGTCTGCGAGAGCTCATTAAATCTTTCCAGCTAAGCGCTCCCATGTTTGCAGTTATATGCTAATGTCGGCCCCTCCGCAGGCTGCACCCCAGGTGGGGGGAGTGAGACCTGAGGTCGGAGATGCTGGGGGTGGTGGTTTCCCACCATAGTAGGGGTTGTCTGGTGTAGGACGGTGCGCGCAACCTGGTCCCTTTTGCTTTTCAGTGAAGGGCGTGAACTTCTACGGGCCGAGGAGCGAGTTTGTGGTGAGCGGGAGCGACTGCGGCCACATCTTCCTGTGGGATAAGTCTTCCTGTCAGATTGTGCAGTTCATGGACGGTGACAAGGGTGGTGTGGTAAGGACATAAGAAGAAAAAGGGGGCGATATTGGTCTAGGGGGTGTTACAGAGCAAAAATATCCTACTCCCTGACCAACCTCTGCTTGCTGTCATGTAATGGCCCAGGCCGGTGTAATTATGCATCTGTCACGGCTGTAATACCTACTGCATTACGCCACAGCCCCACTATCAGTATTCGGTCAGTATTGTTTCTCAGGAGTGGGAGCCAAAACCAGGTGAGGAACAATCAGAGAAAAGGTATAATAGAAGCAAGTCGCCAATTCTGCATTTATCACCCACTCCTGGTTTTGGCTCCCACTCCTGAGAAAAAATACTGACCGAATACGGATAGTGGGGCCGTGGCCAAATACTGACAGTGGGGCTTCATGTTCCCTCTGTCCCTTTCAGATGTTCACAAACCTTCAAAAAGGCCATGTAATCTAATGTGAATCTGGAAATGAAAGATAGGTAGGAGGGGGATGCAGCTGCTGCTTATCACTGTGTCTGAGACTGCGTGCTGAGAGAGGGGAGGAGGAGCTGCTTGGCTAGATACAAAATCAGTGTTTGGGGCAGTGCAGGCAGAAGTGTATGTCTACTGGAGGGAGGATTGTTTATTTTGGATATTTTCCCCAGGAGCAAAAAGGTTTGCAGGTCCCTGGTCCAGGGGCCACGTCTGTCCTCTGAATCTCCTACCTGCCGGCATGACTGTTGCCTCCTTGGAGTTGTCGTCATGACGTCTCTCCTCAACCATGACTTTGTGCTGGACCTGATAAACAGAAGAGGTGCTGGGTAGGCCGGCATGTAGGAGCCGGATTGCAGGACCACTGGACCAGGGTCCTGTGACTTCTTGCTCATCTCTACCACCAATCGCACATTTATCAGATCCACCTTCCCACATCCAGGTTGTGTAGGACCGATGTAATCGTTCACCTCTGTCCTTCTCCTCATTCTCTCTCCACGTGGCCGTCTTCCTTGGCGCTACCTTGTTACCTTGAAGCTTTAGTATTATGTAGGATGTTTTGCTTTTAGAGATGACATTACTTATTTGCCAAGGTGCGATGCATATGGAAAGTGGAGGTGTGGCCGTGATGGCACAACCCCTATCCTTGTCCATTAACACCCAGAGCTGCGCTCACAATGCTGCCAGTAATGCCTTTAGTATCGTTATTCAGTGTGACCTCATTATGTTGTCGCAGGTTAACTGCTTGGAGCCTCACCCCCATCTACCCGTCCTGGCCACCAGCGGCCTCGACTACGACGTGAAGATCTGGCTTCCCACGGCCAAGGATCCAACAGAGCTAGACGGCCTGAAGGAGGTGAGATGGGCAACGGGGCCCGATTCCCATACTGTCTCCATAAGGGGTTAACATCTTCCTAAAAAGCATCCACCGAATGTGTGGGCCCAAATTAGTCAGCAGTGAGCTCATCTCCAATCCATATGGCACTGTAGTCACCGCTCCCGGCAGATGAGACTCGCCATGCCAGATGCAGAACGGAGGAATGAACGTAACCACTTCACTCCCTGCGGAGATGGGGTGACGGCCGGCCTGTGCGGGGTGACGGCCGGCCTGTGCGGGGTGACGGCCGGCCTGTGCGGGGTGACGGCCGGCCTGTCTGTGCATGAGCAAGAACGTCCAAATAGGCCTTCTATATGCACGCTCATTAGTGGAAAACTCCCCCCCACTCATGTCTGTAAGGGGAGGGTTCACCTGTGTCCTCTACTTCCAGATTATTAAGAAGAATAAGCGCGAGAGGGACGAGGATAGTCTACACCACGCCGACTTGTTTGATAATCACATGCTCTGGTTTCTTATGCATCATCTTCGACAAAGAGGGCACCGCAGGGTGAGTACCAGACCACTACTCCATAACTACTATAATACTGCCCCCTGTGTGCAAGAATATAACTCCTATAATACTGCCCCATGTGTACAAGAATATAACTACTATAATACTGCCCCATGTGTACAAGAATATAACTACTATAATACTGCCCCCTATGTACAAGAATATAACTACTATAATACTGCCTCCTATGTACAAGAATATAACTACTATAATACTTCCCCTTATGTACAAGAATATAACTACTATAATACTGCTCCCTATGTACAAGAATATAACTACTATAATACTGCTCCCTATGTACAAGAATATAACTACTATAATACTGCTCCCTATGTACAAGAATATAACTACTATAATACTGCCCCCTATATACAAGAATATAACTACTATAATACTGCTCCTATGTACAAGAATATAACTACTATAATACTGCCCCATGTGTACAAGAATATAACTACTATAATACTGCCCCCTATGTACAAGAATATAACTACTATAATACTGCCTCCTATGTACAAGAATATAACTACTATAATACTGCTCCCTATGTACAAGAATATAACTACTATAATACTGCTCCCTATGTACAAGAATATAACTACTATAATACTTCCCCTTATGTACAAGAATATAACTACTATAATACTGCTCCTATGTACAAGAATATAACTACTATAATACTGCCCCCTATGTACAAGAATATAACTACTATAATACTGCTCCCTATGTATAAGAATATAACTACTGTAATACTGCCCCCTATGTATAATATAACTACTATAATACTGCCCCCTATGTATAAGAATATAACTACTATAATACTGCCCCTATGTATAAGAATATAACTACTATAATACTGCCCCTATGTACAAGAATATAACTACTATAATACTGCCCCCTATGTACAAGAATATAACTACTATAATACTGCTCCTATGTACAAGAATATAACTACTATAATACTGCCCCCTATGTACAAGAATATAACTACTATAATACTGCCCCCTATGGGCTCGGATGAGGCGGTACATGTTTCCCTGCTCTGTATAGGTATTGGATCCAGCCTGGCTCTCTTCGTTGCCATCTTTTAGGTCTTTTTAGTCTCTTGCACGCACCAATGTTTCTGGTGATGGGTAATTACAGACCTTACTGACAGGTTGTAATTCCGTTAATGTGTGTTTTTGTTTTTTACTAAATTTAATATTAGAATTTTTTGTTATTCTTCTGCAATGGTGAAGGCAGTTTCCCAGTTGACGGCTTTCCTGTACATTTCTGCCATCACCTTCGTTATATATTGTGCCCTCCCCCAGGGTAATAACGCCCCCCACCCCAGCAGCTACATTGTTACTCAATGGCTGCAAGTTCCCAGTTCTGTGCAGGATGATGACTGTCTTATCTTCTCCAAAAGAAAGAGAAAAAAAGTTTTCTTGTTCATTTTTTTATTTATTTTTTTTTTTTTTTTACTTTTTTCATTGCTTTCCTCCATGATTGTCAGAGGAGAAGAGATCCCGGCTTAAACACGACGGACGCCGACTCCGACTCCTCGCCCAGCACCTCCGACAGCTCAGACGACGACGTAGAGGGTCCCGATCGCGTCCAGTGCATCCCATCGTGAGCCGCCTCCTTTCCTCCCCTTCCTCCTCCGCCTCAGAGGGGGTCGGGCAACAGGGACTACTTTACTAATAAACATTTTTCAGCTTTTTATCAAAGTTCTAGGACTCTAGTGTAAGAAGCCACGCTGTCCCTCCTACGCCCTGGTATTTTTTGTTTTCCTGTTTTCGAAAAGGGGCAAACATTTTTTTTGGGCTTTGCATAACTGCACTTTGGATATGCCGGCTTTGGAGAAGGAAGAAGGAGCGATCCACACAATGTAGTCTTTTTCCCACGATCCGAACTTTTGTTCTAGACAAATTACCAGCAGTTTGAGAGAGCCAGAAGGAAAGGGGGACTAAATACAGAGTGGCAGCGCGGAGAGCAGGCGTTATTTTTCTATGTAATTGCTTTTCTCTTGTGTTTCTAGAAGAAGCAGCCACCCTCGCCCCACCCCAATATCTCTATACTGTGTGTTTGTCCATTTCATCTTTTCTTTTTTTTCCCTTTTTATATATATTTTTTTTTTTTTCATTGTCTAGTAAAATTAAGTCTTAATTTTCTGGTTGTGTGTGGGCTAAAAAGAAAAAATAATGCATGAAAAAAAAATCTGCACAGAGGTCTTTGTGCATTTATTGCTCTTTTGGGTGTGTAGGATTTTTTTCCCCCTCTTCTCATTTATGTGTGTGTGTATGTAATATATATATATATATATATATATATATATATATATATATATATATATATATATATATATATATATATATATATATATATATATATATATATATATATATATATATATATATATATATATATATATATATATATATATATATATTCCGCCTCTTCAGGAGTACGGACATCGCCACTGAACGAGGTCCTAGTGAAGGGAGAGGCTGAATATTGTTTCCTTCGGTCAGGGGGGAGGGAGAATTCTCGGCCGGACTTGTTTTCGGAGGTAACACGGATAAAATGAGGCTGCAGGGTGGTAGGCGCCATGTTTAGAAATAAGCAAAGCATGTTAAAAAAAAACAAAAAAAAAAAACTTTTTAATAACTTTAAAAAAAGTTTTTTTTTCTTTTTTTTTCCCCCATTTCTTTCGCTTTGTTTTTCTGATAAGTTTTTTTTTTTTTTTTTTTTCCATTTTGTCTTTTTTTTTTTTTTTTTTGTTTAACTATTTAATCACCCCTTTTCTTATTTAAGCGCAGTGACTTCTTCCTTTAGTTAATAGGCGGCACCTCTGAAAACTGTTTAAGTCACTAGCGTTCTCCTCCCTGGCAGGACACTGTGTATATAATGCGATTGTTTGCACTTTTCTGTTATGTTTTGTGTGGTTTTTTTTTTTTTTTTTGTTCTTTTCAGTTTTCATTAAATCTCTATTAAAAAAAATAAATAAATAAAAAAAAAAGTTCTATTGAAATTAGAAAAAAAAAAAAATCTCCCCCTCCCCACTTTCCCTCGTTCTTCCCAATAAATTAATATTCATATGCTTTTCTGAGAAATTGGCTGAACCAAACGTGAGGATTTCTAATCAGTCATCGGCTTTGCTTTCCCACCGTTCTCTGAATCTTATCGAGCTGGATGTTTATGACTTTGCAAAATTATTAAGTTTAAAAAAAATAAAAAATAAAAAATGAATATTATATATTATATAGAAATAAATGCAATAAGAGAAGTTCAATCCCGATTATCGTCTCCTTTATTTACGTCGGAGAAGGTGAATGAATGGGTTTAGTGTTAGAAAAAAAAAAAAAAAAAAAGTTGTACAGAAATTACAAAGAGTCGCACAAAGTTACATTTCAATACAATAAACTTTTATTAGCACAATTTTTTTTGTATTTTTTTTTTCTTACAATTTCAATAGAATGCTAAAGCCAAGCTCAGGTTTTTATTCACTTTCATTTTTTTTTTTTCATTTACATTTTTAATTTTTTTTTTTATTTTTTATTACAAAGTTAAGCAAACAAAGGACTTTTGATGGAAGGTGTTCCAAGTGGTCAGTGCAAAAATACCAGTACAGGTTCTTTATTTTAAAAAATGTTAACTCTCAAGTAAATTAATTCAGAAGTGCGGGGAGACAGCACCCACAATCATTTTAATTTTAAGGCTGTATAATAATTGGTGGAGGAAAAAAAATTGTAAAAAAAAAAAAAAAAAAAAGTTCAAAATTTATTATTGACCAAATTGGGACAGTTTTGGAGTTCAATTGACCAAATTGGGACAGTTTTGGAGTTCAATTGACCAAATTGGGACAGTTTTGGAGTTCAATTGACCAAATTGGGACAGTTTTGGAGTTCAATTGACCAAATTGGGACAGTTTTGGAGTTCAATTGACCAAATTGGGACAGTTTTGGAGTTCAATTGACCAAATTGGGACAGTTTTGGAGTTCAATTGACCAAATTGGGACAGTTTTGGAGTTCAATTGACCAAATTGGGACCGTTTTGGAGTTCAATTGACCAAATTGGGACCGTTTTGGAGTTCAATTGACCAAATTGGGACCGTTTTGGAGTTCCATACATATTTTTGCACATTATTGTATCGTAAATAGATTTTTTTTTTTTTCCCCCATACTGAAAAAAATATATATTCTAAAACAATTTGAGTCATTTGTACCCTCTTCATGATACCAGTAGTCTAAAAAATATATATTTTAAATAGTTGTTTTTTGTTTAAATTTATAAAATATATATTTTTTTTCTTTTTTTCTTTTTCTGCTCTTCTCCACAACGATTGGTTTTGCTAAGAATCTTGAAAACCAAAATTGAATTCTTTCATCTCAAGTCCTGTAGCTTTGCAATAAATTAACACTAAACAGCAAGAGGAACACTGAGTATATTTCATATACATATATGTATAATATATATGTACACACAGTTAACACGGTCTGAGCGTCGGATGCTGGGAAAGAGCACACTAGAAAAACAATTTGACAGAACTATAACCAAAAAGTTTAGCAAAAAAGACACAAAAAGGGAAGAAATATAAAAAAAAAAAAAAGTCAACATATCTTTTAATGTTAAGGTCGTTCTATATATATCATTTTTTTTTCTAATATGGCTTTTTCCCTAGGCAGCAACCATATCATGACTGGATATATAAAGGAAATGGCTGTTAACTTTTTTCTTTTTTTTTTAGAATTTTTATTTTTTTTTAAATTTACAAGTTTTAGATGATCAAGGACACTTGTACGATGTATGTATATGTGTGTATATATATATATATATATATATGTATGTATGTGTTCGCTATATCCTGTTACGCACAATCGGAGTGTATTTGTGTGCCTCATCGTATGTTCCCAATTAAAATGCAGAGGTCATAATTATAAGGGTCCACTAGGAATTGAAAAAGGGGTCTTTGATAAGTGCATCCTTGCCTACTAAGTGAGTCAAATGTAATTTGGGACCAAACTAGGCGTCCTGGGAAAAAAAAAAATCAAGTTTTGCTAAGTTGTCACAATTTGTAATTTAAATTTTTGTAAAAAATTTTGAAAATTTTTGTAAAAATTTTTCACAATTTTTGAAAGTAGAGATGAGCGAACCCGAAGGTGCTGAACTCTGACTTGTCCCGGAAGTCTGTTTTAGTGTTCAGGGTTCTGGGAGGAGAGAGATTCTGTGGGGCTACTCTGCTTCCTTTGGCAGCCCCCTACTTACTACCACCATTTTACAACACCAAAGTTCCATTGACTTCTATGGGGTTCGGGTTCTGGTTAAAATACAGGTAGAGTTCTGTGCCTGAGCTGAACTTTGGACTAAAGTTCGGTTGAACCTGAACTTCTTCCACAGGTCCGCTCACTCCTATTTGAAAGGGATGCAAATCGCACCAAAGTTTTCTTTTGTTTGTTTTTTACACCCTAACCCACTCTTCATCCTTGTGAAAGTCTGCCTCATCGACCTTCGTTACTCTCAACCTCCGTGGGGGTTTATCATTTCTTAATCCTAATCAGAACTCTCCTTTTGTTAATCTGGGTATTATATTGATTTTAAAGGTATAACATAAAATTATTTTATGACCTTCAATTGTCCCTTTTTTTTTTTTTTTCTAAAGGAAAAATATTTTAATACTTTGAAAAATCTACAAAAAAAAATCACCTAGTAAGAAACTCTAGGATTTGAAAACCACGTCCCATATCCTGGACGAGCCACCACTCTTTTATATTTTTTTGATATAATAATTCGCTTTTATTTTGGGCTTCACTTCATATAAGGTTTTGGGCAGAAACAAAAGCTAAGCGTTCCCAAAAAAAAAAAAGCAAAAACAGTCTACAGTCTGTTTGGAAGGCACAGTTAATAATGACGGGTAGGCAAATTTTACAAAAATAAAGTTTTGTTTATGGCAATTTTGGCTTCATTTTTAATGGTTGCAGCATTTTTTTTCCTTCTGTGTAACGTGATAATTTTTTTTTTTTTTTTAATTGTGTTCTTGGGGCAAATAGTTAAGGTTTTGAAGTTGGCCAAACACAACATTTCGATCATTTGTCAATAATTAATCCATGCAACATAACAGACAAATTTGGCCTACTGTCATATTTTTGTATTTTTGACTGACCAGGTCCAAAAATTATCAACCTGCGAAACCACATTTGTGCTACTGTTGACTGAAATATGTATGGGTAGCCTTAATAGGTCTATAAACAAAAAATTTCTTCTGTTTGTTAATCGGGCCTCAAAAAAATATATAAAATCCAAAATATTAATTTTTCATCATCTAGGAGAAGGGTCTGCGTCAAAAATTTCCGCATGGCTTTTTTTGATCTAGGTAGTAAACGTTCAGTAAATAGTTTCTTTGTTCGGGTGTAAGGAAAACCACGGTCGTTTTTGGGGTCTGACATCAAAAATTTGAGTAACAAACAGCACAAAACTACATTCGCTCCCTCCCAGCAGTGTGAAAGAATCAGAGTCGTTCTCGCCCTTGGCAAAATTGAGTGATAACAGAAAACAATAGGAGTGGGTGATTGGCTCCGGACTGAACAATTTTAAAAAAAATAGAGCTTTGTTTCCCCCGCTTTTGGCCGTGTGTGACTGTCGTTGCGGCTGTCAACAGAGCTGCTATCATTATAATCAGTGATGCTTGTATAGGAAAGAGCCTCCCGTTGATACGAGAAGAAAGGGTTGGGGGGGATTGCATTACTCCGAGCCTCATGGTCTCATCTGAGGATGAACAAACCTTGAATAATCAAGACGCCTGACAAGAACTGATTTAAAAAAATATGCTGAAAGCCAACAAAAGCCAACAATACAATAATTCTCTTGACAATTTTTCACTTAATTTTTTTTTTTGGGTGTGGTTTAAACCCCTTTTTTGGGGGGGGGTATCATAAAGGAGGGGCTTATTAGGCTCCTCTGTCACCAGCCACACAAAACACTGCCATCTGTAGGACGCTATGTGCTACAGCAGCACTCAAAAATATGCATTTTTCAATTCTGGTCTTTGTTTTTAGGCTTTTTTTTTCCCGCTCCTGTCAAAGATGTTTTTAGCAATTTCGAATACATTTTAACAAGTTTGAAGTAATTAACATACATTGTTCTCGTTAATGCATCGCGGTCCCTAGAGGCTTGGGATGGGAGCGACTTTCTCTTCACGCTGCCACTATTTCCTTTTTTCTTTTTTTTTTTGCTAAATTGTCTTTAGTTTCTAATATTTTCCTTTGACATTTTAACGTTCTCTTGGAAATATCATTGGATTTCATCTGTCGCGGTGCCCGTCTGGGGATAAATTGTTTTTCGGAAAGGGTTGTTAACCCCTTCCTAGCTCATATTGGATAAGTTACAGTTTTCACTTGTCCCGGCCTGTTGCCGGCTCTCCTCCCTCTCATTGACCATAATCAGCTAGGAAGCAGGAATGTAACTTCTCCCCCTTCTCAACTTTTGGGAAATCTCCCTGATCTGTTTTCCATCTGCTCGCTAGAAATAGCAGTAATGGGGCTGCCTTCCAGATCATCCTGGAAAAACAATTTGGTTTAGTAAGACGTTATTCAGACTGACCAGGTACAAATCGTGCTCCATTTAAGTGTATGTTCACATTGGGGGGGGATAGACTGCGGAATGTTCAGACTGAATTTTTCAAGTTAAAACCACTTTGTGCTTTTTTTGGGGGGGGAGTTTTGTGTTTTTTTCAGACTGATTTTTGATTGAACAGCGCCTAGTTTGTAGCAGATTCCAGCTGGATCAGTTTCAAGGGTGACGAGCCCTTTTTTTTTTTTTTTTTTTTTTTTTTTTTTTTTTTGTTCCCACAGTAATTTTTCAAAATTATTTTTCGGACAAAAAAAAAAAGCCTCATTATGTGTACAGCAAAGTGGATTTCCTATAGAAATGTATTCGTAGAGTTTTTGAGGATGATTTTGGAGAGGATCTGCTCCAAAAACTCTTCTAAAATAACCTAAGGTTATGTGCACTCAGTTTTGGCTCAAAAAACTAAGCAGAAAAATCAAAAGTTTTGGAAGAGTTTTGAGATTTGGAGGAAGATTTGGCTCAGTTTCTGCTCCAAAAACTCCATAAACTTCTTTCAGTTTAATAAGGGTTAAATAGTAAAGGCTGATCGATCGTGTTTGTCTAATGATGCAATGCAAGGAGGAGAAGAGTCTGGCCGGTATACGGGTGCTTCATATTCTACATTCCTGGTCTTGTCGGTGGCGGTAAAGACATTTCTCAGTGCCACGATTTTTTTAATTTTTTTTGCTAAGTCTACGGATATTAAGACTCAGTAACTACAAATTCCGGCATGATCTCTGGCTGTCACCACCCTATACCCAGAAGGGGTTAACTAATGCAAAAAAAAAAAGTCAGACCTAGTTATTCTGTACAGGGGTCCGAGGCCCACCCATTTGGCATGGCTCCTGGGAGTTGGTGCGATGCAGCTGTGTCTCTCACTCCGATTTCAGTCCCCATTAGTGGTTATTGTTCGGCCAGCTGCAGCCACCTCTGTCTGGTGGGATATTATTACTGTTTGTATTAGCAGCGGAAATCAGGTTTCCGAGCATTCGCCGAGTTGGTTTTTTTTTTTTTCTCTCAGTTTAACTCTTTTTTTTTTTTTATTATCATGCAACGGCTCAATACGGTCATTTCCTTCCTGCTGTGATTAAGTAACTCATTTTTAACCCAAACTTATTTTTTAAATTCTATAAAAATAAAAAAAGAAATAAAAAAAATTTCCCAAAAATATTTCAGAACCAAAATGGTTAAGATCAGCAGAGAATTTTTATTTTACATGTAATGCAAAACAATTAAAATGTATTAATTATTAGATAGGAGGATCAGAAACTTTTTGAAATCTAAACCATTTATTAGAAGTATTGTAACTCCAAGTTGTAATACCAGATCCAACCTATAACCAAGAGTGGCGCCATTACTTTAGAAGAAAAAAAAAAGGCAGCTCCATCTTTCTAATTTTTTGTGCTCATTTAGCCCCTTTAAATATGCTGAGTAGCTTCATCTTCATCGGTCCTCTCGAGGTTTATACCCTCTTCTACCTGCAGTACACGTCTTTCCTTCTTTATTCTGTAGCTTTCTATTATTTACATATCACTTTCCTCCCCAATTTCCACCATACCATTCATTCCTCGAAGCCTCTAGTGGAAAACAAGCCTTTCTGATAGCTCATCGGTGAAATTTTTCCAAAATTTTTTACAAAATTTGTCGAATGCTTGCTGCATTTAGTGCAATTTTTGGGGTGCCAAATTGTATAGGTTTACATCTGATTTTTTTTTTTTAATGTATTGTTGACTTCCCTTGGCTGTTCTTAGTATTTAGCCTCCCAGGATTCGATACTGTGCAAGATCTATAAACCAGGTTTGCCAAGATCATGAAATATCCTTACACCAATATCTTCAAGATTTCAAGGCATGAATCCACTTGAATTTTTGATTCTCGGCATTGGCTTTGATGACTTTTTTTTTTCGCTTTTGAACCCCCTTTACCATGTCTTCTCATATTAGGAGATGGCTTATATTCTACACACTGGAATGTTCAAAGGAGACCAATCACCATTTCCTCTAAGAAAGTGCACAAGTAACGGTAGACCGCCATTATATGACTAGTTTCTTTCCTGTAGAAACCAGTAAAATCGCTGTATCCTACAAGCCCTGCCATCAAAATGGCTGCCTTTATAGGCTACGGAACATGGATACATAATAATACATAAAAGACACAGCACAATATCACACGCTCAATGCTCTCCTAACCGCAATAAGCTTTCTTTTTCTGCCATGGTCATGGTCAACCGGGTGGAAACAACCATGGGGAGAAAAAAATGTACAAGGGCCTCATTTCCATTTGCATAGAAATCTCCAAACCACGAAAAATAATAAAATTCGTATTTAGCCACATTATCCCACGAGAAGGATTTATATATAATATATAAAATAAAAAAAATGCTTCTACTTAAACACACGCTTACGAAACGCATCTTAGGACAGACTGCAGGTCACGGAGCACACATACACAACAGGATTAGGACTCTTGTTAGTGGTCATCGGTGGGTGCGGATTTTCCTTTTCGTTCCCCGTCCCTCTTCCCTCCCCAATCTCTACGCCTGCGGTGGGATAACCCAGGGTGAGACCAGGGAGGCACAAGGTAAACAAGAGGGATAGAATATCGGAAACCAAATAGGATTAAGTCTTCTCTCTTTCTCCTCTAGAAAGGTCTTCAGGCTTTCTTTGGTGGTGGGGCCAATTTGATGATTTCTTCTTCTGAAGGCTGCCTTATAATATCTAAAAAAAAACAAATATATTTCTTACATTTTTCGCATTAAAATAACTAAGCTTTATATCAGGTGGATGTCCCAAAAGCCTAAAAGACCTCAACCCTAAGTGGACTTCCTAGCACCTTCCTATTCTCAAGCACTGAAAGCCAATGCTTCCATGACCAAGAGGCCACACATGGTTGATTGATCTTCATCCAACTTTATGGAGGAACAGTCATGCTTGGAAACCATTAGATGCTCATGAAGAACTGTGACTATCCAACAACTTTTCTATAGACCAAGGTTTGGGGAAGGTGGTATAAGTTGTGTAGGGTTCTCCAAGTCCCTAAGTGTCACTTGAAGGTCTAGACTTAACTTTATTCACCCAGATGATGGTGCCTAGACAAGATACACCTTTGAATCCTTCTAGAAACCAAAAGCATTGTATTTTATTTTTTAGATGGTCTTCAATGCTTCTAGAGTGTCATTTGATGTCTTCTCAACCTCTAGTTCGTCATGATTCCTTCCAAACTTTATTCCTCTATCTGACCAAAAGTCATCATGTTGAGACAACAAATTTATGGCTCATTTATATCAACTATTACCATTTGTAAATGTACACCGAGGGCCCTGATGATGATGGAAAATCAGGTCTTCAGGATAATATACAGTACCTTTGTATTTCTTAGCACTAGGGATCCGAGTGAGTTTCGTGTCGAGTTCTTCTTCTGCTGAAATTTTCAAAACTTTGGTCCTGTAGTCGATGACCATGGTGAGAAGGTCGGGACGTCGAGAGATCTCGAAAATGTGTTCTATGTATGCAAGATTATCTGGAAATAATAAAAAAAATTAAACTAAAATACCAAAGCTCAAAATAGCATCATCAGGAATATGATGTGAGCCTTGAGCACCAAACTACTTAGGACCCCATACACATTTGATCAAAGTCTGCCAAATCTGTCATTCTTTGAAAAATTGGATGACTCTTCCCTGACAGATGAAGCAGGGGAGAGAAGTATTGGGCTCTAAGCCTGAACTCCTGATCATTTGGTTGTCTCTAGAGGTAGGTCGCCACCAGAGGTGTCTGGCACCAGTTTACTCCACCAACCCTTAGGCTACCCATTGAAAACTCATGTGTATGGGGGCTGGTCGAGACCAAACGAGTGTCTGTGTGACATCTATTGGCATCTTTCGATCAGTGAACTCCATGTTATCAAAGCATGCTGGGAATTGAAGTTTTACTTCAGCTTGAGAGCCACAGGTTGGAGACCAATGACGTAGAGACGTGTCTGAAAATAAGGATGCTGTATGATCGCTTTCGACTTATTAGCTCACAGTACAGCTGTTTATGGCACCTATTAATATATCAGTAAGGTGCCTTAAAGGGATTGTCCAAGGATAGAAAAACATGGCTGCTTTTCCCAAAAACAGTGTCAAATCAGTCTAGAGGTTGTGTGCGGTATTGCAGCTCAGTTCTTTTCATTTCAGTAGAGATGAGCAACAAAACAAACACAACCTATAAAGAGGAGAAAAAAATACATAAAATCTAATAAAAAAAATATACAAAACGTACAAAAATATAAAGTCTGGAATTAAATAAAAGCTTTTTAGAGATAAATAATACACGACGATAACTTGATATTAACGGAAAGGAAATTTCTCCCCGTGCTTTCAGAGAGGCCTAATTGTCACATTGGGTTGGCAGACAAGAGCCTGATGTCCGGGTGACACAAGGTACAATGCCTCACTTGTTCAGATTTCGAATGGTTCAGGCTTTCACGGATTGTTCTACTGGATAACAAAGGCCGAGTCCCCGACTTTACTGGTGAATACATGACCCTGTCCTGGCACTTCTACCCCCGTCCATCGCTGCCACCGCCGGTCACATCCTTGTACATGTCTTTAGAGGTTGGTTTTCATGTTTCTTGCACTCAGGAAAACCCTCTGTTAGATCCTCTATCTTGTGATATATTATTGATACAGCTCCTTCACGGGATCCCAATGTCTTGACAAACTCAGTCCAGAGAACTAGTTGTGAATAATGCATACCGTACATGCCTCCGCTCCGTGCGTGGGAATTTTGGAGTCTCCAGAAAGATGAGAACGACTGGGTTCTGTATTCTATGGATGTAGCAGAGCTGCGTTTTGGATGCAGCAGAGCTGCGTTTTGGATGCAGCAGAGCTAAGGTATGAACACAGCAGAGCTGAGTTATGAGCGCAGCAGAGCTGAGTTATGGATGTGCAGAGCTGAGTTATGGATGAAGAAGCAGAGCTGAGTCATGGATGTAGAGAAGCTGGGTTATGGATGCAGCAGAACTGAGTTATGAAAGCTGCAAAGCTGAGTTATGGATACAACAGAGCTGAGTTATGGATGCAACAGAGTGGATTTATGGATGCAACAGAGCTGAGTTATGGATCTAACAGAGCTGAGTTATGGATGCAGTAGAGCTGAGTTATGGATGCAGCAGAGCTAAGTTATGGATCTAACAGCTGAGTTATGGATGCAACAAAGCTGAGTTATGGATATAACAGAGCTGAGTTATGGATGTAACAGAGCTGAGTTATGGCTCGAGCAGAAGCAGAGCTAAGTTATGGATGTAGAGAAGCTGAGTTATGGATTTAGCAGCAGAAAAGCTGAGTTATGGATGTGCAGAGCTGAGTTATGGATGGAGAAGAAGCAGAGCTGAGTTATGGATATAGCAGAGCTGAGTTGATCATTTTACACACCTCAAAGTGACCTTTCATACTTTCTGGAATAAGGGGGGACCTCACTGACTGCCAGAAGAGACAGCAAAGCTCTGGGACCACATCAAACCTGCCTATTTTGGGAGTTTTTCTTTTCATTCAGAGAGGTGGTATATAGACATGAAGGGATGTGTCTACAGCAACAAAAATTTCCGACTGTCCCATTGACAGTGAAAGGAGTGGAGGTCGAGCATGCTCATGCTGAGCATACGTTCTGGCTGTCCTGGAGCCTCGATGTTGATCTGATGTGCTGTATCTTTTTTATTCGTCCGGGAAATTTATGAATAAATTGACAAGTTGGCGTTACCACATAAGGGAACGTGTCCCTACAACATTCAGCCCCTGTCCGCCCCGTGCTGACAGAGACCGTGTAGCTCGAATATTGTAACAGAGGGACAACATAATGTGGTTATAATAAAACTCCATCTAGATTTTTTTTCCATGTGGAATTAAAAAAATGTAAAACAAAAGAAAAGAAAGTTTCCCTTTCAGGCCGATTCTGACCCTTCCATTAAGGCGAGGTCTCCATTCAGCCTCGCGTCTCGTGGCAGAGTATCGGACTGGTTCATTAAATTGTGCCCTGGCACAAGCTGTCTCCGTCCCTTGATGGCTTCACGATACCGCTTTCGCTCGCAGATCAAAAAACCTCAAATTTGCTCGGCGTTACGAGGACGGAGCGCCACGTTGCCAGGGAACCAGGTTGGCAACCAGATGCCGAAGCTCAGGAAAGGTCACCCGGATCCGGCGCTTGGATGTAGAGAGAAATGTCACTTTAATTATTGTGTGAAAATAACAATCTCCTGTGCAAACAAGACCGGAGATAAGAGAGGGGAGGCATGTGGCCTTTCAACGTCCCCGACCAGAACCACCACAAAGGTCTCCGTATCAGTCATCCGTCATGGCCGCCGTTCTTCTCTTTCTTTATACACCCGTATTAGGAAACATGGCTGCTTTCTTCTTAAAACACCGCCTCCCCTTTCCACAGGTTGTGTGTGGTATTACACTTTAGCCACATTCGCTTTATCCCCTTCTCTCCCGGACGTTTTTTTTTATTTATGTTTTCCGCTTTGGTTTTATTGCTTCTCCTCTTCCAGGTGCCACAATGATGTCACTTTACCATTGACATAACCCTGGAAACCAAATAGTACAGCGTGATGGCGCCACGAGGCGGGCGATGGTGTGTGCCCAAAACGGCGCGTCACCAGTGTTATCAGGGGTTAAATAACACCTTTATCGGGAGTGGGCTCAGGCCCACAGCCCACCCCGTACACCCTGACTGCCCACCCACAGCCACAGCCCACCCCGTACACCCTGACAGCCCATCCGACGTGTACATCACTCCTCAGGAAGGGCTTTTCCATAGCAACCAATCAGCGCTCAGCTTTCATTTCTAAACAGGCTCAGGTAAAAAGATAGCTGCGCTGTGATTGGTTGCTGTATATTTTAATTTTTTTAAATTTTTTTTGCTTTTATTTGAGGGGCCATGGATACGGCCCCTCAAAAATTGGAGATATGGGTGTCCTGCCACATCGATATGGTGGTGCGGTTCATTGTATGCCGCTATGTATGATGTAGGTTTTTTTTTCACCTTGAGGCATTAAATAAATGTTGGTTTAGGAGATGACAAGGGGTTAAACAATTTCCACAGTGGCGGGGGAGCCGCATCGCTGGCCGTGGTCCCTCCGACAGGCATTGGCATAGCAACAGAAGACTCCAGCGAGGACCTGACCGGCGCTGAGCTGGGAACTGATGTAAAGGCCTCGGTACGATCCCCTCCCTCCTCCTGCGCCACAGGACACTACCGCTCCTGTAATTATTCCTTCTCCTCGACTAATGTCACCGACAGAGGAAGTAGCCTCCATCTGTGAAAAAGTGCGCAAAGGTGTCGGAGATATTGTGATATATCATGACCCTCCACTTTTGTCTGTTTGTTCTAGAACAACCTGGAAACCATCAGCAAGAAGCTGTAGACTGAGATCCAAAGCCCATGTTTTAATGATGCTGTATTTATTAAAGATACTAGATGGTGGCCCGATTCTAACGCATCGGGTATTCTAGAATATGTATGCGGCAGACCGGGCGCAATCAGCAGAGCGCTGTTTAAATTTGGCGCCAAAATCGCTGATTGGTCGCGGCCGGCAACCGCGACCAATCAGCAAAGCGGTGTTGAAATTTGGCGACTATATCGCTGATTGGTCACGGCCGGCAACCGCGACTAATCAGCAGAGCGGGGTTTAAATTTTGCGCCAATAATGCTGATTGGTCGCGGCCAGCGAACGCGACCAATCAGCAGAGCGGGGTTTAAATTTTGCGCCAATAATGCTGATTGGTTGCGGTCGGCGGTCGTGACAAATCAGCAAAGCGGTGTTTAAATTTGGCGCCAATAATGGTGATTGGTCACGGCCGCGACGCAGAGCGGTGTTTAAATTTGGCGGCAATAATGCTGATTAGTCGCGGCCGGCAACCGCGACCAATCAGCAGAGCGGGGTTTCAATCTGGCGCCAAAATCGCTGATTGGTGGCGGCCGGCGGTCGCGACCAATCAGCAGAGCGGGGTTTAAATTTGGCGCCAATAATGCTGATTGGTCGCAATCGCCGGCCGCGACCAATCAGCAGAGCGGTGTTTAAATTTGGCGCCAAAATCGCTGATTGGTCGCGGCTGGCCACCGCGACCAATCAGCAGAGCGTTGTTTAAATTTGACGCCAATCTCGCTGATTGGTCACGGCTGGAGTCCGCGACCAATCAGCAGAGCGTTGTTTAAATTTGGCGCTAATCTCGCTGATTGGACGCGTCTGGCGTCCGCAACCAATCAGCAGAGCGTTGTTTAAATTTGGCACCAAGCTCGCTGATTGGTCGCGTCTGGCGTCCGCGACCAATCAGCACTGCAGTGTTTAAATGTGGCGGCAAGATCGGTGATTGGTCGCCGGCAGCGGCTGCGACCAATCAGCAGAGCGGTGTTTAACTTTAGCGCCTAGATCACTAATTGGTCACGTGCGGAGAGCGCGACCAATCAGCGAATCGTATTGGTGAGGACCGGGGAGCGGAATCGTATTAGTGAGGACCGGGGAGCGCCGCTGCCTGTGCGGCTACTTCCGCTGCGAGAAGCCGGGAGATGAGCGACTGCTCGCAGCAGAAGTATCCCGACCCGCAGCGCCGCTCCCCGGTCCTCCCTTGACACCCTAGCCGCTGATGTCCCCATAGTATCCGCATGGTGTTACAAAGGTCCGGACATTTGTGTTAAAAATCGCTGATTGGTCGCGGGCGCTGCCCGCGACCAATCACCAATTTGGGCGCCAAATTTAAATATTGGCCGCGACCAATCACCGATCTTGGTTCCACATTTAAACACCGCTGTGCTGATTGGTCACGGACGCTATTTAAATGTGGCGACAAAATCGGTGATTGGTCGCGCCCAGCGTCGGCGACCAATCAGCACAGCGGTGTTTAAATGTGGAGCCAAGATCGGTGATTGGTCGCGGCCGATATTTAAATTTGGCGCCCAAATCGATGATTGGTCGAGGGCAGCGTCCGCGACCAATCAGCACAGTAGTGTTTAACTTTTGCGGTAAGATCAGTGATTGGTCGGGTCCGAAGACCGCGACCAATCATCGAATCGTCTTGGTGAGGACCTAGTCCTCCCTTCCGCATGGAGGTCAGCGACGCCGGCGGTCCTTCCGTTGCTACCGGCCGGGAGATGAGCGCCTCGCGCCGCTCATCTCCCGGCTGCATCTCCGTCCCGCAGATGGGTCCGGCGGTCGAGGTCCTTCTGCTGGTACCGGCCGGGAGATGAGCGCCTCGCGGCGCTCATCTCCCGGCTGCATCTCCGCTGAGCTCCGTCCCGCAGATGAACCGCTAACGGACGCCATTTTTTTTCAGAAATCCCGCGGCGCTGATTGGCCGCTGCCGGAACAATGAGCGACGCGGGATTTCCAGGACAGACAGACAGACAGACGGGATAAGACAATTATATAGAAGATAAGTTTTAACGCCAGCTTGCTGATGGTTTTCACTTTACCTAGAACCATAAATAACTCCATTGCCTATCTCCAGGGCACAGTTTATTCTAAAAAGTGAAAAGTAGATTAGGCCCCATTCATTTAGAAATTATCTCCGGCACCCGCTGTATTCAGACCTTACCTTTTGCTAATTTATCGTGTTTTTCCAGGTAGTTGAACCAGTCTTGGCAGGAGGTGATTTCCTCACTTTTCTCGCTGGGGATATCCTCCTTGCAGGCTGATTTTAATTGGTCTAGATCCTCGTTGGTAATGTTTTCAGTAAGCTCCTGCAGCAAATTGCCGTACTCCTCCATGGCCGCCTAGACACAAGAAGGAGGCATTAGAGAATATGCCTGCCCCTGATGGACAACAATATCACCTCTATAACACTGCCCCCTATGTACAAAAATATAACTACTATAACACTGCCCCCTATGTACAAGAATATAACTACTATAACACGGCCCCCTATGTACAAGAATATAACTACTATAATACTGCCCCCTATGTACAAGAATATAACTACTATAATACTGCCCCTTATGTACAAGAATATAACTACTATAACACTGCCCCTTATGTACAAGAATATAACTACTATAATACTGCTCCTATGTACAAGAATATAACTACTATAATACTGCCTCCTATGTACAAGACTATAAGTACTATAATACTGCTCCTATGTACAAGAATATAACTACTATAATACTGCCCCTATGTACAAGAATATAACTATTATAATACTGCCCCTATGTACAAGAATATAACTACTATAATACTGCACCTATGTACAAGAATATAACTACTATAATACTGCCTCCTATGTACAAGAATATAAGTACTATAATACTGCTCCTATGTACAAGAATATAACTACTATAGTACTGCCCCCTATGTACAAAAATATAACTACTATAATACTGCCCCTATGTACAAGAATATAACTACTATAATACTGCTCCTATGCACAAGAATATAACTACTATAATACTCCTCCTATATACAGGAATATAACTTCTATAATACTGCTCCCTATGTACAAGAATATAACTACTATAATACTGCTCCCTATGTACAAGAATATAACTACTATAATACTGCTCCTATGTACAAGAATATAACTACTATAATACTGCCCCCTATGTACAAGAATATAACTACTATAACACTGCCCCCTATGTACAAGAATTTAACTACTATAACACGGCCCCTATGTACAAGAATATAACTACTATAATACTGCCCCCTATGTACAAGAATATAACTACTATAATACTGCCCCTTATGTACAAGAATATAACTACTATAACACTGCCCCCTATGTACAAGAATATAGCTATTATAATACTGCCCCTATGTACAAGAATATAACTACTATAATACTGCCCCTATGTACAAGAATATAACTACTATAATACTGCACCCTATGTACAAGAATATAACTACTATAATACTGCCCCTATGTACAAGAATATAACTACTATAATACTGCACCCTATGTACAAGAATATAACTACTATAACACGGCCCCCTATGTACAAGAATATAACTACTATAATACTGCCTCTATATACAAGAATATAACTACTATAACACGGCCCCCTATGTACAAGAATATAACTACTATAATACTGCCTCTATGTACAAGAATATAACTACTATAATACTGCTCCTATATACAAGAATATAACTACTATAATACTGCCCCTATGTACAAGAATATAACTACTATAATACTGCCCCTATGTACAAGAATAGAACTACTATAATACTGCCCCCTATCTACAAGAATATAACTACTATAATACTGCCCCTATGTACAAGAATATAACTACTATAACACTGCCCCCTATGTACAAGAATATAACTACTATAATACTGCCCCTATGTACAAGAATATAACTACTATAATACTGCCCCTATGTACAAGAATATAACTACTATAACACTGCTGTGTACAAGAATATAACTACTATAATACTGCTCCTATATACAAGAACATAACTACTATACAACTCCTGGCAAAAATTATGGAATCACCGGGCTCGGAGGATGTTCATTCAGTTGTTTAATGTTGTTGAAAAAAAGCAGATCACAGACATAGCACAAAAATAAAGTCATTTCAAATGGCAACTTTAGGGCTTTAAGAAACACCTAAATAAATCAAGATTAAAAATGTGGTACTCAGTAAGGGTAATTTTTTTCAGACCAAGCAGAGGGAAAAAATTATGGAATCACTCAATTCTGAGGAAAAAATTATGGAATCATGAAAAACAAACACACAAAAGAACACTCCAATACATCACTAGTATTTTGTTGCACCACCTCTGGCTTTAATAACAGCTTGCAGTCTCTGAGGCATGGACTTAATGAGTGACAAACAGTACTCTTCATCAATCTGGCTCCAACTTTCTCTGATTGCTGTTGCCAGATCAGCTTTGCAGGTTGGAGCCTTGTCATGGACCATTTTCTTCAACTTCCACCAAAGATTTTCAATTGGATTGAGATCCGGACTATTTGCAGGTCATGACATTGACCTTATGTGTCTTCTTTCAAGGAATGTTTTCACAGTTTTTGCTCTATGGCA
Organism: Phyllobates terribilis; assembly: GCF_046119375.1. NCBI lineage: Eukaryota > Metazoa > Chordata > Amphibia > Anura > Dendrobatidae > Phyllobates > Phyllobates terribilis. The sequence goes on from NW_027362767.1 coordinate 146,185,941, forward strand.
GGATGCATTATCATCTTGAAAAATGATGTCATCATCCCCAAACATCCTTTCAATTGATGGGATAAGAAAACTGTCCAAAATATCAATGTAAACTTGGGCATTTATTGAAGATGTAATGACAGCCATCTCCCCAGTGCCTTTACCTGACATGCAGCTCCATATCATCAATGACTGTGGAAATTTGCATGTTCTCTTCATACAGTCATCTTTATAAATCTCATTGGAACGGCACCAAACAAAAGTTCCAGCATCATCACCTCGCCCAATGCAGATTCGCGATTCATCACTGAATATGACTTTCATCCAGTCATCCACAGTCCACGATTGCTTTTCCTTAGCCCTTTGTAACCTTGTTTTTTTCTGTTTAGGTGTTAATGATGACTTATGTTTAGCTTTTCTGTATGTAAATCCCATTTCCTTTAGGCGGTTTCTTACAGTTCGGTCACAGACATTGACTCCAGTTTCCTCCCATTCGTTCCTCATTTGGTTTGTTGTGCATTTCCTGTTTTGGAGACATATTGCTTTAAGTTACCAGTCTTGACGCTTTGATGTCTTCCTTGGTCTACCAGTATGTTTGCCTTTAACAACCTTCCCATGTTGTTTGTATTTGGTCCAGATTTTAGACACAGCTGACTGTGAACAACCAACATCTTTTGCAACACTGAGTGATGATTTACCTTCTTTTAAGAGTTTGATAATCCTATCCTTTGTTTCAATTGACATCTCTTGTGTTGGAGCCATGATTCATGTCAGTCCACTTGGTGCAACAGCTCTCCAAGGTGTGATCACTCCTTTTTAGATGCAGACTAATGAGCAGATCTAATTTGATGCAGGTGTTAGTTTTGGAAATGAAAATTTGCAGGGTGATTCCATAATTTTTTCCTCAGAATTGAGTGATTCCATAATTTTTTCCCTCTGCTTGGTCTGAAAAAAAAATGACCCTTACTGAGTAACACATTTTTAATCTTGATTTCTTTTAGCATTTCTCAAAGCCATAGAGTTGCCATTTGAAATTACTTTAGTTTTGTGCCATGTCTGTGATCTGCTTTTTTTCAACAACATTAAACAACTGAATGAACATCCTCCGAGCCCGGTGATTCCATAATTTTTGCCAGGGGTTGTAGTACTGCCCCCTATGTACAATAATATAACTACTATAATACTGCCCCTATGTATAAAAATATAACTACTATAATACTGCCCCCTATATACAAGAATATAACTACCATAATACTGCTCCCTATATACAAGAATATAACTACTATAATACTGCTTCTATGTACAAGAATATAACTACTATAATACTGCCCCCTATGTACAAGAGTATAACTACTATAATACTGCTCCTATGTACAAGAATATAACTACTATAATACTGCCCCCTATGTACTAGAATATAACTACTAGAATACTGCTCCCTATGTACAAGAATATAACTACTATAATACTGCCCCTATGTACAAGAATATAACTACTATAATACTGCCCCTATGTATAAAAATATAACTACTATAATACTGCCCCCTATGTACAAGAATATAACTACTATAATACTGCCCCCTATATACAAGAATATAACTACTATAATACTGCTCCCTATATACAAGAATATAACTACTATAATACTGCCCCCATGTACAAGAATATAACTACTATAATACTGCTCCTATGTACAAGAATATAACTACTATAATACTGCTCCTATGTACAAGAATATAACTACTATAATACTGCTCCTATGTACAAGAATATAACTACTATAATACTGCCCCCTATATACAAGAATATAACTACTATAATACTGCTCCCTATATACAAGAATATAACTACTATAATACTGCCCCCATGTACAAGAATATAACTACTATAATACTGCCCCCTATGTACAAGAATATAACTACTATAATACTGCCCCTATGTACAAGAATATAACTACTATAATACTGCCCCCTATGTACAAGAATATAACTACTATAATACTGCCCCTATGTACAAGAATATAACTACTATAATACTGCCTCCATATGTAAGAAAATAGCTATAATGTCTATGTAATACTGTACATGATGTGTGAGCTCATTATTGGAGCTATTCTCGCAGTCCTTTGTGTTATTTGTGTTCAGGATGTGATGGAAATAACAGATTGGATGACAGTTGTGTGAGCTCCCGCCACTGTCATGGTGTCCTTAGTGTGTCAGCTTGTCGCGCACAGTCTCTGGCATTGGCAGAGTGGAGGTGATGAAGTGTTAATGACACAACACCCTTCAGTGTTCCAGTTTGTCTTCATACTTCACTCCCCTTATGCTGAGATAAGAATTCTCTACATTCCTATGGTTTCACAGCTTCAGCCTCCCTGATGAGAACTGTCTATTGTCTGTGCTCTGTCATAGGCCACTGGAAGTAGTGACAACGCTAAGTTCCCACATCCCTCATTCATCGCTCTTCACTTGTCTCCCACTATTACCTATTCTACACTAATGAGTCCATACAAGGGAGAAACAGGTTTCACGCAGTTTGATTTCTCCAAACTTGGCTATTGTGGAAATAGCCTTAACCTTGTTATGCAGATGACAAGAACTTATCCTCAACTGAAGAGTCAAAAAAAGAGGAGAAACGGGATGTCCACATGTTTAATTTGTGAAATTGATCCCAAACATTTGCCCATTCAATGTGTCATTGAAATTGCACTAATTGCTTTCAGATTACACCTGCCTGCCTTACACTAATGAGTCCAAAGAAGGGTGAAACATGAGAGTCCGAATTCTTCAAAACTATCCTTTATTTTGCACTTCTTCACTTGCAGACTACAGTAACCGATCCTACAGTAAGGAGTCTAAGAAACAATGCAACTGGTTGTCTACAGGTTGATGGCTACCAACATGTCAAAATGTTTAAGACCCATCACATAATTTTGGAGTCATTCCCATAACAACCACCACATCCTTTTCTTACTCTAATGACTTTAAACAAGTGTGAAGCATACTCATGATGACAACAAGCTGTCCCACACTGAGTCCAAACAATGGTGTAACAGATTCCCAACCACAACAACTTGTCCTGCACTGATGAGCTGAAAGAAGGGTGAAGGAAGTTCTCAACCACAACAACCTGTCCTGCACTGATGAGCTGAAAGAAGGGTGACAGAAATTCCCAACTACAACAACCTGTCCTGCACTGATGAGCTGAAAGAAGGGTGAAAGAAGTTCTCAACCACAACAACCTGTCCTGCACTGATGAGCTGAAAGAAGGGTGACAGAAATTCCCAACCACAACAACCTGTCCTGCACTGATGAGCTGAAAGAAGGGTGAAAGAAGTTCTCAACCACAACAACCTGTCCTGCACTGATGAGCTGAAAGAAGAGTGACAGAAATTCCCAACCACAACAACCTGTCCTGCACTGATGAGCTGAAAGAAGAGTGACAGACGTTCCCAACCACAACAACCTGTTCTGTACTGATGAGCCGAAAGAAGTTCCTAACCACAATACCTATCCTTCGGGAATATGTCTAAACAAGTGTGAAGCATATTGTTGATGACAACAAGCTGTCCCACACTGAGTCCAAACAAGGGTGTAACAGATTCCCAACCAAAACAACCTGTCCTGCACTGATGAGCTGAAAGAAGGGTGACAGAAATTCCCAACCACAACAACCTGTCCTGCACTGATGAGCTGAAAGAAGGGTGAAAGAAGTTCTCAACCACAACAACCTGTTCTGCACTGATGAGCTGAAAGAAGGGTGTCAGAAATTCCCAACTACAACAACCTGTCCTGCACTGATGAGCTGAAAGAAGGATGAGAGAAGTTCCCAACCACTACAACCTGTGCTGCACTGATGAGCTGAAAGAAGGGTGACAGACGTTCCCAACCACAACAACCTGTCCTGCACTGATGAGCTGAAAGAAGAGTGACAGACGTTCCCAACCACAACAACCTGTCCTGCTTGGATGAGCTCAAAGAAGTTCCCAACCACAATAACCTATCCTTCGGGAATAATTCTACCCAAGTGAAACAGTTTCCTAACCACAACATTCTTCTCTGTACTAATGAGATTAAACAAGGGTGAAACAGGTTCCAGAGTACAACAACCTGTCCTACGCTAATGCTTCCAAAGAAGGGGGAAACAAGTTTTCGGCTACAACAAACTGTCCTGCTCTAATGAAGGTTGAACCATGTTCGTGACTATAACAGTGCTGCTCTAATGAAAGGTGAAATGGGTTCCTGTCTACAACAACCTGTCCTGTGCTAATGAGGGTGAAACAAGTTTTTGACAACAATAAACTGTCCAGCTCTAATGAAGGGTGAAACAGGATCCCGTGTACAACAACGTGCCCTGCGCTAAAGGACCAAAAAAGGGTGAAATTGGTTCACAACCACAACAGTCTCCGCTGCACTAATGAGTCTATACAAGGGTGAAACAGGTTGTCAACTTCAACAATCTTTCCTGCTGTAATAAAGGGTAAAACAGGTTCCAACGTGGCAGAAAAATGGAAAAGCAATCCACTCCATTCCCCGCACATATCCCCTGCATACCGCAAAGATGTCCCGTCTGAAGGAATAAAGGACTTTTTAGAAAAAAGATTTGGTGAGTGCTGCTTTTCCATTTTTCTGCCATATGTGAACTTTCTCTTGATCTGCGCTTATGCACCACCATAAAATCCTTAAAAGCTGTTTTATATGAAAGTTTAGAATTTTTAAAAGCATGTTACAGTTTAGTGCCATATAACGTCTCTCACCAAATACATGGAAAACAGGTTCCTGCCTACAACAACCTTTCCTGTGCTAATGAGTCTAAACAAGGGTGAAACACGTTTTTGACCACAATAAACTGTCCTGCTCTAATGAAGGGTGGTACAGGTTCCCAAACATAACCTGTCCTGCTATAATGAGTCCAAATAAGTGTGAAATGACAGGAGTTGTGTCCAATTATATAAAAAATATCTAATATTTGGCTGTAAAACAACAATGTCCTGTCCTAAACTGATGAAGTAACGGGTGGATCACCCATTAAATAAAGCTCTGTGTAAATCCACATAGGGTCATGAGTGGAGGGTAGTGTTCATAAGTTTAAGAATCATTCGGATCATATGGCAAGAGATTGGTTATGGCAGATATCCCGTCTATAAGCTGCAATGTAAGTATTATTACCCAGAAGTCTGTTCTCTGTACATCCTCAATGTACTAATTTTGGATCTATTCTAAAAAAAAAAAAAAATAGCCCCTTAATATCATCAACTCCATGTAAAGCCGGCGCTGCCTGACGTGAACTGAATGTGTTACCTCCGTGCTCACAGCTCAGGGAAAACTAATTAACAGTTATTAACTGCATCTTTACAGTAGATTGCATGGGAGACATAGGGGGAGGGGCGGATCTGAAGGGTGTGAAGACAAATGGTAGAAAAAAAGTGGAGCAGCAACATCCGGGATGATGTGCACGGCCGGTGAGCGCCACCGTCACCCTGCAGCACTGTAATAGATGCTGATATAATGAGATTACACGTGCTCTGCTATTTCATGATGGTGTATTAATTAGCTTGAACATCTCTGTCTCTGTGTCAGCCATGAAAATTAATTGGCTAACGAGCAGAGCGGCAGGTTAATTTGGTAAAATTGGAATGATCTGGGGGGGGGGGATTTATGTTAGAAACATTTTTTTTTAAAGGAACACTCCAGGGGAAAATTCCACACTGTGTTATTTCTACAGCAGTATCCGCAGGGGTGGAGCCTGATGCTGGGACTCTTGGATTGGTGGGTTCTGTGTCAAGCTCCACCCCCGCAGACCCTGACCTAGAAATAATACTTGTTATTGTCTCACTACTATAGACAATCGATACAAGGTCTCCCCCAACACTAAAGACATTGAGAAGGAGGGACTTTAAGGTGATGAGGTCCTTTTTCCAAGAACTCAGATTAAAGTGGTGGTTTATTGGTTGGACCCTGTGAGAACTCCTGTGATAGGTCGTGTAGATTTTGAGGGAAGTACCATTTGCCCAGTGCACATCCTACAGGAGGCCGGATCCGGCAGTTCCCCTGGCCGGTTGTGACACTGACAGCCAGTTCCCTATACTCAATTGTACCCGCATCTGTCAGGCGCGAGTACAATAAGAGTTCTTACCACCGGCGCTTCCTGGGTCAGGGCATGATCCGATCACCTGATCACGCTGCTGATATCACCCCTGCACCGCAGAGGAGGATGACGATGAGGAAATTGCTCCGACAGAGCCGAAGATACTGAAGAGATAAATGAGGAAAGCTGGAATGTTGAGGTAAAAGTGTGGGAGAAAAGGTGTGAGGAGACATTATGGTGGTGTGATGAGGCACAGTGTAGAGACTGGGCAGAGTGGGAGCAATATAGAGAGGGGGCAGCGTTGGGAAACAGTGATAGGGCACGGTATGTGGGAAAGTATGCAGGGGGATGTGAGTAGGGGGCATAGTATGGAAGGGGGCAGCGTGGTGGGAGGCACATAAGATACAAACAGTGTGGAGGCCATGTACCATAAGGACAGTGTGGCGGTTATAGCTAATAATGTACCATAAGAAGGATAGTGTGGGGTGATATTTTATGCAGGGATAATAGTGAGTACCAATTATTCACGAACATCGAACAGGGAGTATATTTTTTATTTAGGAGCATTATAATGACACTGACATTTTTAAGGTACGGTGTGGGGATGTGCTGCAAAGACCGGAGAGGGGCGAAGTCTACAGAAACAAAGAGTGGATATGAAAAATCACCAGATGGAGACGAAAAAGAAGAGAATGACTCCAAGAGATGAGAAGATGTCACCAATAAAGTACCTGGATATAAAAGTTTATCTGTCATACTGACTACGTCTCATCAGGGCTGTGGTTCTTGTATGGTCCACAGTCTGAGGATGGCTGGTAACAACTCCCAGCAATTCCTTACCATTATTAAGGACACACTGCGAGTTGTAGGTTCATGAGATACAATTGTATATGGGACTGACCTGACATTACAGTTGATTACTGTACTAAGCTTGGAACTGTATTCATGTACTGATGGTGGTTCTAGTGCTACACCTATGTACTGATGGTGGTTTTGGTGTAGTATTCATGTACTGATGTTCGTTCTGGTGCTGTATACATGTACTGATGGTGGTTCTGGTGCTGTTCTTATATAGTCCTGGTGGTTCTGGTGCACTAGTCATGTACTAATGGTGTTTCTGGTGCTGTACTCATGTACTGATGGTGGTTCTGGTGCTGTGCTTATGTACTGATGGTGGTTCTGGTGCAGTAGTCATGTACCAATGGTGGTTGTGATGCAGTATTCATGTACTGATGGTGGTTCTGGTGCTGAACTCATGTACTGATGGTGGTTCTGGTGCTGTATTCATGTATTGATGTTGGTTCTGGTGCTGTATTCATGTGCTGTTCTTGGTTCTGATTCTGTACACATCTAGCAACCCATACCTTGCCAGATAATGTGATACCTGGCTGTTAATAAAATATTGTGCTGTATGACAAGTTATGGATTACTACATCTGTATCTGTATTAGGAGCATTGATTATAACATTAAGCACTGTAGCATAGCCAATCCTAAAAGGGCGTAATACATTCACTGTCAGAATTTGGCTATGCTCACCAATTGACGAGGTCGTCACATGACCATTCATGTACGATTTTCATACTTATAGTCACGTGACGACTAGTTTCTCTCAATGAAGTAGAGGCTGTAGTATTTCACTGAACATTGAGAGAATTATGAAGAGCAGCTCATCGGTAAGCGACTGTCAGTGTGCAAGTCACATATGAGCGGTCATGTGATGACTACTGACACCATCTATGCTGTGCCAAATTGAGTTTTTGCCCCTGGTTCGGGAAAACCTAGATTCACCTCATTAGCTGCATGAACAGTCTCTTGGAGGGTCTGCGGCTGGCAGCCACTTATCTGTTGCAGGATTTTTACAATAAGAAATGTAATTCTAAAATAGAGGTACTTCCCCTTTAAATGCCATGACGACTGCCACCGTGAACGTACTGGAAGATCCCAATCCCCCTATTATATAACCAGTGCCAGGCGCAGGCAGACATGCTGTCTATGAGATACATGGGCGAACGCCGGGCAGCAGAGACCTCTGCAAACTTGCTGGACGTCCTGTGGAGGTGCAGACACGTATCACACGTAACACCGCGGGGATGGCGAGAAGGGTGGAAGCTGCACCGCACGCAGCGCGACACTCCCGTATCCACTGCATGTGCCCGCAGTATACAGCAAGGCTGGCCAGCATAGTGCTGAGATACACGGCTCAGAAGGCAGTATCACACAGGGTCGGATTAGATACACTGCTCAGCAGACAGTATCACACAGGATAGGATTAGATACACAGCTCAGCAGACAGTATCACACATGGTAGGATTAGATACACAGCTCAGCAGACAGTATCACACAGGATAGGATTAGATACACTGCTCAGCAGACAGTATCACACAGGATAGGACTAGATACACAGCTCAGCAGACAGTATCACACATGGTCGGATTAGATACACAGCTCAGCAGGCGGTATCACACAAGATCGGATTAGATACACGGCTCAGCAGACAGTATCACAAAGGATAGGACTAGATACACTGCTCAGCAGACAGTATCACACAGGATAGGATTAGATATACAGCTCAGCAGACAGTATCACACATGGTAGGATTAGATACACGGCTCAGCAGACAGTATCACACAGGAGAGGATTAGATACACAGCTCAGCAGACAGTATCACACAGGATAGGATTAGATACACAGCTCAGCAGACAGTATCACACAGGATAGGATTAGATACACTGCTCAGCAGACAGTATCACACAGGACAGGATTAGATACATGGCTCAGCAGACAGTATCACACAGGAGAGGATTAGATACACTGGTCAGCAGACAGTATCACTCAAGATAGGATTAGATACACAGCTCAGCAGACAGTATCACACAGGAGAGGATTAGATACACGGCTCATCAGACAGTATCACACAGGATAGGATTAGATACACGGCTCAGCAGACAGTATCACACATGGTAGGATTAGATACACGGCTCAGTATCACACCAGTGGGCAGTTTTGCTCTGTATAGGGCAGATCTCTGGGAGGGGAGACCCCACACACCAGGCTATAGCAGTGTACATTGGCTCGTCTGATCCGGCAGCTGCCTCCTCGTGTTCCCTGTACAGTCTATTGGGAGATCAGGTCTGCGGATTCCTGATGTGCTGAGGCTCGTAAAGCCGCTGTGACGCCCCAAAGCCTTCTGTAAGCCCCTTACCCTGGGAGATGGGGGACTCGGAGTTGGGTCCTGTGATGGAGAGATGGGGTGCAGCCGTGGCCCGGACCCGCTCCGTGCCCAGGGCCGTCACATTAAAAAGGATGGTACGGGCTTATCTGGGTTGAGTGGCTGATTACGACTACGCCACCTGTGGCACCTTGTGAAGGCCACCAGCGCCGCTGCAGTCCACTGAGGCATGGTGTTATGGCGGCCAAAATTACTACTACTCCCCACAGGCGGAGCAAGGCCTCAGGGCAGAGGGACAGGATGACGGGGGTAGTAGTAGAGGAGACCTGGTGCTGCGTAGTGCGGTGTAGTGCAGAATAAAGAGTCCGGAGGCCATAGGGGTGAACTTCCAAGGCTTTACTCACGAAAGGGATGGCAGTAGGAAGGCGACTCCCTGCTCCTCGCGGGGTTCTGCGGTCACCAGAGACGAAGGGGTCCGACAACCTCCGAGTAAGTCCAGTGTTAAATCAGAACCCTGCACCAGAGTGTTCCTAGACTTCAGACCGAGTCCTTTCCTGTCTGTGTGTGTGTAGATAGGCCGGGTCTCCCTCTTTCCCGACCAGGACGTGGAGTAGCAAGGTCGGGTGTCGGGGGCCGGTACCCCTCTTGCAGCCGGAATCCCTCTGAATAGATCAGGTTGGGAGGACAGGTGGCGTATACCTCTCCGTCTGCATCCTCCCTGGGATCCATTTGCGGTGGAGCTACACTCCTGAGCTCCGGGCCTTCTTGGTCATGGTCCTTGACCGGGTTGAGATATTCATTATCTTCAACCTGTCCCTCGACCCAAGGCTGAGGTACGAGGGCTGTGTCTCCATCCGATGCAGGCCCACACAGGATCCGCGTCCAGGGTAGGAGATCACAGTAGAACAGTCAAAGAACCAACAAAAGACCATGAACCAAGATGGCTGTGAATTAAATATGAAAATTACAGTGTCACTAAAATGTGAGTCCTCCACCCTCACCCACTAAATGGTTCCCCTATCTCTTGGTTCTCCAGTCTCCTGATAACCAGGATGGCAGCACCTAGTGCCTTCTAGCCCCCTCTGGTGGGAGAAGTGTGGTGTTGGATGTGGAGGAAGGGTCCTGACCATCACACTGTTCTTACCTCAGAGGAGGAACACTACACTCCATTAGAGAAGTGCAGCATCCCTGTGGCGGTCGAACCCTCAGGGGCGCCACACCGCAACGCCGGTAAGTTTACACGGCGTCAAATAGAAGCTCACTGGACCTGGGATTTCTATCCATCATCCACTGTGCTGCTAATGTGGACACAGCGTTGTGGACGCAGCGCAGGTGGGCTGCTATTCCGGATGGTGGGCTCATAGCTTCAGAGGGGCCAGTGATGGCCGGACTCCTGCACCTCCAGCTCTGCACAATGAGGAGAAGGAAGGAAAACCAGGACCAGGGGAGGGCGATTCAGTGTCAGGAAGGGACCGCTCAGTTGGGGCACTGTGGATATCACTGTTATTATGGGGGCACTGTGGCTATCACTGTTATTAAGGGGGCACTGTGGATATCACTGTTATTATGGGGGCACTGTGGATGTCACTGTTATTATGGGAGCACTGTGGTTATCACTGTTATTATGGGGGCACTGTGGATATCACTGTTATTATGGGGGCACTGTGGTTATCACTGTTATTATGGGGGCACTGTGGATGTCACTGTTATTATGGAAGCACTGTGGATGTCACTGTTATTATGGGAGCACTGTGGATATCACTGTTATTATGGGGGCACTGTGGATGTCGCTGTTATTATGGGGGCACTGTGGATATCACTGTTATTATGGGGGTACTGTGGAGATCACTGTTATTATGGGAGCACTGTGGAGATCACTGTTATTACGGGGGCACTGTGGATATCACTGTTATTATGGGGGCACTGTGGATGTGACTGTTATTATGGGGCACTGTGGATATCACTGTTATTATGGGGGCACTGTGGATATCACTGTTATTATGAGGGCACTGTGGATATCACTGTTATTATGGGGCACTGTGGATATCACTGTTATTATGGGGGTACTGTGGAGATCACTGTTATTATGGGAGCACTGTGGATATCACTGTTATTATGGGGGCACTGTGGATATCACTGTTATTATGGGGGCACTGTGGATGTGACTGTTATTATGGGGCACTGTGGATATCACTGTTATTATGGGGGCACTGTCGATATCACTGTTATTATGGGGGCACTGTGGATATCACTGTTATTATGGGGCACTGTGGATATCACTGTTATTATGGGGGTACTGTGGAGATCACTGTTATTATGGGAGCACTGTGGATATCACTGTTATTATGGGGGCACTGTGGATATCACTGCTATTATGGGGGCACTGTGGATGTGACTGTTATTATGGGGCACTGTGGATATCACTGTTATTATGGGGGCACTGTGGATATCACTGTTATTATGGGGCACTGTGGATATCACTGTTATTATGGGGGTACTGTGGAGATCACTGTTATTATGGGGGCACTGAGGATATCACTGTTATTATGGGGGCACTGTGGATATCACTGTTATTATGGGGGTACTGTGGATATCACTGTTATTATGGGGGCACTGTGGATATCACTGTTATTATGGGGCACTGTGGATGTCAGTGTTATTATGGGGGTACTGTGGATATCGCTGTTATTATGGGGGTACTGTGGATATCACTGTTATTATGGGGGCACTGTGGAGATCACTGCTATTATGGGGCACTGTGGATATCACTGTTATTATGGGGGCACTGTGGATATCACTGTTATTATGGGGGCACTGTGGATATCACTGTTATTATGGGGGCACTGTGGATGTGACTGTTATTATGGGGCACTGTGGATATCACTGTTATTATGGGGGCACTGTGGATATCACTGTTATTATGGGGGCACTGTGGATATCACTGTTATTATGGGGCACTGTGTATATCACTGTTATTATGGGGGTACTGTGGAGATCACTGTTATTATGGGAGCACTGTGGATATCACTGTTATTATGGGGGCACTGTGGATATCACTGTTATTATGGGGGCACTGTGGATGTGACTGTTATTATGGGGCACTGTGGATATCACTGTTATTATGGGGGCACTGTGGATATCACTGTTATTATGGGGCACTGTGGATATCACTGTTATTATGGGGGTACTGTGGAGATCACTGTTATTATGGGGGCACTGAGGATATCACTGTTATTATGGTGGCACTGTGGATATAACTGTTATTATGGGGGTACTGTGGATGTCACTGTTATTATGGGGGTACTGTGGATATCGCTGTTATTATGGGGGTACTGTGGATATCACTGTTATTATGGGGGCACTGTGGAGATCACTGTTATTATGGGGCACTGTGGATATCACTGTTACTATGGAGGCACTGTGGATATCACTGTTATTATGGGGGCACTGTGGATATCACTGTTATTATGGGGGCACTGTGGATATCACTATTATTATGGGGCACTGTGGATATCACTGTTATTATGGGGGCACTGTGATATCACTGTTATTATGGAGGCACTGTGGATATCACTGTTATTATGGGGGCACTGTGGATATCACTGTTATTATGGGGGCACTGCGGATATCACTATTATTATGGGGCACTGTGGATATCACTGTTATTATGGGGGCACTGTGATATCACTGTTATTATGGGGACACTGTGGATATCACTATAATGGGGGCACTGTGGATATCACTGTTATTATGGGGGCACTGCACTGTGGATATCACTGTTATTATGGGGCACTGTGGATATCACTGTTATTATGGGGGTACTGTGGATATCACTGTTATTATGGGGGCACTGTGGATATCGCTGTTATTATGGGGCACTGTGGATATCACTGTTATTATGGGGACACTGTGGATATCACTATTATGCAAGCACTGTGGATATCACTGTTATTATGGGGGCAGAGTGGATATCACTGTTATTATGGGGGCACTGTGGATATCACTGTTATTATGGGGGCACTGTGGATATCACTGTTATTATGGGGGCACTGTGGATGTCACTGTTATTATGGGGGGCACTGTGGATGTCACTGTTATTATGGGGGCACTGTGGATATCACTGTTATTATGGGGGCACTGTGGATATCACTGTTATTATGGGGCACTGTGGATATCACTGTTATTATGGGGGCACTGTGGATATCACTGTTATTATGGGGGCACTGTGGATATCACTGTTATTATGGGGGCACTGTGGATGTCACTGTTATTATGGGGGGCACTGTGGATGTCACTGTTATTATGGGGGCACTGTGGATATCACTGTTATTATGGGGCACTGTGGATATCACTGTTATTATGGGGGCACTGTGGATATCACTGTTATTATGGGGCACTGTGGATATCACTGTTATTATGGGGGCACTGTGGATATCACTGTTATTATGGGGGCACTGTGGATATCACTGTTATTATGGGAGCACTGTGGATATCACTGTTATTATGGGAGCACTGTGGATATCACTGTTATTATGGGGCACTATGGATATCACTGTTATTATGGGGGCACTGTGGATGTCACTGTTATTATGGGACACTGTGGATATCACTGTTATTATGGGGGCACTGTGGCTATCACTGTTAATATGGGGGCACTGCACTGTGGATATCACTGTTATTATGGGGCACTGTGGATATCACTGTTATTATGGGGGCACTGTGGATGTCACTGTTATTATGGGACACTGTGGATATCACTGTTATTATGGGGGCACTGTGGCTATCACTGTTAATATGGGGGCACTGCACTGTGGATATCACTGTTATTATGGGGCACTGTGGATATCACTGTTATTATGGGGGTACTGTGGATATCACTGTTATTATGGGGACACTGTGGATATCACTATTATGGGGGCACTGTGGATATCACTGTTATTATGGGGGCACTGCACTGTGGATATCACTGTTATTATGGGGCACTGTGGATATCACTGTTATTATGGGGGTACTGTGGATATCACTGTTATTATGGGGACACTGTGGATATCACTGTTATTATGGGGCACTGTGGATGTGACTGTTATTATGGGGCACTGTGGATGTCACTGTTATTATGGGAGCACTGTGGATATCACTGTTATTATGGGAGCACTGTGGATATCACTGTTATTATGGGGGCACAGTGGATATCACTGTTATTATGGGGGCACTGTGGATATCACTGTTATTATGGGAGCACTGTGGATATCACTGTTATTATGGGGCACTGTGGATATCACTGTTATTATGGGGGTACTGTGGATATCACTGTTATTATGGGGACACTGTGGATATCACTGTTATTATGGGGCACTGTGGATATCACTGTTATTATGGGAGCACTGTGGATGTCACTGTTATTATGGGAGCACTGTGGATATCACTGTTATTATGGGAGCACTGTGGATATCACTGTTATTATGGGGGCACAGTGGATATCACTGTTATTATGGGGGCACTGTGGATATCACTGTTATTATGGGGGCACTGTGAATATCACTGTTATTATGGGGGCACTGTGGATGTCACTGTTATTATGGGGGGCACTGTGGATGTCACTGTTATTATGGGGGCACTGTGGATATCACTGTTATTATGGGGGCACTGTGGATATCACTGTTATTATGGGGCACTGTGGATATCACTGTTATTATGGGGGCACTGTGGATATCACTGTTATTATGGGGGCACTGTGGATATCACTATTATGGGGGCACTGTGGATATCACTGTTATTATGAGGGCACTGTGGATATCACTGTTATTATGGGGCACTGTGGATATCCCTATTATGGGGGTACTGTGGATATCACTGTTATTATGGGGGCACTGTGGATGTCACTGTTATTATGGGGACACTGTGGATATCACTGTTATTATGGGGACACTGTGGATATCACTGTTATTATGGGGCACTGTGGATATCGCTGTTATTATGGGGGCACTGTGGATATCACTGTTATTATGGGGGCACTGTGGATATCACTGTTATTATGGGGGCACTGTGGATATCACTGTTATTATGGGGCACTGTGGATATCACTGTTATTATGGGGGCACTGTGGATATCACTGTTATTATGGGGGCACTGTGGATGTCACTGTTATTATGGGGGCACTGTGATATCACTGTTATTATGGGGGCACTGTGGATATCACTGTTATTATGGGGGCACTGTGGATATCACTGTTATTATGGGGCACTGTGGATATCACTGTTGTTATGGGGGCACTGTGGATATCACTGTTATTATGGGGGCACTGTGGATATCACTGTTATTATGAGGGCACTGTGGATGTCACTGTTATTATGGGGCACTGTGGATATCCCTATTATGGGGGTACTGTGGATATCACTGTTATTATGGGGGCACTGTGGATGTCGCTGTTATTATGGGGGCACTGTGGATATCACTGTTATTATGGGGGCACTGTGGATGTCACTGTTATTATGGGGACACTGTGGATATCACTGTTATTATGGGGGCACTGTGGAGATCACTGTTATTATGGGGCACTGTGGATATCACTGTTATTATGGGGGCACTGTGGAGATCAGTGTTATTATGGGGCACTGTGGATATCACTATTATGGGGGCACTGTGGATATCACTGTTATTATGAGGGCACTGTGGATGTCACTGTTATTATGGGGGCACTGTGGATATCACTGTTATTATGGGGGCACTGTGGATATCACTGTTATTATGGGGGCACTGTGGATATCACTATTATTATGGGGGCATTGTGGATGTCACTGTTATTATGGGGGCACTGTGGATATCACTATTATTATGGGGGCACTGTGGATGTCACTGTTATTATGGGGGCACTGTGGATATCACTGTTATTATGGGACACTGTGGATATCACTGTTATTATGGGGGCACTGTGGATGTCACTGTTATTATGGGGGCACTGTGGATATCATTGTTATTATGGGGGCACTGTGGATGTCACTGTTATTATGGGGGCACTGTGGATATCACTGTTATTATGGGGGCACTGTGGATGTCACTGTTATTATGGGGGGCACTGTGGATGTCACTGTTATTATGGGGGCACTGTGGATATCACTGTTATTATGGGGCACTGTGGATATCACTGTTATTATGGGGGCACTGTGGATATCACTGTTATTATGGGGCACTGTGGATATCACTGTTATTATGGGGGCACTGTGGATATCACTGTTATTATGGGGGCACTGTGGATATCACTGTTATTATGGGAGCACTGTGGATATCACTGTTATTATGGGGCACTGTGGATATCACTGTTATTATGGGGGCACTGTGGATGTCACTGTTATTATGGGACACTGTGGATATCACTGTTATTATGGGGGCACTGTGGCTATCACTGTTAATATGGGGGCACTGCACTGTGGATATCACTGTTATTATGGGGCACTGTGGATATCACTGTTATTATGGGGGCACTGTGGATGTCACTGTTATTATGGGGGCACTGTGGATATCACTGTTATTATGGAGGCACTGTGGATATCGCTGTTATGGGGGCACTGGATATCGCTGTTATTATGGGGGCACTGTGGATATCACTGTTATTATGGGGGCACTGTGGATATCACTGTTATTATGGGGGCACTGTGGATATCACTGTTATTATGGGGGCACTGTGGATATCACTGTTATTATGGGGCACTGTGGATATCACTGTTGTTATGGGGGCACTGTGGATATCACTGTTATTATGGGGGCACTGTGGATATCACTGTTATTATGAGGGCACTGTGGATGTCACTGTTATTATGGGGCACTGTGGATATCCCTATTATGGGGGTACTGTGGATATCACTGTTATTATGGGGGCACTGTGGATGTCGCTGTTATTATGGGGGCACTGTGGATATCACTGTTATTATGGGGGCACTGTGGATGTCACTGTTATTATGGGGACACTGTGGATATCACTGTTATTATGGGGGCACTGTGGAGATCACTGTTATTATGGGGCACTGTGGATATCACTGTTATTATGGGGGCACTGTGGAGATCAGTGTTATTATGGGGCACTGTGGATATCACTATTATGGGGGCACTGTGGATATCACTGTTATTATGAGGGCACTGTGGATGTCACTGTTATTATGGGGGCACTGTGGATATCACTGTTATTATGGGGGCACTGTGGATATCACTGTTATTATGGGGGCACTGTGGATATCACTATTATTATGGGGGCATTGTGGATGTCACTGTTATTATGGGGGCACTGTGGATATCACTATTATTATGGGGGCACTGTGGATGTCACTGTTATTATGGGGGCACTGTGGATATCACTGTTATTATGGGACACTGTGGATATCACTGTTATTATGGGGGCACTGTGGATGTCACTGTTATTATGGGGGCACTGTGGATATCATTGTTATTATGGGGGCACTGTGGATGTCACTGTTATTATGGGGGCACTGTGGATATCACTGTTATTATGGGGGCACTGTGGATGTCACTGTTATTATGGGGGGCACTGTGGATGTCACTGTTATTATGGGGGCACTGTGGATATCACTGTTATTATGGGGCACTGTGGATATCACTGTTATTATGGGGGCACTGTGGATATCACTGTTATTATGGGGCACTGTGGATATCACTGTTATTATGGGGGCACTGTGGATATCACTGTTATTATGGGGGCACTGTGGATATCACTGTTATTATGGGAGCACTGTGGATATCACTGTTATTATGGGGCACTGTGGATATCACTGTTATTATGGGGGCACTGTGGATGTCACTGTTATTATGGGACACTGTGGATATCACTGTTATTATGGGGGCACTGTGGCTATCACTGTTAATATGGGGGCACTGCACTGTGGATATCACTGTTATTATGGGGCACTGTGGATATCACTGTTATTATGGGGGCACTGTGGATGTCACTGTTATTATGGGACACTGTGGATATCACTGTTATTATGGGGGCACTGTGGCTATCACTGTTAATATGGGAGCACTGCACTGTGGATATCACTGTTATTATGGGGCACTGTGGATATCACTGTTATTATGGGGGTACTGTGGATATCACTGTTATTATGGGGACACTGTGGATATCACTATTATGGGGGCACTGTGGATATCACTGTTATTATGGGGCACTGCACTGTGGATATCACTGTTATTATGGGGCACTGTGGATATCACTGTTATTATGGGGGTACTGTGGATATCACTGTTATTATGGGGACACTGTGGATATCACTATTATGGGGGCACTGTGGATATCACTGTTATTATGGGGGCACTGCACTGTGGATATCACTGTTATTATGGGGCACTGTGGATATCACTGTTATTATGGGGGCACTGCACTGTGGATATCACTGTTATTATGGGGCACTGTGGATATCACTGTTATTATGGGGGCACTGTGGATATCACTGTTATTATGGGGGCACTGTGGATATCACGGTTATTATGGGGGCACTGTGGATGTCACTGTTATTATGGGAGCACTGTGGATATCACTGTTATTATGGGGCACTGTGGATATCACTGTTATTATGGGAGCACTGTGGATGTCGCTGTTATTATGGGGGCACTGTGGATATCACTGTTATTATGGGGACACTGTGGATATCACTGTTATTATGGGAGCACTGTGCATATCACTGTTATTATGGGAGCACTGTGGATATCACTGTTATTATGGGGCACTGTGGATATCACTGTTATTATGGGAGCACTGTGGATATCACTGTTATTATGGGGGCACTGTGGATGTCACTGTTATTATGGGGGCACTGTGGATGTCACTGTTATTATGGGGGCACTGTGGATATCACTGTTATTATGGGGGCACTGTGGATATCACTGTTATTATGGGGACACTGTGGATATCACTGTTATTATGGGGGCACTGTGGATATCACTGTTATTATGGGACACTGTGGATATCACTGTTATTATGGGGGCACTGTGGATGTCACTGTTATTATGGGGGCACTGTGGATATCACTGTTATTATGGGGGCACTGTGGATATCACTGTTATTATGGGAGCACTGTGGATATCACTGTTATTATGGGGGCACTGTGGATATCACTGTTATTATGGGGGCACTGTGGATATCACTGTTATTATCGCGGCACTGTGGATATCACTGTTATTATGGGGGCACTGTGGATATCACTGTTATTATGGGGGCACTGTGGATGTCACTGTTATTATGGGGGCACTGTGGATATCACTGTTATTATGGGGGCACTGTGGATATCACTGTTATTATGGGAGCACTGTGGATGTCACTGTTATTATGGGGGCACTGTGGATATCACTGTTATTATGGGGGCACTGTGGATATCACTGTTATGGAGGCAGCCAGGGGAGTCAGGGTCTGTCCTCAGGACACAGATGCAGATGAATATAATGGTGAAGCCATCAGGTCCTTACTTCACCATTCCTTCAAGGTAGAACCTGAAAGTTCAAAGACCTTCAGGTCACCTGACCTGAGCATGTCACATGACATGAAGGTTTTGTCAGCAGAGACCAGTAACAGGAGCAGGGATGTGACAGGCGAGTGTGATACTGTGTGTAGGGGCCATGAGAGGGGTTCAGTACTATGTATGTGGGAGTATCATAATTTGTATATAGGGCTGTGGGGATCATTATAGGTTTTTCGTACTGTGTGTGGGGGGCTGTGTGGCCATGAGAGGGGTTCAGTGCTGTGTGGGTCCATGAGAGGGGTTCAGTACTGAGTGTGGCCATGAAAGAGGTTCAGTACTGTGTGTGGCCATGAGAGGGGTTCAGTACTGTGTGTGGCCATGAGAGGGGTTCAGTAGTGAGTGTGGCCATGAGAGGGGTTCAGTAGTGAGTGTGGCCATGAGAGGGGTTCAGTACTGTGTGTGGCCATGAGAGGGGTTCAGTAGTGAGTGTGGCCATGAGAGGGGTTCAGTAGTGAGTGTGGCCATGAGAGGGGTTCAGTACTGTGTGTGGCCATGAGAGGGGTTCAGTACTGTGTGTGGCCATGAGAGGGGTTCAGTACTGTGTGTGGCCATGAGAGGGGTTCAGTACTGTGTGTGGCCATGAGAGGGGTTCAGTAGTGAGTGTGGCCATGAGAGGGGTTCAGTAGTGAGTGTGGCCATGAGAGGGGTTCAGTACTGTGTGTGGCCATGAGAGGGGTTCAGTACTGAGTGTGGCCATGAGAGGGGTTCAGTAGTGAGTGTGGCCATGAGAGGGGTTCAGTACTGTGTGTGGCCATGAGAGGGGTTCAGTACTGTGTGTGGCCATGAGAGGGGTTCAGTACTGTGTGTGGCCATGAGAGGGGTTCAGTACTGTGTGTGGCCATGAGAGGGGTTCAGTACTGTGTGTGGCCATGAGAGGGGTTCAGTAGTGAGTGTGGCCATGAGAGGGGTTCAGTACTGTGTGTGGCCATGAGAGGGGTTCAGTACTGTGTGTGGCCATGAGAGGGGTTCAGTACTGTGTGTGGCCATGAGAGGGGTTCAGTACTGTGTGTGGCCATGAGAGGGGTTCAGTAGTGAGTGTGGCCATGAGAGGGGTTCAGTAGTGAGTGTGGCCATGAGAGGGGTTCAGTACTGTGTGTGGCCATGAGAGGGGTTCAGTACTGTGTGTGGCCATGAGAGGGGTTCAGTACTGTGTGTGGCCATGAGAGGGGTTCAGTACTGTGTGTGGCCATGAGAGGGGTTCAGTAGTGAGTGTGGCCATGAGAGGGGTTCAGTACTGTGTGTGGCCATGAGAGGGGTTCAGTACTGTGTGTGGCCATGAGAGGGGTTCAGTACTGTGTGTGGCCATGAGAGGGGTTCAGTAGTGAGTGTGGCCATGAGAGGGGTTCAGTACTGTGTGTGGCCATGAGAGGGGTTCAGTACTGTGTGTGGCCATGAGAGGGGTTCAGTACTGAGTGTGGCCATGAGAGGGGTTCAGTACTGAGTGTGGCCATGAGAGGGGTTCAGTACTGAGTGTGGCCATGAGAGGGGTTCAGTACTGAGTGTGGCCATGAGAGGGGTTCAGTAGTGAGTGTGGCCATGAGAGGGGTTCAGTACTGTGTGTGGCCATGAGAGGGGTTCAGTACTGAGTGTGGCCATGAGAGGGGTTCAGTACTGAGTGTGGCCATGAGAGGGGTTCAGTACTGAGTGTGGCCATGAGAGGGGTTCAGTAGTGAGTGTGGCCATGAGAGGGGTTCAGTAGTGAGTGTGGCCATGAGAGGGGTTCAGTACTGTGTGTGGCCATGAGAGGGGTTCAGTACTGTGTGTGGCCATGAGAGGGGTTCAGTACTGAGTGTGGCCATGAGAGGGGTTCAGTACTGAGTGTGGCCATGAGAGGGGTTCAGTACTGAGTGTGGCCATGAGAGGGGTTCAGTACTGTGGGGTCCATGAGAGGGGTTCAGTAGTGAGTGTGGCCATGAGAGGGGTCCAGTACTGTGCGTGGCCACGAGAGGGGTCCAGTACTATGTGGTGCCATGAAAGAGGTTCAGTACTGAATGTGGCCATGAGAGGGGTTCAGTACTGTGGGGTCCATGAGAGGGGTTCAGTACTGTGTGGGGCCATGAGAGGGGTTAAATACTGTGTGGGGCCATGTGAGGGGTTCAGTACTGTGTGGGGCCATGAGAGGGGTTCAGTACTGTGTGGGGCCATGAGAGGGGTTAAATACTGTGTGGGGCCATGTGAGGGGTTCAGTACTGTGTGGGGCCATGTGAGGGGTTCAGTACTGTGTGGGGCCATGAGAGGGGTTCAGTACTGTGTGGGTCCATGAGAGGGGTTAAATACTGTGTGGGGCCATGTGAGGGGTTCAGTACTGTGTGGGGCCATGAGAGGGGTTCAGTACTGTGTGGGGCCATGAGAGGGGTTCAGTACTGTGTGGGGCCATGAGAGGGGTTCAGTACTGTGTGGGGCCATGAGAGGGGTTCAGTACTGTGGGGTCCATGAGAGGGGTTCAGTACTGTGTGGGGCCATGTGAGGGGTTCAGTACTGTGTGTGGCCATGAGAGGGGCTCAGTAGTGTGTGTGGCCATGAGAAGGGTTCAGTACTGTGCGTGGCCATGAGAGGGGTCCAGTACTGAGTGTGGCCATGAGACGGGTCCAGTACTGTGTGTGGCCATGAGAGGGGCTCAGTACTGTGTGTGGCCATGAGAGGGGCTCAGTACTGTGTGGGGAACACTAATGGGCCTGTTGAGTTTGTATGTCCAGCACTGTCAGCCAGAGACGCGGCAGATATCTACGGTGACATTGACATTGACCAGATCACTTCCTGCCGCTAGCCCTTATTTAGTGGCGACTTCCTTTACTTTTCGCTCACACATTTCCCGGCATCTGATTTCGCGCACCACCCTGTACTGGTGCCTCATATATTGTCCCGCACTCCCCTACGTGACATCTATCGGAAACACAACCGTTTTCCTCCATCCTCCCAGTTTCCAGGTTGAAAAAACTTTTCACAGATGAAATTTAAAAAACCCTTTCCCATGTGAAAATTCCTCCAGATCCAGAGCTGTATTCACAATTCTGCTCATTGACATTGTGATTGCTTCAGATAGTTTTGTTTTTTTTGATCTCCCACAATGCATAGTGGTCATTTATGCACTGAAGCAGCAGGAGATGCAGCCCGATAGCTAAGCCTGTAATATTACTATTTATAATTTATATTAGTCACCTCCAGAGCTGCGTTCACACTCTACTCTCTCTTTTTATTGCTTTTTACATGTCACTTGCAGTACCACTTTCCACCGCCAACAGAAACTTCTTCCTCCATAGACCGCAATATAACAGCGCCCCCTTCACTCACTAAGTCAATTTTTATATCAAATCCTGATGTTTGCAACACAAAATCTCTAGAATAAAGTGTCATCCTGACTTATCGTGCACTTTTCTGTAATCTGCATGGATAAATCTACAACATAGATACTTTCTAAAAATGATTGGTACAATCCCTTTAAGAAGCTAAAACATAAACATCATTATTGGAAATTGTGATCAGCACTAAGTGAATTGCAGCCACAGAAAGCGAGACGGGCGTCCTGCTCCTGTTCCCAGAACATCAGTTTCCAACCTGCTGGCAGAGATGGCGACAGACAGACAGGCAGCTCCGGTCGTCTATGGTGACCCTGCCATTACTAAGGTGCATCAGCTGCGGTACAGCAGAGGTTACTGCGCCATCCCCGGCTATCAAGTCCCAAAGTACATTCACTTCATTCTGGAGAAGATATTCTCATAATAGAAAGCTACAGGAAATATATTTACAGGTGTAGATAACTGCAAGAGGGACCATCCAGGTATAACCTGGGTACTCACTGATATATGTACAGCTGGTATAACCTGGGTAGCTTCAGTATATAATTATATATGTACAGCTGGTATAACCTGGGCATCTTCTGTATATAATTATATATGTACAGCTGGTATAACCTGGGCATCTCCTGTATATAATTATATATGTACAGCTGGTATAACCTGGGTATCTTCTGTATATAATTATATATGTACAGCTGGTATAACCTGGGCATCTCCTGTATATAATTATATATGTACAGCTGGTATAACCTGGACATCTCCTGTATATAATTATATATGTACAGCTGGTATAACCTGGGTATCTCCTGTATATAATTATATATGTACAGCTGGTATAACCTGGGTATCTCCTGTATAGAATTATATATGTATAGCCGGTATAACCTGGGCATCTCCTGTATATAATTATATATGTACAGCTGGTATAACCTGGGCATCTCCTGTATATAATTATATATGTACAGCTGGTATAACCTGGGCATCTCCTGTATATAATTATATATGTACAGCTGGTATAACCTGGGCATCTCCTGTATATAATTATATATGTACAGCTGGTATAACCTGGGCATCTTCTGTATATAATTATATATGTACAGCTGGTATAACCTGGGCATCTCCTGTATATAATTATATATGTACAGCTGGTATAACCTGGGCATCTTCTGTATATAATTATATATGTACAGCTGGTATAACCTGGGTATCTCCTGTATAGAATTATATATGTATAGCCGGTATAACCTGGGCATCTCCTGTATATAATTATATATGTACAGCTGGTATAACCTGGGCATCTCCTGTATATAATTATATATGTACAGCTGGTATAACCTGGGCATCTCCTGTATATAATTATATATGTACAGCTGGTATAACCTGGGTATCTTCTGTATATAATTATATATGTACAGCTGGTATAACCTGGGCATCTCCTGTATATAATTATATATGTACAGCTGGTATAACCTGGACATCTCCTGTATATAATTATATATGTACAGCTGGTATAACCTGGGTATCTCCTGTATATAATTATATATGTACAGCTGGTATAACCTGGGTATCTCCTGTATAGAATTATATATGTATAGCCGGTATAACCTGGGCATCTCCTGTATATAATTATATATGTACAGCTGGTATAACCTGGGCATCTCCTGTATATAATTATATATGTACAGCTGGTATAACCTGGGCATCTCCTGTATATAATTATATATGTACAGCTGGTATAACCTGGGCATCTCCTGTATATAATTATATATGTACAGCTGGTATAACCTGGGCATCTTCTGTATATAATTATATATGTACAGCTGGTATAACCTGGGCATCTCCTGTATATAATTATATATGTACAGCTGGTATAACCTGGGCATCTTCTGTATATAATTATATATGTACAGCTGGTATAACCTGGGTATCTCCTGTATAGAATTATATATGTATAGCCGGTATAACCTGGGCATCTCCTGTATATAATTATATATGTACAGCTGGTATAACCTGGGCATCTCCTGTATATAATTATATATGTACAGCTGGTATAACCTGGGCATCTCCTGTATATAATTATATATGTACAGCTGGTATAACCTGGGCATCTCCTGTATATAATTATATATGTACAGCTGGTATAACCTGGGCATCTTCTGTATATAATTATATATGTACAGCTGGTATAACCTGGGCATCTCCTGTATATAATTATATATGTACAGCTGGTATAACCTGGGCATCTCCTGTATATAATTATATATGTACAGCTGGTATAACCTGGGCATCTTCTGTATATAATTATATATGTACAGCTGGTATAACCTGGGCATCTCCTGTATATAATTATATATGTACAGCTGGTATAACCTGGGCATCTTCTGTATATAATTATATATGTACAGCTGGTATAACCTGGGTATCTCCTGTATAGAATTATATATGTATAGCCGGTATAACCTGGGCATCTCCTGTATATAATTATATATGTACAGCTGGTATAACCTGGGCATCTCCTGTATATAATTATATATGTACAGCTGGTATAACCTGGGCATCTCCTGTATATAATTATATATGTACAGCTGGTATAACCTGGGCATCTCCTGTATATAATTATATATGTACAGCTGGTATAACCTGGGCATCTTCTGTATATAATTATATATGTACAGCTGGTATAACCTGGGCATCTTCTGTATATAATTATATATGTACAGCTGGTATAACCTGGGCATCTCCTGTATATAATTATATATGTACAGCTGGTATAACCTGGGCATCTCCTGTATATAATTATATATGTACAGCTGGTATAACCTGGGCATCTTCTGTATACATCTTGTGTATCGGTCTGCAGCTGCTATAACCTGGGCATGGACAGCAGATGACATTGTCTCTGAGATTCCTTCTGTCATTTTCCCAGTGACATTTAGAGAGAATTCTCCGTGCTGTTGATCTGCGGAGTCTCGGGGGCTCAGGTTATAGCGGAGCGTCCTGTGACCTGAATGTGGAGCAGGACCGCGGTCGGATTACTGATCTCCTGTATGACTGGCTCTGATTGGCCGCTTGTCCCATGCACAGGTGTACAGGTGCAGGTGTGCACTTCATGCTTCTTAAAGGGGAATTACACTGTAAAATGAATAGAGGTCTATATAGACGTAACCGGAAGTCCCGGAAGCTGAGACATGTGGTGCTTTTTAGTTCTTCAGGGTGATACTTTATTTTGAGTCCCTGATCCTGTGGATTTGTCAGTCAGGAAAAGTCCGTGATCACTGACCACCATGCTCCACCCCTGTCACATGAACGGCTTCAAACATCCCCCCATATCTCAGCTCCTGGGACCCCTGAATGTGTGATATGGAGGAAATCAAGGCATCGGCATTTACTGCACTTATATTTGCCTTTTCTGGCTTTGAGAGGAGTTACCCTTTAATTTTTGATCATCTCCTATTTCTGTTTAACCCCTTCTTATCCTATGTCCCTTCCATCTGCCGCCTCGGCCCCCCCCCCAATTAACCCTTTCCCCGACGCTCTTCACTCGTTGGCTTTGCATTTAATAAGCCTGAAAGAAATGTGAAAATTGGCTTAGCGCGCGCAGACAAGACGGGAGGGAGGCCTGGAGGGAAGAGTATGTTTTCTTCCATCTATGTGCAATGAAATCGCCATGGCAACTGACGAGTCTGCGGGAACGCCGCTCCTCCTTTTTTTTTTTTTATTTACAACCTTTTCGCCTTTGATAAACAATATACACAAAGACCGCAGCACCTTATTCAGGGTTTTCAGATGAGGGGTATCATGGGTGTAATATTAATCAATTTCTTGCAGAAAATTATATAAGACGCTTTAGTTTTGGGCTTGTATTCAAAAATAGCCTGGGATTGTCCACTGGAAATGGGCCTGGCATCCAACTGAAAAGGACTTTTGGGAAGAGCAGTGTCTTAAGATTCATGTCTTTCGGCCAATCAGTGTTGAAGATGATTCTCCACGAAATACTGATTGGTCTTGTCTGCTCTCAGATGCTTAGCCATTCTCGGGATGTTAGTCCTTTTCAGCTGGACACCAGGTGAAGTATACAGTCCCAGTCTGGTTCAGAAATCTATTGGCATCCATTAGTTTCACCACTAAACGTGTTCATTAATTCTTCATGAAATATTTCCCAGAAAAGGTCCATGAGTCATTTTGTTTGGTTTTTTTTCACTTTTTGAGGGGGTTGAGCTAACCACTGGAAATGGGCCTGGCATCCAACTGGAAAGGACTTTTGAGAAGAGGATTCATGTCTTTCAGCCAATCAGTGTTGAAGAAAATGCTCCACAAAAGAGTGATTGACTGAGCAATTGAGAACAGACCCTTTTTCAGGATATTAGTCCTTTTCAGCTTGACACCAGGTCATCTGTAAACTCCCAGTCTGGTTCAGAAAACGGTTAGTTTAACCCTTTGAGGTTTCAAATATTAATTTTCTTGTGCCTTATGTGTGACCCACATGTTATCGCCGTGTGGTAAGGAACGTTTCTTGAATCGGTCCCTTTAAGAAAATATAGAATCACACCTCTGATTGTAAAAAAATTCCTCCGAGCACGACCATGAATAATTCACACAGGTACTTATGGAGGAGCAAAAACATCATATCGAAAGCAACAACATTGAATTGTTATATAATCCGCCGCTGCCGGCACATTTATCCCACTTTTATCCCCGACTGCGGCCATTTTTACATTAGAGCTGGGCGACTCAGAGTAGGGTAGTGTCCCCCATTGTGAGGCCTGAAGCAGCCTTTGCCTTCAAAAATTACATTTTATTTTAAAATTTGCAGAATTGAAAAACAAAACAAAAATTCTAAATTTTAATTAAAAAAAAAAAATCAGGAAAACCCTGGTGAAACGTGCGCCATCCCAGAAATCTGCCTAATTATTAAACCTTTAATTCTAAGTTGCAAAATTTGAAAAAGAAAAAAATTATAAACAAAAAATTCTGTAAAATGTTACAGAAAATAAGCTCTGGGTGAAATCTTATCCTACTTTGGCCAGAAAAAAAAAAGATCACATTATTTTTTTATCATTTTAATTCTAATTTACAAAAAAAATATTTAAAAAAAAAAGTTTTACATTTTAATAAAAATTAAAAAAGTCTGAAAAATTAAAATTCTGCATTTTTAGGGGTTCTCGCACCTCTCTATTTTTCTATCTTTCGTTTTTTTCACCCCTATTTCATGTTATTTAAATTTCTAGCCCCCCCCCCCTCCCTTTTGAAGTTTACATGATGGGGTGGGGTGGGAGGAGGGAATCCCAGGCGTCATTGGTATTCTATGATCTAACTCTCCAAGACGCAGTTTCTGAAGCCTTCCAGTCTCCTGTCAGTTTCTTCCAAACATCCGTCTGCTTTTGCTTTCTTCTTGTCCTTTTAACCTGCTCCACACAAAGTTCTAATTTTCAGGCTGTGAACCAGCTTTGCTCCCATAGACTTCATCCCAAGTTCTCCCCCCCCCCCCCCCTTTAAATGGAATGGAATGTCCGGAAGGCTGATAGCTTTATGCAAAATTACTGTGGGGAGCAAACAAAAGGAGTAATGGAGAGGGGGTGCACTTGGGTTGGAGCGAACAATAGTGCTTTTTATCTCCATGTTCCCCGGGACCTTGAACTGCTGGGTATGTAAGGATTGGACGCCTGTCAAAGTACAAAAAGGCTCCATTAAAATATAACACTGAAAGATTTAGTTGTCAGAGGGGGTTACAATAAAACATACACAGTTTAAAAAAGTCTTGAATGGATGAGAATTCTTGGGGGATGGGGGCGTCTGTGACGAGGGCTGCCATGACAATATTTGGCTTTAGATTAAAAAATTTATCTTAAACTATATGACTTAACGGGTTGGTAAAACCCGTTGGTGGCGTCAAACTGGTGGTGTCAATGGTGTGGAGGGAAACCGTTCTTGGTGGTGCCGCTGGTAGCAGCGACAATTGGGGAAACTAACTATCAGTGGCGTCCTGGCGGTGCCTGGAAATATCCTTGGGTGCTGTGAGGGTACCAATCCACCCTGTCTGTATTGTTGGGTTTAAATGTGGTGAGAAAAACCTGTGGCACTCTTGGTACAGTGAAGTGGGGTTAGCATACCTAGATGACTCTCCTGGTGGTGTCCTGAGCCACCTTGGAGGATCCATAAGTCAGTGGCACTCCTATGGCTTGTGGGAACCACCCATATGTAGTGCTCCTACTGGTGTGTCTGGAACCACCCGCCGATTGTTTGTGGCTACCACCCTCCAATGGCACTTTTATTAGTTTCCAGAGAAACCCCTCAGTGGTTTGGGGCAACCACTCATTAATGGCGCTCCTATTAGTGTCCAGAGAAACCCCTCAATGGTTCGGGGGAACCACCTATAAATGGCGCTCCTATTAGTGTCCAGAGAAACCCCTCAATGGTTTGGGGTAACCACCCATCGACGGCGCTCCGATTAGTTTCCAGAGAAACCCCTCAATAGTTTGAGGGAACCACCCATCAATGGCACTCCTGTTAGTGTCCATAACCATCCGTCCATGGCTTAGGGCACACATGTCAAACTCCGCCCCGTGGACCAAATCTGGTCCACAGGATGGTTTTATTTGGCCCTTGACATCAGAACCACCACCCCTATGTGAGGCCATTATTCTGCATGGAGGACTATGTGGGGCCCATTATTCTATAAGGAGGACTATGTGGTGCCCATAATACTGTATGGAGGACTATGTGGGGCCCATAATACTGTATGGAGCACTATGTGGGGCCCATTATACTGTATGGAGCACTATGTGGGGCCCATTATTCTGTATGGAGCACTATGTGGTGCCCATTATTCTGTATGGAGCACTATGTGGGGCACATTATACTGTATGGAGGACTATGTGGGGCACATTATACTGTATAGAAGACTATGTGGGGCCCATTATACTGTATAGAAGACTATGTGGGACCCATTATACTGTATAGAAGACTATGTGGGGCCTATTATACTGTATAGAAGACTATGTGGGGCCCATTATACTGTATGAAGGACTATGTGGGGCCCATTATACTGTATGGAGGACTATATGGGGCCATTATACTGCATGAAGGGCTGTGTGGGGCCATTATACTGTATGGAGGACTGTGTGGGACCATTATACTGTATGGAGGACTATGTGGGGCCCATTATTTTGTATGGAGGACTATGTGGGGCCCATTATTTTGTATGGAGGACTATGTGGGGCCCATTATTTTGTATGGAGGACTATGTGGGGCCCATTATTCTGTATGGAAGACTATGTGGTGCCCATAATACTGTATGGAGGGCTATGTGGTGCCCATAATACTGTATGGAGGACTATGTGGGGCCATTATACTGTATGGAGGAATATGCAGGGCCCATTATACTGTATGGGGGACTATGTGGGGTCCATTATACTGTATGGAGGACTATGTAGGGCCATTATTCTGTATGGAGGACTATGTGGCGCTCATTATACTGTATGGAGGACTATGCAGGGCCCATTATACTGTATGGGGGACTATGCAGGGCCCATTATACTGTATGGGGGACTATGCAGGGCCCATTATACTGTATGGAGGACTATGCAGGGCCCATTATACTGTATGGGGGACTATGTGGGGTCCATTATACTGTATGGAGGACTATGTAGGGCCATTATTCTGTATGGAGGACTATGTGGCGCTCATTATACTGTATGGAGGACTATGTGGGGCCCATTATACTGTATGGAGGGCTATGTGGTGCCCATAATACTGTATGGAGGGCTATGTGGTGCCCATAATACTGTATGGAGGACTATGTGGGGCCCATTATACTGTATGGAGGACTATGTGGGGCCCATTATACTGTATGGAGGGCTATGTGGTGCCCATAATACTGTATGGGCGACTATGTGGCACCCATTATTCTGTACAGAGGACTTTGTGGGGCCCATTATATTGTATACTGGTTGGCCCGCGACTTTATCCAAGTTTTTAATTTTGGCCCTCTGTGTGTTTGAGTTTGACATCCCTGGTTTAGGGGAACAAACCACCCATTAATTTCATTCCCTGCATCCCTATACACAGTTCCCTCCTTCTCCATATATTTCCTCCTGCTACTTCCTGAATGGGATGGGCCCTCATTCAGGGATTTGGTGTGAGGTTTGCCCCCAGTCATTTCCTATCTGATGATGGAGATGTTACAGCCATCTCAAAGCATTTTGCCTCCCTCCTCCTCTCCAGTCCCACCGAGCCCCAAAGTATTCAGGTCAAAACAGAAATCTGCAGAACATGAGTCAGCTGACTGCCGCCAACAGATGGGCTGACACAAGGCACAGCGCTGATGGGCTGAGCATGTAAGCTTCTCAATGCAAAGCCCCATCCGAAAGTGGTACAGGGATGGAGCCACGCCACCAGTGTCACTGCATCCTGAGACCTCTCTATTCCACTGATCACTGCATGGAGATTACACAGACCTGACCCTTCCCGACCCCATTAAATCAACCCACTGCGGCCTGTGATTGCTGAGTATAATACAACTGTATTGACAATCTCCACTCCACATTACAAAGAATTACATGATATAGAGTAATATTGCTGCCTCTATAAACACAAATCTAACTACTATAATACTGCCCCCTATGTACAAGAATATAACTACTATAATACTGCCCCCTATGTACAAGAATATAACTACTATAATACTGCTCCTATGTACAAGAATATAACTACTATAATACTGCCCCCTATGTACAAGAATATAACTACTACAATACTGCCCCCTATGTACAAGAATATAACTACTATAATACTGCCCCCTATGTACAAGAATATAACTACTATAATACTGCCCCCTATGTACAAGAATATAACTACTATAATACTGCTCCTATGTACAAGAATATAACTACTATAATACTGCCCCTATGTACAAGAATATAACTACTATAATACTGCCCCCTATGTACAAGAATATAACTACTATAA
The DNA here is from genome assembly GCF_046119375.1 of Phyllobates terribilis. NCBI lineage: Eukaryota > Metazoa > Chordata > Amphibia > Anura > Dendrobatidae > Phyllobates > Phyllobates terribilis. Next base: position 146,217,963 of record NW_027362767.1, read on the forward strand.
TACTGCCCCCTATGTACAAGAATATAACTACTATAATACTGCCCCCTATGTACAAGAATATAACTACTATAATACTGCCCCCTATGTACAAGAATATAACTACTATAATACTGCTCCTATGTACAAGAATATAACTACTATAATACTGCTCCTATTTACAAGAATATAACTACTATAATACTGTCACCTATGTACAAGAATATAACTACTATAATACTGCCCCCTATGTACAAGAATATAACTACTATAATACTACCCCTATGTACAAGAATATAACTACTATAATACTGCCCCCTATGTACAAGAATATAACTACTATAATATTGCCCCTATGTACAAGAATATAACTACTATAATACTGCCCCTATGTACAAGAATATAACTACTATAATACTGGCCCTATGTACAAGAATATAGCTACTATAATACTGCCCCTATGTACAATAATATAACTACTATAATACTGCCCTTTATGTACAAGAATATAACTACTATAATACTGCCCTTTATGTACAAGAATATAACTACTATAATACTGCCCTTTATGTACAAGAATATAACTACTATAATACTGCCCCTATGTACAAGAGTATAACTACTATAATGCTACCCCTATGTACAAGAATATAACTACTATAACACTGCCCCCTATGTACAATAATATAACTACTATAATACGTTCCCCTATGTACAATAATATAACTACTATAATACTGCCCCTATGTACAAGAATATAACTATTATAATACTGCCCTTTATGTACAAGAATATAACTACTATCATACTGCCCCCTATGTACAAGAATATAACTACTATAATACTGCTCCTATGTACAAGAATATGACTACTATAATACTGCCCCTATGTACAAGAATATAACTACTATAATACTGCCCCTATGTACAAGAATATAACTACTATAATACTGCCCCCTATGTACAAGAATATAACTACTATAATATTGCCCCTATGTACAAGAATATAACTACTATAATACTGCTCCTATGTACAAGAATATAACTACTATAATACTACCCCTATGTACAAGAATATAACTACTATAACACTATCCCTATATACAATAACATAACTACTATAATACTGCCCCCTATGTACAATAATATAACTACTATAATACTGCCCCCTATGTACAATAATATAACTACTATAATACTGCCCCTATGTACAAGAATATGACTACTATAATACTGCCCCCATGTACAAGACTATGACTACTATAATACTGCCCCTATGTACAAGACTATGACTACTATAATACTGCCCCTATGTACAAGAATATAACTACTATAATTCTGCTCCTATGTACAAGAATATAACTGCTATAATACTGCCCCCTATGTACAAGGATATAACTACTATAATACTGACCCCTATGTACAATGATCTAGCTACTATAATACTGCTCCTATGTACAAGAATATAACTACTATATTACTGCTCCTATATACAGGAATATTACTAGCATAATACTGCCCCCTATATAGAAGAATATAACTAGCATAATACTGCCCCTGTGGGACGTAATATAACTAACCCATACTGCCTCACCATATGCAGTATGAGCCCCCACACAGCCTCCACATATACATCATGAGCCCCCACACAGCCTCCTCATGTCCAACATGAGACCCCACCATAGCCTCTCCATGTCCAGCATGAGACCCCACCATAGCCTATCCATGTCTAGCATGAGACCCCATCGTAGCCTCCCCATGTCTAGCATGAGACCCCACCATAGCCTCCACATGTCCAGCATGAGACCCCACCATAGCCTCCCCAGATCCAGCCAAACATCCCTTATACATGAAAAAAAAGAACACCACATACTCACCTTTGTCCTGTTCCCCTGGCTTTCTGCTCCAGTCTCCGGTCTACTGACTTTCCACAGTACATTGCTGACGCAATGAAATGACATCATCGCTTTAGCTGTTTCGCACGCTGTTCGGCGGAGAAAGGGGCCGAAGGCCCCTTCACTAATGCAGTGAGCGTGGATGGAGACAGACTGCGAACAAGTGGGCAGACGGAGGGCACGGTGCAGCTCATGGGCCACTGTTTTCCAGCCCCTCGGCTATCTCAGTCTGTGGGCTGGACTGGAAGGGCCTGATGTGGCCTGCAGGCCGCACTTTGCCCAGGTCTGCTCTAGTCACATGCAAAGCTGCATTTACTATCACTACTGTAATCTCTGAGCATTGAGAAGTAGACACCTTCAGAGGGCTTGATTTAATATTGTGCATGCTTCATCCGCATTGAAACATTTGCTTTACAAATGCCCATGGAAGTTTCAAATGCTGTTCTTCTCTGATGTGTCAATGAAGCCGTAATCCCCACCCAGGACTAACAACTCCAGTTTTGTAGCACTTATAGCACTGCAGATAGTTTTACAGATGCAGCAGTGTGGACCCAACAGAGAAATTACCTTTGTTATCTTGGGGGTGTTTGTGGACCCCATAGCAGTGCCATAATCTGACATTTTACCTATTAGAGGTTAGCTTGGTGATTTGGGGATTCATATTTTAAGACTCACTATTTGGTTTTGTGTGGTAAGTAAAGGGTTAGTACGGAGGCGGCGCCTTTCTACCTCTGGAAACGGTTTTCGGTTGTCAATACAGAAGTGAGCGCGGGGTAGGCAGTCATTTTTATAGAGGAAGTGAAATCTGTTCAGCAACTCTCACATCTGACCTTCGCTTCCTTCTTGTCTCCAATTCTACACAAAGCGTTTTGGCCTTCTTTTTGGTGCATAACTTGTCTAGACTCCTTTCTTGTCGGTCAGACACGTAAAGACAAATGGACCATTCGCAATTGATTTTATTATTTTTTTTCTGTGGTAGAAATATACAGCTCTTCTGAAATACTCTGTGCTCCTGGTGAGTTGCTTGCTTTTGTTGCCATGTCAGACTCATTTCTATTGCGCTCCTCACAACCGAACACTGTGCCTGTCATATTTAGCCCTCTCCTCAGTCATATCAGTACACTCGTTCCTAACATCCTCTGTGCTGCTGTGGCCCCTGTACCTTTTATATCAGTCTATGACTTTCCGCTTGTTTCTGTCCTGGTCCTCAAATCACAACCCAGTCTTGATTAACATGATCAGCTGGGTGTAAAGACCTCTGTGCTGTTGGACCATAGTTTTCATTCCTCTCTCGTCCTCACATCATGACATTGTCACGTGCTGCCCTGTCATCAGTAACATCATGTGCTGTGTCACTTACATATTAAGTATGTTCTTACTAAGATTAGAACGTTATTCTCCTTAAATACTTTGTGCTGCTGGCTCTCCATGACAAACCTAAAAATTTAGGTCGGAGTGCAGTAAACCCCAATAATCCAATATATCCTGACATCCAGGGGTGTAGGAAGTTGAGATAGGGAAAGATTTTGGTGGTGTTCTCACACATGGAAGAAATAGGTGGTCACCAGTGTCCAGCAAAGCGAAAAACCCATCATTTGAAATAAAGATGTATTTTTTTAACCTGGTGTAAATGCCACTTTTCTCCTGAATCCGGCGTTGTTTTTCTTTTGTTCCTGCGCCTCTCTGTTCCTGAGATATGCCCCCTTATTTCCTGTATATAAATTTAGTCTTATTAATCATGTGGGTGTGGTCCCATTTGTGGACGCCCACTTGGTTTAAAAGACTAAATTTATATACAAGGATGAGGAGTCCATATCTCAGGAACGGAGAGGCGCAGGAACAAAAGAAAAACATCACCGGATTCAGGAGAACAGCGGTTTTTACATCAGGTAACAAAAAAATAGATATTTACGGTGAGTGATTAGTTCTCACTTGAGTGCGACATGTTGATTTTTAGGTTTTAGAGGACTTCTACATTAAATGGGCAAGAATCCCAACATTGAAATAACTGTCCTGAATTTTCAGTGATAATCCAGGCAATTCCCTGAGAAGGGATAGAGTTTGTGAAATTCCACCCAAAAGTGGGGGTTCTGATCCAGTTTAAGGCTTTCCAGGGGCGGGACTTAAATGTCAACTCATCTTGCTAAATGCGGTTGCACAGTATAGTAAAAATATGTCCGCTCCCTTCCACAGCGCCACATCTATCCATTTCACTGAAGCTTCAATAACAAACACAACCTGTGGACAAGGGTGGCTCTGATTTAGGCAGAAAATAGCCATATTAATTCTGGACAGCCCCTTTAAGACCTAAGTTTAAAGGGAACCTGTCACCAGAAATAACACTATTAACCTGCAGATATGAGGTTAATCTGCAGGTTAACAGCCTTGTTATGCTGCCCGGCACCTGCACGCAGCTCAATGCAGCAGGGAGAAAATGAACTTTATTCTCCCCACCAGCATTTTCGGTTGCAGTCATGGATCCGCGGGATCAGTCATTGCCCTGAGAATACAGAGCGGCGGCTGTAACTGCGCCCCCGGCCCTGACTGACACTCCCTCTGCATTGCGGCTCAGCTGTCATTCAGGCCGGGGTGTGGTTACAGCGACCGCTCTGTATACTCAGGTAGCAGGGTTACTGGACGCCGAAGGCAAACAGGTGAAGTCCTGAAGACTACTGACAGGCTGCAGGGTTACTGTAAGCCACCTCCCCCGTGACTGAAACCGAATGCTGGCGGGGAGAATAAAGTTCATTTTCTCCCCGCTGCATTCGGCTGCGTGCAGGCACCGGGCAGCAGAATAACTGCTAACCTACAGATTAACCTCATATCACCAGGTTAACAGCGTTATTTCTGGTGACAGGTTCTCTTTAAGAAGCTAGAAAACTGACAACTAGTGTTATTTGTTGGGATAAATCCTAAGTAAAAATTATGGGTGATTTCTCTTTAAATTGCCTCAATTCATTTGTTTGAGGGGTCCTGATTGCCCCCTAAGGTTGTTCTTCTTGGTGTAAGGTATGACAGAATATGGCCATGATATACCTCATAAATAGGTCAGGGGTTACTTTACAGCTTTGTGATTAATTACCTACTATTTTTAAAGGTACGGTACCCACAAAATAGGTCACGGAGAAGCGGACCCCCTTTCCTCCCATAACTTGTTTCTTCCTGTGCTGAAATCCTAAATTCTTCTTTCTGGCAGGGGGACAATCGGTCTGGCTTCCTGTGTAATGCAGCGTTATCTCTACATGGCCGGCCTGCTAATGTTTCGCTGAAGGAAGCTGGGTGCCTTTAATTCATTCGGTTTCAATGCCTCATTTAACACTTTCAGCACCGGCCCGGCTGCAGCTGCCTCGGGGACACAAAACGCCTCTGTCAGAATATTTTGGGACCCCGAAAGAGAGAGAATTTGTGACATCCACCCGGTAAAAGAAATGAAGATGGATTTTCTCACAGCCCCAGCGGGAGTCGCATTTTTCATTTTAAAGAATGCATTATTCTGTAATGTGCGGGAGCCGTGCGGTTGTGGCATACGATACGTCGCCGTCATTTTGTGGCACACGATACGCTGCCGTCACTTTGTGGCACACGATACGCCGCCGTCACTTTGTGGCACACGATACGCCGCCTTCACTTTGTGGCACATGATACGTCGCCCTCACTTTGTGGCACACGATACGCTGCCGTCACTTTGTGGCACACGATACGCCGCCGTCACTTTGTGGCACACGATACGCCGCCCTCACTTTGTGGCACATGATACGTCGCCGTCACTTTGTGGCGCACGATACACCGCCCTCACTTTCTGGCGCACGATACGCCGCCCTCACTTTCTGGCGCACGATACGCCGCCGTCACTTTGTGGCGCACACGATACGTCGCCGTCACTTTGTGGCGCACTATACGCCGCCGTCACTTTATGGCGCACGATACGCCGCCGTCACTTTGTGGCTCACGATATGCCGCCGTCACTTTGCGGCACACGATATGCCGCCGTCACTTTGTGGCAACGAGACGCAGCCATCACTTTGTGGCACACTATACGCAGCCGTCACTTTGTGGCACACGATACGCCGCCATCACTTTGTGGCACACTATACGCCGCCGTCTAATTGTGGCACACTTTGTGGCAGACTTTACGCCGCCGTCACTTTGTGGCACACGATACGCCGCCGTCACTTTGTGGCACACGATACGCCGCCGTCACTTTGTGGCACACGATACGTCGCCGTCACTTTGTGGCACACGATACGCTGCCGTCACATTGTGGCACGCGATACGCCGCCGTCACTTTGTGGCACACGATACGCCGCCGTCACTTTGTGACTCGCGATACGCCGCCGTCACTTTGTGGCACACGATACGTCGACGTCCCTTTGTGGCACACGATACGTCGCCGTCTCTTTGTGGCACACGATACGTCGCCGTCTCTTTGTGGCACACGATACGTCGCCGTCTCTTTGTGGCACACGATACGTCGCCGTCTCTTTGTGGCACACGATACGTCGCCGTCTCTTTGTGGCACACGATATGTCGCCGTCACTTTGTGGCACACGATACGCTGCTGTCACATTGTGGCACGCGATACGCCGCCGTCACTTTGTGGCTCACGATACGCCGCCATCACTTTTTACAAAACACCATGGTCTAGTTTCTTCCTGCTGAGGATCCATAACTCACAAAGGAGCTCATCTGTACAAAGACAAGACTGGTAAAGGTACCGCATAGCGGGACCCCATAACCTGTGAAGAGTGGAGGACTTTGTACGTCCTTGCATTATATGGACAACCCATTGAAGTTAATATGTAAATTGTAATGCTCTGTTTCTCCTGTGGTGGTGCTGTAGGGAAACTGAGAATTCACTGCCAGGTTTCTCTTTGTCGATCGCAAGGGTTCACTGTGATCAACTTATCATCGAGGTCCTCTCTATCATGTAGGGATTGTATGAGGTGGACAGCCCCTTAAGTGAGGACACAGTGATGGTGTGACCATTACTAGTTCCCTCTATCCTGGGCACAGTCTTCATTAAGTGACTGAGAAGAAACAGATGTTAGAAGAGAAGGAGCAGCAGGACTTCAGCTACTGTGCCCCCCTGGGGCCTTTACTGGGAAGTCCGGACCTGAAAAAGCCACAGATATACATGTAAAACCTTACACGCAGCTTCCTGTCAGCAGCACCAAGAATACAGTAGTCAGCCTCAATCCAGCTGATAACAGAGAGCAATAAACCATGGGACACATTGCCACTATCGGTGTGTGACACTGTTTATGGGGCACTCTGGCACTGTTTAGAAGCATCTTCATATTGTTAGTGGAGGCTTTCTAATGTGTAACTGTGTTTAGTACTGTTTATAGGGAGACATTGGCACTGTTTGTGGAGGTCTGTGACATTTTCTGCATTTTGACCATGTTAAAGGATTGTGACTATTAACACTTATGGGCCTGTAGGTATATGCCTGGCATAGATTATAGGGGCACTTTATCACTGTTAATGGAGGCACTGTTTTTGAAAAAACTGTGGCTGACACTGCTTATGGGGCACTCAGGCCGGTAAAGTTTTATGAAGCCATTGTGGCACTGATGCTGAATAAACTGTGTCTGACACTGTGTACGGGCCACCCTGATAATGTTTACGGGGGCACACTCACACTGATAGTGGAAAATTGTTAATAAAGGCAATGTGTCTGACACTGTTCATTGGGAGACATTGGCATTTTTAAGTGTGTCTGGCACTGTTTATAGGGCACTATATCAGACATTGTTTATGGGGGCACATTGACCTTGTTCAAGGATGAAATGGGACTGGCACTTCTTATAAGACATTCTGACTGACACGTTATATGGCCGCTTCACCACCCTTAGTATTGATGGGGCTGTGATGGCACTGTTCATAGGGCTCTCTAGCTAACACTCTATAGAAATTGTGACCCCGTGTTTCGATGTGTCAGAGTTCACCTTCCATTGGTTTGGGTTGCCCCTCACGAGACCATTTTAGAGTATCATGAGGTGGACTCGGACTTGTGTCTGGGGCTAGCTATGGATGTCATGTAAGCAAACAGGAAATACCAATATTCCTAGTAACAATTCCTAAACCAATGCCCCCCCCCCCCCCCCCCCGATTGTCACATGTCGGCCCTCATGGGGGTGGATTTTTAACTCTTTCCTGCCTTGGCTATCCATTAAATAACATACACAGTGACCTCTCCTGTAATACAAAATCATACAAGGTCTCATAGTCCCACAGTCACTGGAGAGCTACCTTCTGACCATGACTGGTTCCACCACAGCCCAGGAGCTAACAGTCCTAGTTAAATGGTTGTTGCTATGCTATATAAGGTCTGTCGGGAGGATATAGATCTCCTTCCACTTTAAGTGTGTTGTATTTTGTGCATATTTTACGGCTGGATCATGCACGCAGCATGCCATTACCCTGTCTAATATTTATGAGTAACGCGTTTTATATCCACCGTGTTGCCGGGTTTTGTATTTGATGTTGCATGGAATGATCAGCCTCTTGTGTGCGAGCGTGACTCTGCCAGATCAGACCGAGCGTGCTGTAATACACCGGAGAGTCCATTGTATTTCGTGTTCTCGGCTTATAGGAAGTGGGTTTGTCAGCCTGCCCTGTGCTGTTTCTCCCTATCCCACGCCCAAACTTCCGAATGTGACTGCTTAGGGTGCCCAACTCTGTAGCAGGAGACTCCAGAGGACCAGAATTGACACAAGAAGATGACGGGTGGGAGCTCATTAGTGGGCAACTTATTAACACCTCAAACCCTTCTTATCTTAACAAATAATTTAGTCTTTATTTTGCTGCCTACAGAAAGATCGTCTATATATTGGCATCAGACTCAATGTCATCGATATCTTTTTATATAAATGGAAACATCATCAATATATCAGTTTTAGACCAATACATCGATAACAGACCCAAAAGAAACCTCATCAACAATAAATGTCAGACTCTTCAGAAATTGTACGGATGAGAAAAGGAACACCAAACTCTTTCCCTTAGTCATAGTCCTCCAAAGTCTGTAAGATGTCTCAGGGTATATCTCAGGGTATCTGGCACCACTTTGCTGCCTACAGAAACGTTGTCTATATATCAGCATCAAACTCAATAGAAATGTGATTGCTATATTGGTATCAGACTCAACAGAAATGTCATCGGTATATCGGTAGCAGACTTATCAGAGACATCATCTATATGTCACTTTAGATCCAACGGAAACATTTTCGGTATCCAACTAAATGGAAACTTCATTGATTTGTCGATTTTAGACTCATCAGAAACTATATTAATGACAATAAGGAGCATTAAACTTTTAGCCTTAATCGTTGACTTCCAAAGTCTCTCAGATGCCTTCAAAAAGTTCCCTCATCCCAAAACTTCTCCACGAGATCTCACAAGAGTTTTTTCCATCTCGCTTCCAATCATCCACACCCATGTTGATAGACCATCCCCAAAATTCCCAGGTTTGTCAACTCTTTTACATAAGGCTAAGAGGCAGCTCCAAGGCAAAATTGACTTACTGAACACTTACAGGAGAAGACCAAGCTCTATCGTCTAAAGTTTTCATACTAAGATATATAATATTTTTTTAGTATAGTAAGTAGAGATGTGAAAAGCTGCCAATGCTGTCCCTGTGCCACTCCCAACACACCCCTTTCATGCCGCCATCCCTTGCCCTGGTTTCCTCATATTAACCCTTGCCTAAACCTCAACCGACATCCCACAAGAGGTACATCAGTCCTACCGTCTACTTGTCGTCAAGCCGATAAAGTGGTTTTATGGTATTTCAGGTCGGTGATAAGTTCTCCAGCCTAGACCAGGACCAAGTCCTCTCTGTACTTCACGAGATGATTGGAAGCTCGGCTCTTCTTCTAGAAGACTGGCGTGTTTCTCTATATTTGATGCCAGCCAGGGTGGATGTGGCTGAGCTGATAGATCCTCTTGCTGCTGCTGCTGTTGTGTGCAAAGAAATTCCCTTCCCCTACAGACAGAACTGATTTCAATGTGGTCTCACTCACTCCACCCTTTGTACTGAGTGATGTCACATTCTGCGTGTGGATCTGTGTGTGAGGGAGCAAGGGAATGAGAGACAGAAAGCTACAGATGTATTCCTATTAATGACTACACACCCATTGTATACAGGCAGCGGGCGAGGGGAAATGGACAATTTTACATGGGGGGGTGTAATTCACTTAATTACTGGAGATAGGGATCACACTGGGTTAATATCCTGTATTTTGCATTGCAACTTAGACTTCTAGTTTGCATTAACAGGATGCTGAGTAGTGAAGCTCCTTGTATAGTATATACCTAGTGAAGAAGGTTACTGGTAGTGTGGACTCGCAATCTGATCTAGGTTATTTTGGGGTCCCGACATTACACTGAATTGTTGGATACATCGATACCCAGGCAGGTTTCCTTCTCAGATGGTCGCCAATACAACAAAACAATCACCAATCACTCATATAAGAAATGATTAAAAAACCCTCGAACACCTCCACCCCTCGAACACCTCCAATTCCTGCTCAAAGGATTCCTGATCACCAATATAACAAGTCAATCGGCGCTCATAAAAGCTCAAACGGTTGCTGATGGCCGACATAAGACTATTGCCGCTCATTCATTCTCGAATGAAAGCTAATATAACAAGTCTATCACCTCTCATTTCTTCCCCAATTATCACCAATCGTCAATATAAAAAGTTAATTGTCGCTCATTCCTGCTCGAATTAATGCTGGTCACCGATATAACAAGACCATCGCCAATTGTTCTTTCTCGAATGATTGCTGATCACGGACATAACAAGTTGATCATCGCTCATTCGTTTTGGTTGTCAATATGACAAGTCTGTCGATATCCAAGATTTCTGCCCTTATGATTGCCGATCTAGGATAGAAAAAGTTGATTTCTGGCCGAAAATGTATCAAGTCGATCTGAGCTCATTTCTGCTCCGATGATCACCGATTGAGGAGGATATCACAAGTCTATCGGCACTTATCCTCAAGTTATTGCTGATCTTCAATAAAACAAGTTGAGCTGTGCTTTTTTTTTAAAGGCCCTTTTCACATTGGTCGGTTATTGATCATTATTGATTTCTGCATGTCCCGCTTAAACTGGGAGATGTGCTTCCGAGAAAACCCACATCAAATAAGTAATCAACTATCAAATGCATTTGTTCAATCGATGGCTGATCGCTGCCATTTTGACACAGGCCAATGATCAGCAGACGAGGCTTCATGCTGATGCTTCAGACTGTTATCAACTCATGTAAAAGAACCTTAAAGCCGGCCGTACACGTTCAATGACTGTTGGCTGATATGTTACTCCTGACCCTACATATACATTTGCGCTCCAATCGGGTGAAAATGCTTGTAAGACAGAAAATTGCTGTCCAACAACTCTTGTAGTATTTTATCATCCTTATAAACCAAAGATTGGGCATGATGAAATCCAACTGCCCAATCCTTCCCTTCCCAACTGTCAAAGACTGTTGGTTGATCATTTCATGAACATTGGATAGTCGGCCAGTTCGAAGAAATCAGTGGTTTTGGCCAACATAAGGCTAAAGTGATGGAGGTGGTGATGGAGATATGTGGAGTGACTTTTTGTCAATAATGCCTTCTCTTACAGAGAAATTGAATATTATATGGCGTCCATTGATTTCATTGACTGTCCATGGACTGTAGAGTGAAAGCCTTCCTTTGTTGTATAGAGGAGAGCCCACCTCATTTATTACCATCATATTCCCATACTTGTTAACGTCCCTCGAAAGACCGGAAGATGTCCCGGAAGTTTAAAGGAAGTTTCCTGACAATAGGTGAGGTGGATCCTCTAAGCAAAAGATCCAGGTGGACACACTGGCCATGGCGTTGGTGCAGCAGGCGGGTGTTGCACATGGCAAACAGATAGCAGAGTTAGCGGATGCAAACTAAAAGTCTTAAAGGTGTCCTGGAAGCCGAAAACGGGCACGAGACATCTTGTAAGACGCAGGAGGACGCGTAGAGGCAAACTGATAGACTTAAAGAAGTCCTGTAAGCCGCAAGCGGAGAGGAGGGGGCCTGGAAGCTGCAGGCAGACATGTGAAGTCCTGAAGACCACTGAAGGCAGCAAGGTTATTGGAGGCAACGGACTAACAGGTGACGTCTTGAATACCTCTGACAGGTAGCAGGGTTATTGGAAGCCGAAGGCAAACAGGTGAAATCCTGAAAACTACTGACAGCAGGGTTACTGGAAGCCACAGACAAACAGATGAAGTCCTGAAGACCATTGAGAGGTAGCAGGGTCACTGAAAGCCGCAGACATGTAACTCATGGACGGGAAACCACAGACAGCCAGGAGACGTCCTGATGACTGTGGACTGGAACTGTGCACAGACAACTAAGAAACTTACTAGCAGTCTTGGAGCACTACCAAGACACAGGTGTGTGTCTTGGGAGGCCTTATATAGGACCAGGAAATACAATACATAGGAGCACGTTGGGCTACTTGCAAAGCCCGACGTGGAGCACAAGAAAATCTAATGGATCGAGGCAAATGTGTAACCATTTCAATCACATGGTGATAGAGCCGATTGCGACAGGGCTGTATACAGGTCATCTGTATGGACCATTCTGTGGGGAATGAGCATGCATGACCTCCATTGTGCATGCGCAAAAAAGGAAGGGTCTACTACAGTTTTCAGCCATTTTCTACTACCATCTCTGAAACCCTTAATTATTAGTATCTTCCATGTAAACTTGATGATGCCTCCTTACTTGGAGTAAGTCCTTATGACTACGGATGATTCAGTGCGTGGAGAAGGAGTTTGCGATACATCTTCTATCAATACTTTGCATTAAGAGGTATGTCGTCCCGTTGCTGATGAATCAGATCATTTGTCAGCGGGCACTTAAGAGTAAATGACATTTCAGATCTCAGAATGCCAGGAGGATGTGCAAGGCTTGACATAAAGTTATTTTATGGCTCAGCTCGGCTTTTAGTAACGCAGCAAGTCATCATGTTGGCGCCATCTACAGGCAAAGAAACCGCACTGACTTCCTGCATGCATCCTCTTGATGTGTAGGTTATGTGACCTTATTAAATATGCAAATTGCAATGCGAGATGAATACTAATGATGAATAGATCTGAGAGGGTCGTGGTGTTCGGAGGTGAATGGTCTCAAAGATCCGGGGCATGGAATCTATTTTCGTTGAGAAGAGATGATGATGAGGACAGACGTAAGATAGGATATGACTCAGCATTCAATGCTGGAGCCTCATCTGTGGTGCCTTTAGATGCATATTCGAAAAGGATGTTTTAATTCACCAACCCCCATGGGTCAGTGATATACAACCACAGAACAAAATGAGTATACAACACCCAAGGAGAGGCTGAGATGTGGACAACACCCAAGGAGAGGCTGAGATGTGGACAACACCCAAGGAGAGGCTGAAATGTGGACAACACCCAATGAGAGGCTGAAATGTGGACAACACCCAATGAGAGGCTGAAATGTGGACAACGCCCAAGGAGAGGCTGAAATGTGGACAACGCCCAATGAGAGGCCGAAATGTAGACAACGCCCAATGAGAGGCTGAGATGTGGACAACACCCAATGAGAGGCTGAAATGTGGACAACACCTAATGAGAGGCTGAAATGTGGACAACACCCAATGAAATATGAATAGCATTACTACTGTAGAATATAGAAATAAATGAGAAATCTTAGCGCATAAATTGGCCAATTCATGTGTACCCGGCAGCCGCGGTAAGGCGTTTCTCGATGTCAGGACCTAACAATGTGAATACCTCTCTAAGGGACATCCGTCTGCTTCTGTGTGGGAAAGTAAGATTCTGATGCAATTAAAACCACCTGCGGCATGGGGGTGGAGTGCTCAGTCAAAGCTTAAATCTAGTAACAAAGTAAATGACGGCACTTCCACTACAAGAAATAGGTGTGAACAGGTGCTTACTAAGAGCTAAAATTTCTCATTTATTTCTATTTTCTACAGCAGTAATGCTATTCATATTTCATACTTTATATTTACATACTCAGTGTTACAGAGTGCTACTTTGTTTGTTCATTGTACATGGAGGTAGCTCCTCTTAGTAAGCACCTGTTCACACCTATTTCTTGTAGTGGAAGTGACGTCATTTTCTTTGTAACACCCAATGAGAGGCTGAAATGTGGACAACACCCAAGGAGAGGCCGAAATGTGGACAACACCCAATGAGAGGCTGAGATGTGGACAACACCCAATGAGAGGCTGAGATGTGGACAACACCCAATGAGAGGCTGAGATGTGGACAACACCCAATGAGAGGCTGAGATGTGGACAACGCCCAAGGAGAGGCCGAAATGTGGACAACACCCAAGGAGAGGCCGAAATGTGGACAACACCCAATAAGAGGCCGAGATGTGGACATCACCCAAGGAGAGGCCGAAATGTGGAAAACATCCAATGAGAGGCTGAAATGTGGACAACACCCAGTGAGAGGCTGAGATGTGGACAACGCCCAAGGAGAGGCCGAAATGTGGACAACACCCAAGGAGAGGCTGAAATGTGGACAACACCCAATGAGAGGCCGAGATGTGGACATCACCCAAGGAGAGGCCGAAATGTGGAAAACACCCAATGAGAGGCTGAAATGTGGACAACACCCAATGAGAGGCCGAAATGTGGACAACACTCAAGGAGAGGCCGAAATGTGGACAACACCCAAGAAGAGGCCGAAATGTGGACAACACGCAAGGAGAGGCCGAAATGTGGACAACACCCAAGGAGAGGCCGAAATGTGGACATCACCCAAAGAGAGGCCGAAATGTGGACATCACCCAAGGAGAGGCCGAAATGTGGACAACACCCAAGGGGAGGCCGAAATGTGGACAACACCCAAGGGGAGGCCGAAATGTGGACAACACCCAAGGGGAGGCCGAAATGAATTGTACCCTAATATAATTGTTCACATAACATTTGACAACCTGCAGCATTATCGGCAGAAGACATAAACTGCCTTCCCCCACCCTGTAGAGTTCACGGCACTCGAGACAGCTGCCGACTCTGCCTATCCCTCATTATGCCCCACCTTTGCTTACTCACTTCAGACATGGTGGGCAGACATCACTTCTGTGACAAGAAGAGCCTTTCACGAGACTCGTAAGTTTGTCGAATATATAAGGATTTTGTTGGCAGTGCTTCTCAATATTAACCGGGTGCTTCAAAATATCAATGGGGCTCAGTGGATACTTGACCAAGATTTAAAAGAAATGAGTACCGATATGCATTTGACGCGCCCCCAGGGCAATGGGGTACTCGGCAGCCGGGCCTATGGATGCCGGTGGGGGAGAATATCACGGTGGCTGGCCCGGTCCGTGGCCCAGGGTGGTCAAAAAAAAGGGGAATTATTTATAGGGGATTTGTAAAGTGTTCGTGATGCCACCTGTGGAATGCGGCTAAAGGGAGCCGCCGCTGCGGAGCAGTCCTCTGAGGCAGATGTTAGGGCAGCTTACCTCCCCACAGGTGGAGCGGGCCTCAGGGCAGCATGGTGAAATGGATGGTGGTACGGGTGAGAGACGGCCAGGACGGTTCAGGGAGAAATGACAGACACTCACACGGGGGTTCACTTCGGTACCTTTACTGGTGTAGATGCAGGTATGGTCCACGGTACTCGGTACGAAGGGTGCACTTCTGGACTCTCCCCAGTGAGTGGGTATAGGGCCTCCTGATCCGTTGCTTTCACTCGCTAAGCTTCTGACCTGCCTGGAGCTAGGCCTAGCTTTATTACTGTCTCTCTTTCTCTCTTGCACCTGCTGACCTGGTGGTAGGGCCTTCTCCTGGAGATCACTCTCCCTGGACGCTGGGGCCTCCGTGACTCCTAGCCCTGGTACAATAGTCAGCGTTGGTCGACCTGGGACTTGTAGTCCTCCAGGTGTCCGGTGATCCCTACTGGGTATAAAGGGGCCCCGTAGGCGTGGACCCGGTGTCCGGTGTATAGTTCGGGGTGAGCCTGGTACGCTCCTCTGCCCCCTCGACTCCTCTCTCCTTTCCTCCTTGCCGTCGGCCACACTCAGGGCCCTCACTAGGCTTCAACTCGTGCTGTAGGCCTTGGCTCGCCTAAGCACAGCAGCCAGCATGCTGCCTCTTCACTGGTCTAAGTCTAGCACACTCTCAGACTAAACACTAATCTGAGCTGCCTGGCTCCACCCTCCATATATATATATATCCCTACAGGCTCCCTCTGGTGGTCTGAGGTGATAGGGTGGAGGTGTGTGAATGTGTGAGGGCTCTTGTGGAGAAGTCCATCCATGCACCCTACTGGGTTCTGTGGCACCTGTACGCAGCAGGGCGCCACACATTCGTCAGATAAGCAGCCATTTATCTCCCCAAGTGTGAACTCCTGGTCACCTGGAAGAATTGAAAAATATCCTGGGCTCAAATAAAACCACCCAAATCCACCATGAAAACAGGGGTTTGAGAATAAATCTTGTGCCCAGAATTCAAATGTTCAATCGGGGAGGTGAAAAACAAGGTATACGGGAATTGTAATCTTTCCTTCCTGCTGTCTGGGGGTCCTAAGTCCCCTGTGCCACACAAGACCCCTGTATTATAAATGACACATTATACATATTCATATCTATCCTGCCCCGCGCTTTGGGATCTTACTTAAATTGTTTGTTCCTGTAAATAAAATATTATCCAGCTGAAGTACTTACTGTATGTCCTTAAGCCATACTTACAGGTAACTTGCAGAGAGAAGAAACCATTCCCTAATTTCTTTGTTTGTTTATCCCTACTTACAGCTACTGATATGTCCTAATTAGGACTTAATGAGATTCATCCTGTCCCCATGCACCCATCACACTGGACCTATTTATCTCACTGATAGATGGCAGTTTCTCCAATCTTTACCATTAGTAGCTTCAGGATTTTTTGCTATGTTTGCTGCAGGGTCCATGGGATATTCAGTTACGATTGATAATAATGCAAAGGAATTTATAATACTGCCCCTATGTACAAGAATATAACTACTATAATGCTGCTCCTATGTACAAGAATATAACTACTATAATACTGCCCCCTATGTACAAGAATATAACTACTATAATACTGCCCCTATGTACAAGAATATAACTACTATAATACTGCTCCTATGTACAAGAATATAACTACTATAATACTGCCTTCTATGTGCAAGAATATAACTACTATAATACTGCTCCTATATACAAGAATATAACTACTATAATACTGCCCCCTATGTACAAGAATATAACTACTATAATACTGCCCCTATGTACAAGAATATAACTACTATAATACTGCCTTCTATGTGCAAGAATATAACTACTATAATACTGCTTTCTATGTACAAGAATATAACTACTATAATACTGCCCCTATGTACAAGAATATAACTACTATAATACTGCCCCCTATGTACAAGAATATAACTACTATAATACTGCTCCTATGTACAAGAATATAACTACTATAATACTGCTCCTATGTACAAGAATATAACTACTATAATACTGCCCCCTATGTACAAGAATATAACTACTATAATACTGCCCCTATGTACAAGAATATAACTACTATAATACTGCTCCTATGTACAAGAATATAACTACTATAATACTGCCTTCTATGTGCAAGAATATAACTACTATAATACTGCTCCTATATACAAGAATATAACTACTATAATACTGCCCCCTATGTGCAAGAATATAACTACTATAATACTGCCCCTATGTACAAGAATATAACTACTATAATACTGCCTTCTATGTGCAAGAATATAACTACTATAATACTGCTTTCTATGTACAAGAATATAACTACTATAATACTGCCCCTATGTACAAGAATATAACTACTATAATACTGCCCCTATGTGCAAGAATATAACTACTATAATACTGCCCCTATGTACAAGAATATAACTACTATAATACTGCTTTCTATGTGCAAGAATATAACTACTATAATACTGCTCCTATATACAAGAATATAACTACTATAATACTGCCGTCTATATACAAGAATATAACTACTATAATACTGCTTTCTATGTACAAGACTATAACTACTATAATACTGCCCCTATGTACAAGAATATAACTACTATAATACTGCCCCCTATGTACAAGAATATAACTACTATAATACTGCTCCTATATACAAGAATATAACTACTATAATACTGCCGTCTATATACAAGAATATAACTACTATAATACTGCTTTCTATGTACAAGAATATAAGTACTATAATACTGCCCCTATGTACAAGAATATAACTACTATAATACTGCCCCCTATGTACAAGAATATAACTACTATAATACTGCTCCTATGTACAAGAATATAACTACTATAATACTGCTCCTATGTACAAGAATATAACTACTATAATACTGCTCCTATGTACAAGAATATAACTACTATAATACTGCCCCTATATACAAGAATATAACTACTATAATACTGCCCCCTATGTGCAAGAATATAACTACTATAATACTGCTCCCTATGTACAAGAATATAACTACTATAATACTGCTCCCTATGTAGAAGACTATAACTACTATAATACTGCCCCCTATGTACAAGAATATAACTACTATAATACTACCCCTATGTACAAGAATATAACTACTATAATACTGCTCGTATGTACAAGAATATAACTACTATAATACTGCTCCCTATGTACAAGAATATAACTACTATAATAGTGCCCCCTATGTACAAGAATATAACTACTATAATACTATCCCCTATGTACAAGAATATAACTACTATAATACTGCTGCTATGTACAAGAATATAACTACTATAATACTACCCCTATGTACAAGAATATAACTACTATAACACTATCCCTATATACAATAATATAACTACTATAATACTGCCCCCTATGTTCAAGAATATAATTACTATAATACTACCCCTATGTACAAGAATATAACTACTATAATACTGCTCCTATGTACAAGAATATAACTACTATAATACTGCTCCCTATGTACAAGAATATAACTACTATAATACTACCCCTATGTACAAGAATATAACTACTATAATACTGCTCCTATGTACAAGAATATAACTACTATAACACTGTCTCCTATGTACAAGAATATAACTACTATAATAGTGCCCCCTATGTACAAGAATATAACTACTATAATACTATCCCCTATGTACAAGTATATAACTACTATAATACTGTCCCATGTACAAGAATATAACTACTATAATACTACCCCTATGTACAAGAATATAACTACTATAACACTATCCCTATATACAATAATATAACTACTATAATACTGCCCCCTATGTACAAGAATATAACTACTATAATAGTGCCCCCTATGTACAAGAATATAACTACTATAATACTGCCCCCTTTGTACAAGAATATAACTACTATAATACTGCCCCCTATGTACAAGAATATAACTACTATAATACTGCTCCTATGTACAATAATATAACTACTATAATACTGCCCCCTATGTACAAGAATATAACTACTATAATACTGCTCCCTATGTACAAGAATATAACTACAATAATACTGCCCCCTATGTACAAGAATATAACTACTATAATACTGCCCCTATATACAAGAATATAACTACTATAATACTGCTCCTATGTACAAGAATATAACTACTATAATACTGCTCCTATGTACAAGAATATAACTACTATAATACTGCCCCTATGTACAAGAATATAACTACTATAATACTGCTCCTATGTACAAGAATATAACTACTATAATACTGCCCCCTATGTACAAGAATATAACTACTATAATACTGCCCCTATATACAAGAATATAACTACTATAATACAGCCCCCTATGTACAAGAATCTAACTACTATAATACTGCCCCTATGTGCAAGAATATAACTACTATAATAGTGCCCCTATGTACAAGTATATAACTACTATAATACTGCCCCTATGTACAAGAATATAACTACTATAAGTGCCCCATCTGTGCAGAAATATAATAAGACTGGAAGATAATTAATAATACTGCTCCTATGTACAAGAATATAACTACTATAATACTGCCCCCTATGTACAAGAATATAACTACTATAATACTGCCCCTATGTACAAGAATATAACTACTATAATAGTGCTCCTATGTACAAGAATATAACTACATAACTACTATAATACTGCCCCCTATGTACAAGAATATAACTACTATAATACTGCCCCCTATGTACAAGAATATAACTACTATAATACTGCTCCTATGTACAAGAATATAACTACTATAATACTGCCCCCTATGTACAAGAATATAACTACTATAATACTGCCCCTATGTATAAGAATATAACGATTATAATACTGCCCCCTATGTACAAGAATATAACTACTATAATACTGCCCCTATGTACAAGAATATAACTACTATAATACTGCCCCTATGTACAAGAATATAACTACTATAATACTGCTCCTATGTACAAGAATATAACTACTATAATACTGCCCCTATATACAAGAATATAACTACTATAAAACTGCTCCCTATGTACAAGAATATAACTACTATAATACTGCCCCTATGTACAAGAATATAACTACTATAATACAGCCCCCTATGTACAAGAATCTAACTACTATAATACTGCCCCTATGTGCAAGAATATAACTACTATAATACTGCCCCTATGTACAAGAATATAACTACTATAATACTGTCCCCTATGTACAAGAATATAACTACTATAATACTGCTCCCTATGTACAAGAATATAACTACTATAATACTGCCCCCTATGTACAAGAATATAACTACTATAATACTGCCCCTATGTACAAGAATATAACTACTATAATAGTGCCCCTATGTACAAGAATATAACTACTATAATACTGCTCCCTATGTACAAGAATCTAACTACTATAATACTGCCCCTATGTACAAGAATATAACTACTATAATACTGCCCCTATGTACAAGAATATAACTACTATAATACTGCCACTATGTACAAGAATATAACTACTATAATACTGCCCCTATGTACAAGAATCTAACTACTATAATACTGCCCCTATGTGCAAGAATATAACTACTATAATTGTGCCCCTATGTACAAGTATATAACTACTATAATACTGCCCCTATGTACAAGAATATAACTACTATAAGTGCCCCATCTGTGCAGAAATATAATAAGACTGGAAGATAATTAATATGGGGGAGCTTAATGACTTGTTTGTGGCAGTGTTATGAATGGTAGATATAAATATACACATATATTATTAGTCTCCAGTTATATTGATGGTAACCCATTGCTCAGTAGATGTGATCTGAGCTTGTGGTCTTCTGGAATCGACTTTCCACATTTCTCAGCAGCTCATCATGATCTGTAACACTGGGCATCTCATATAGGATTCAGCACTGCTGGGCCGCGCACAGGAAGGAAATACTATTTATACACTAAAATACTGACTGTCACTGCAAATGTGTCTCTCACTACATGAGAAGCAATGACATCAAATATGTATTCTGAGCTCATGTGCTGCGGTCTTGGCGGGGGACCTCTCATGATTGGCCAGGTAGCGGCACAAAGGGAGAAGTTAGACAGGATTATGGCTGGGCTATAATTCTCTGAGCAACAGGCATAAGTGGAACATAAACCCTGCAGGAGTGGGATGAATGTGGGATATAATTGGAGAAGTCTGCAAGGTGTAGAAAGTCTAGGCTGCAGAGTGAGAACCTCTGTAAGCCTAGGGTTTAGGGGTAAGTCGTTGACGATGGATGTCGTAGGCCCACCATAAAATGAGCTTATGCCCCATCATACTCTAACTCTACAGTATAATAGAGAATTTTGTGAACCGATACTTTTGGTAGAGATTTTCCATGTAAAATTGTTGGTCAAGTTGGATGTAGAGGTGATGGAACTTCATTGCTTGCCACAATACTGACCTAAGTACCATGAAACTTCTTCAGAAAGAACAGGAACCCAAGCTGAGCTTCGTCACCCAACATCACTTATCCCAAATAATTAGCTTGTGGCTGTTTGGTTGATCCCTTGTGTTACACCTACCTCCAACCCTTTAACGTTTTAGAGGAAACAAGATTTTTGGTTATGGTGACATAATTCTATTTCAGTATGACAACAACCCTTTGTCCTTACTTATTCCTTGGAACATCTTTGGCCAAGTTGGACATACAGTGGGGAAAATAAGTATTTGATACACTTTCGCTTTTGCAAGTTTTCCCACCTGCAAAGAATGGAGAGGTCTGTAATATTTATAGGTACACTTCATCTGTGAGAGACAGAATCTTAAAAGAAATCCAGAAAATCACATTGTATGATTTTTACATAATTAATTAGCATTTTATTGTATGAAATACGTATTTGATACAATAGAAACACAGAACTTAATATTTGGTACAGAAACCTTTGTTTGCAATTAAAGTGGTCAGACGTTTCCTGTAGTTCTTGACCAAGTTTGCACACACTGCAGCAGGGATTTTGCCAACTCCTGCATACAAATCTTCTCCAGCTTTTCAGGTTTCGGATCTGTCGCTGGGCAACATTGAGTTTCAGCTGCCTCCAAAGATTTTCTATTGGGTTCAGGTCTGGAGACTGGCTAGGCCACTCCAAGACATTGAAGTGTTTCTTACGGAGCCACTACTTAGTTGCCCTGGTTGTGTGTTTCGGGTCATTGTCATGCTGGAAGACCCACCCATGACCCATCTTCAATGCTCTTACTGAGGAAAGGAGGTTGTTGGCCAAAATCAAGCGATACATGACCCCATCCATACTTCCTTGAATATGGTGCAGTCATGATATCCCCTTTGCAGAAAAGCAGCTCCAAAGTATGATGTTTCCCCCATCATGCTTCACGTTTGGGACAATGTTCTTGGGGTTGTACTTGACGCGCCCCTGGGCCTGTGTCGCGCTGCGTTGCGCACGCGGGAGCTTACCCGGAGCCGGATCTCTTGAGGGTTGTAGTCTCGTGGCGGTGATCCGGTCCGTGCCCAGGGAGTCAGACTAAGTGGCGCTGTATTAGCGGTAGATGTTGGACGGCTACGCCACCCGTTGAGTACAGCTAAGGAGCTGCTGCTGCTGCAGGGCAGACCGCTGAGGCCGGTGGTAGGATTGTGCAGCATGATAGTATAACCCCCAACGGGAGGGGTATGGCCTCAGGGCAGCCGACGTGGATGATGGGGGTAGCAGGAACCACTCAGAGACGGTACGGTGTAGTTCAGGGTCTTTACTGGTGACAACGATAGACCCTCCCGGAGTACTGGCTAGCGATTGGGGCCTGGTCAGTCCTTGAGCAGATGGGATCTCCCCTGGCCAGGCGGAGTTGTAGGCCTCCCAAACTAACGATACTCTTCTGGCTACCTTGCTAGAAGCGGGTATAAGTAGCCCACGTCCCTGAGTGTACCGTGTGGTGCTCACCCATATGGCCGGTGACTCGGGGCCTTCTAGTAGCTTCCGCTCCACGACGGCGGTGCTGGTCCCACGCGTGTGACCGTGCCTTCGGGTTTCTGGGCCAGAGGACCTGCAATCCCCTGCCGGTCGGTTTCTGCTGCTGGATAGGAGTTAGTCCCCACAGCCTCGGACTCCGGGTCCGGAGATAACTTCTCAGTCAGGGCGAGCTCTGCAGCTGCCAGCCCCTGACTCCTTGTAGTACTGCTCCCACAGAGCTCCTGATGTTCTTTCCTATATCTGCTTCTCTTCTCTGTCTCTACTTCTTCTCTACTCACTAACCCTGCCTCAGCCCTAGGTTTATATAGGGGAAGTTCTTCCCCTCCCAGGACTGGGCAGGAGGTGTGGCATGCACAGGATCCCTGACCAAGAGACCTCCCACCTGCTCTCAGACATAACATTGCTGTTACTGTGGAAACCAGACCCCTGGGGTGCCACATTCCCCCCTAGTGAAATTTAGTACTCCGGGACTAAACATATTTTTAGAAAAACATAACAAGGTATAAACAATAATAATAGTACAATAAGAAAAACATATAAAGATGGTCACGGCGTGTCCGCAACCGGGTGCAGTTTTTGAAGCAAAGCAAGGTGTCCATTTCACCAAAACAGGGAGACGTAACCAGGTAGGGGTCTGTCCTGCCCCGAGTCCTTAACAGTCTTTAGTCCGTCCTGGGTTACGCTCCAACTATACACAAAGGATTCCCGGTAAATCCACCAAAGACTCCTGTAAATAACTAGAAACACAAAATTATACACAAGCAACAATAACAGACAAACATTAATAAAATAGCTTAAACACTTAGATCCTCCAACGTGCGGGTAACTGGCCTCTAGTGGACCTACGGAGCTGACTGTCTAGCCCTGAACTACAGGGTGTAGGAGCTGTCAAGGGTAAACTGGGCAGCTGTCTACCGGCTCTTTGGCTCACTAGGGGTACGGCAGGCTCACTATAAGCAGAGGGTTGATCCTCCTGTTCTGCTTGTGTGGAGTCTTCTGCCTCCTGGACCGGCTGCTCTTCCAGCTCTACCTGTTGCTCCGTAGGCACTTGGGATGCTGGTTGGAGGAACGTGAGGACGGGTACCACAACTGCACCATTGACTTGAGTCCAGGACCGAGGGAAGTCTCCGAGCACAGTACTGACCATATCTTCCCTTTCCTCTACGGGTCGATGGTCTTCTTGTTCCTCTTCAGGGTTCCGTAGCTGTTCAGGACACTTCTTCAGGTGATCCCGGGATACAATGGCTATGGTCTCCCCTCCGTCTTTACTGATGGTACAGACTTTCCGGTTCTCGTGGCTTGAGGGCAGTACGGTGTACGGGTCCTTCTCCCACTGGTCGTCCAACTTGTGGAGCCGTCTTTTCCTCTTCAAGACCTGCTCTCCGGGTACCAGAGGAACAGCGGGAGCATACTGGTTGTAAGTTTTCTCTTGTCTTTCCCTAGCCTGACAGAGACTTCGCTCCACGCTCTCCTGTACTTTCCGGTACTGCTGCTGCCTCTCTGTGTCCCAGTCTGCTTCTGGTGAAGTGTCCTCGGGTGTCAGGACTCCCATTTCCAGGTCAACAGGTAACTTACCAGGTCTCGCCCTCATTAGGTAAGCCGGGGTACAGTTGGTGGAACCTACCGGGATGTGGTTGTATAGGTCCACCAGATCGGGCAGCTTCTCAGGCCACAGACTGCGTTCTTCCAGGGGCAACGTTTTCAGGAGATCCATTACCACCTGGTTCATTTTCTCACAAAGTCCATTAGTTTGCGGATGATAGGGTGTCGTCCTTATCTTCCGGCAGCCATACAGATTGCAGAATTCCTGGAAGACCTCCGCTTCAAAGGCAGGTCCCTGGTCCGTCAGCACTTGGTCCGGGTACCCGTGTGGACGGCAGAAGTGCTGCTGGAAGGCTCTAGCTGCTGTTTGAGCCGTTAAGTCCTTGACGGGGACGACAACCAAGAACCGGGAGTAATGATCCACAATGGTTAACGCGTAGACGTAGCCACTTCTGCTTGGGGTCAGTTTTACATGATCCAAGGCTACCAGTTCCAATGGCTGCCGGGTGACGATGGACTGCAGGGGAGTCTTCTGGCTGGCACGGTCCTTCCTTCTTAGGTTGCACGGGCCACAGTCTCTGCACCACCTCTCGATGGTTCCCCTCATGCCTACCCAGTGGAACCGCCCACGCAGCAGGAACTCCAGCTTCTTCCATCCGAAGTGTCCAGCCCCGTCGTGGTATGCCTCCATCACCATGGCTGCGTCTCTCCGTGGCACCACTACTTGCCAGATTAGTTCATGCGTCCGGGAGTTAACCATTCTGCGGCACAACTTCCCCTTGTAAAGGAACAGTCGACTCTTCTCAGCCCACAGTTGCTTGGCTTCCTCCGGAGCGTCTGGGTCAAGGCGAGCCTCTGGCCGAGTCAGCATCTCTTTTACCAGCCGGACGGCAGGGTCACTGTCTTGCGTTTCCTCCCAGTCGTAGTGAGGCAAGGGGTTAAACGTAGCGGCTTGCTTACTCCTTACCCGATGGGAATACTGGATAGTCCCATGACGGTGGAACGCGGGGAGTTCGACTTCTTCCAGTCCCTCTGGATCTTCTCCTACGTCCGGTAGGTTTGGCATCCTGGACAGGGCGTCCGCGTTGGTATTGGAGCGTCCTGCCCGGTATTTGATTGTGAACTCGTAGTTGGACAGACGGGCCATCCATCTCTGCTCTAGGGCACCGAGTCTTGCCGTGTCCAGGTGTGTCAACGGGTTGTTATCCGTGTACATGGTGAACCGGGAAGAAGCGAGGTAGTGCTTAAAGCGTTCGGTGACTGCCCACACCACTGCCAGGAACTCTAGCTTAAATGAGCTGTAATTCTCAGGGTTTCTTTCGGTGGGTCGCAGTTTTCGGCTAGCGTAAGCGATTACTCGTTCTTTCCCCTGCTGGATCTGGGACAGTACGGCTCCTAGCCCGATGTTACTTGCGTCGGTGTAGAGGATAAAGGGCTGGCTGTAATCAGGGTACGCCAGGATTTCATCCCCCGTGAGGGCCATCTTCAGCTGGCGGAAGGACTCTTCTAACTTCTCCCATTTGAAGGGCGGCTTCTGGTTCTTGGCCTTCCGGGACTGGCCTATCAGGAGGTCCTGCATAGGAGCTGCCTTTTTGGTGAAACCGGGGATGAATCTGCGGTCATAGCCTACCAACCCGAGGAACTGCCGCACTTCCTTTACACTGGAGGGACTTGGCCATTCCTTAATTGCGGTGATCTTATCAGGGTCGGGAGCCACTCCATCAGCGCTCACCACGTGTCCCAGGTACTGCACCTTTGGTTTCAGGAGGTGACACTTGGAGGGTTTCACCTTTAGGCCGTAGCTTGCCAGAGCTTCGAACACTTCCGCCAGGTGTTTCAGGTGGTCCTCATACGTCTTGGAATATACGATGGCATCGTCCAGGTACAACAGGACCGTCTCAAAGTTTCTGTGGCCCAGACAACACTCCGTTAATCGTTGGAAGGTTCCTGGTGCGTTGCAGAGTCCGAACGGCATGCAGGTAAACTCGCTAAGTCCCATCGGGGTGGTGAATGCGGTCTTCTCCCGGTCCGCCTCTGCTACAGGAACCTGCCAGTACCCACTAGTGAGATCCAAGGTAGAGAAGAAGTTAGCAGATCTTAAAGCAGCCAAAGACTCCTGTATCCTTGGTAAGGGGTACGCATCCTTGTGTGTGATACGGTTGATTTTCCGGTAATCTACACACATCCTCATGGTGTTGTCTTTCTTTTTGACTAAGACAGGTGGAGCTGCCCAGGGGCTACAGCTATCCCTGATCACCCCAGCCTCCTTCATGTCTCTAAGCATCCCCTTGGCGTGTTGGTAGTGTGCAGGGGGTACGGGTCGATACCTCTCTTTTATGGGAGGATGGTCTCCCGTGGGGATGTGGTGTTCTACCCCCTTGACTCGCCCGAAGTCTAACGGGTGTTTACTAAACACTCTCTCGTACTCTTGAACCACCCGATAGACTCCCTGTTTCTGGTGTGAGGGAGTGGAGTCAGTACCCAAATGTAGTTGCTGACACCAGTCCTCCATTGTTTCTTTAGAGCCGTTACCTTCCTCCGGGGAAGATGGAGGCAATGGTTCTACGGACTGTATGGAATTTTGATTGATGGTATACAATTTGGCTAGCGTGGCATACCGGGGCAGGTACACTTCCCTCTTCCCGATATTTATTATGCGAACGGGCACCCTCCCATGGCGTACATTGACCACCCCCCGTGCTGTCAAAATGGTGGGCCTACTGTCTGAGTAAACTGGTTCTACCATTGCCTGGTAATCTCTACCTCTCAGACCAATAGCTGCCCGGCACCAAATCATCATTTCACTTTTTGGGGGCATGGCAATAGGGAAAGGGTCACACATTCACACGCTACCAATCTCACCACCGGAGAGTTCCACCTGTTGCCGTCGCATCAGTGCCCGGATCTCTTTCTGGAGCACTCGCTGCTGGCCGGAGCTGGCGTTCTTGGCAACCTGCTGTAAAAGGAAAATCACCTCTGCAAGACAATTTTCAATTACATTAGTTCCTAGAGTTATCTTTGGGTGACTCTCGTGTTTGTCAATGTCTACAATGATCAGTCCCTGTGCTGCCAGTTCGACTCTACCGATTTTAATGGTCACCTCTTTAAATCCAATCTGTGGCACGGGCTGACCATTGCTGGCGATGATACTCAAGTCGTCGTCAGGGTAGCGGGTGATATCCGAGTCATTCCAGTACTGCTTGAAGAGCACGTACGGGATGGTGGTGACCTGTGACCCGGTGTCCAGTAGGGCACTCATAGGAATGCCATCCAGTACCACGGGTAAGACTGGACGTCCTCCCACATATTTGTCGCGCCAGTTCGATGGGCCTGGTGATCTTTTTCCTGGGGGTTGGCCCTCTACCCCAGGTTGTGCCAGTTTAAAGGACAGTACCTTGCCATATGTCCGGGTTGATTGCAGCGGCGGCAGATGGGTCGTCCGTCCTCGTTGTATCGGTCGCTGGGTCTTCCTCTGGCCGGTGGGGTCCTCCTTGGTCGACGCCACGGGATGTCCTCCGGTCCGGATGCCAGCTGGATCTTCCCTGGAGTGGAAACCTGTAAAGACTGCACAGTTCGGGTTAGCGCAGCAACGCTTTTAGCTAGCTCTTGGACCTGATGGTGCAGGTCTGGAGCCGGGTCATTGTTCAAAGCCTGCGCATCAGCTCCCACAGGCCCTGCCGACAAGGGCGCCGCCTCCTGGTGGTAAGTGGTAGTGGGGCGTCTGGGGGTCACAACGCCACCTGGTGCCGGTTCTCGAAGCACCCGGATGGCTCTGTCCTTGAACTGTGCAAATCCCAGATGAGGGTCCTGTAAGGCCATTGCCCGCAACTGGGTTCGGTGGGCATTGCAATATAAACCCTCTATAAATTGTTCAGTCAACAGCCTGTCCTCGTCTCCCACGCCGTCAGGGTCGGTCTGCTTAATGGCTCTCAGGGCCTCTTGTAGGTTCAGGGCATAGTCCCTTATACTCTCATGTGCCCGCTGTTTGCACCCGTAGAATCTAAGCTTGATCTCGGCTGAGGTGCGGGTATCAAAGGTGTCCCTCAGCCGGGTTAGTATCCCTGCGACAGTCCTCCCCCCAGGTGGCCAGGACTTTACCTCCCTTTGGGCTGCTCCGGTTAATTGGGCCACCAGGATGCTCACTTTTTGCTCCTCTGTGAGGGGGTACACCTGGAAGAGGCTATCCAGCTTTTCTCTAAAGTCATGCAGGGTATGTGACTCCCCTGAGTACTGGGGTAGCCAGGCTGCCCCCGGGATATAGGGCATGGTGAAAGGCATGACCGCAACAGCGGTGGCGCTGGCGGGGGTTGAAGCGGTGAAGCTCTCCTCCGTATCCGACATCCTTCTCCCCCCTAGTGGACCGTGGCCTACCTTGCGATGATCCTCTTCCGTAGGCCGCGGCTCCGCAGTGGATCGTGAGGGTTGAGGACCTTCCGTCGCGCTCCTGTGACGTCGGCGTCTGCTGGGCTCCTTCCAGGACCTTACGCAACGTCCGGACGTGAGGCGGGGCTTCAGTTCTCGCGCGCTTTCGGAGTCCACGCCCCTCTTCTTCCCGCGCGGCGTCCTCAAGATGGCGTCCAATGGCGGGAAAACTCCACGTATGGCGGGAAGAAGGCCGAAGATGGCGCCGGATGGCTGGAAAACTCCACCGATGGCGGGAAGGAAGCGGAAGATGGCGCCGGATGGCGGGAATCTTCACCACAGGTAAGTTTGAACAGTCTTTTTCAGGCACGCAGTACCCGGTGGTTGCGGGCACGAGATCCTGCCGACTACGCCAAAAGTTGACGCGCCCCTGGGCCTGTGTCGCGCTGCGTTGCGCACGCGGGAGCTTACCCGGAGCCGGATCTCTTGAGGGTTGTAGTCTCGTGGCGGTGATCCGGTCCGTGCCCAGGGAGTCAGACTAAGTGGCGCTGTATTAGCGGTAGATGTTGGACGGCTACGCCACCCGTTGAGTACAGCTAAGGAGCTGCTGCTGCAGGGCAGACCGCTGAGGCCGGTGGTAGGATTGTGCAGCGTGATAGTATAACCCCCAACGGGAGGGGTATGGCCTCAGGGCAGCCGACGTGGATGATGGGGGTAGCAGGAACCACTCAGAGACGGTACGGTGTAGTTCAGGGTCTTTACCGGTGACAACGATAGACCCTCCCGGAGTACTGGCTAGCGATTGGGGCCTGGTCAGTCCTTGAGCAGATGGGATCTCCCCTGGCCAGGCGGAGTTGTAGGCCTCCCAAACTAACGATACTCTTCTGGCTACCTTGCTTGAAGCGGGTATAAGTAGCCCACGTCCCTGAGTGTACCGTGTGGTGCTCACCCGTATGGCCGGTGACTCGGGGCCTTCTAGTAGCTTCCGCTCCACGACGACGGTGCTGGTCCCACACGTGTGACCGTGCCTTCGGGTTTCTGGGCCAGAGGACCTGCAATCCCCTGCCAGTCGGTTTCTGCTGCTGGATAGGAGTTAGTCCCCACAGCCTCGGACTCCGGGTCCGGAGATAACTTCTCAGTCAGGGCGAGCTCTGCAGCTGCCAGCCCCTGACTCCTTGTAGTACTGCTCCCACAGAGCTCCTGATGTTCTTTCCTATATCTGCTTCTCTTCTCTGTCTCTACTTCTTCTCTACTCACTAACCCTGCCTCAGCCCTAGGTTTATATAGGGGAATGCATGCACAGGATCCCTGACCAAGAGACCTCCCACCTGCTCTCAGACATAACATTGCTGTTACTGTGGAAACCAGACCCCTGGGGTGCCACATACTCATCCTTCTTCTTCCTCCAAACACGGCGAGTGGAGTTGATTCCAGAATGTTCTGTTTTGGTCTCATCTGACCACATGATCTTCTCCCATGTCTCCTCTGGATCATCCAGATGGTCATTGGCGAACTTCAGACAGGCCTGGACATGTGCTGGTATGAACAGGGGGACCTTGTGCCCTGCAAGATTTTAATTGATGAAGGCTTAGTGTGTTACTAACGGTAATGTTTGAGACTGTGGTCCCAGCTCTCTGCAGTCCATTGACCAGGTCCTCCTGTGTAGTTCTGGGCTGATTCCTGACCTTTCTCAGAATCATCCTTACCCAATGAGGCGAGGTCTTGCAAGGAGCTCCAGACTGAGGAAGATTATTATTATTTATTTATATAGCGCCATTGATTCCATGGTGCTGTACATAAGAAGATTGACAGTCACCTTGTGTTTATCTCATTTTCTAATTGTGACATGCAGAAGTATTGCTGTTGCTTCAAAAGCATCCAGCAACTATTACAAATAACACAAGCTCAGGAGACAGGAAGTGCGGTGCTTCAGAAGCATTCTGCAACTAGAGGGGTTAACACAGTCACAGGAGACAGGGAGTGTTTTAGCAGAGCCCCAGGGGGATTGTGGGGAACCTGTTATTGTAGTCTGGCTGAGGCTGAAGAGAAAGGTAGTGTGTTATCTGTATCTGACAGAAGGCAACTGAATAGGATTCAGATTATGAGAGAAACTAAACACAGGTCAGATAAACTCCCTGAACTAACAGTGCAGAGTATTATTGGACCGGAAGATAAGGACTGGAAGGAATCGTGTCACAGGGATCATCTCCCTCATCAAACCCTCCATCCCTCCATCTCTACGCAGGATAAAGAATGCTGTGTACTATTGTGCCCTTGTGAAGAAAAAGCCTGTGGTTGTGTATGCATAGAAGTGTGCTGCTAAGAGATCTAATCTATGCTGAATTATTCTACTGAAGAGACTGGAATACTGTGCCTTGTGAAGAAACGACTGTATTGTTACTGGAGCCGGTTGCCCAAGAAACTCAGATTGCACTGTAATGAAGATTGTTGCTGTAATATCCCTGAATTGCACTGGCCATGCTTCAGATTAAATTCCACTGTTAAACTATTGAAAAAGACTCTTGTCAGATGTGTCTGGTCAGCAATTGAATCTATCGTGTGCCTGAGAGAAGCTGCAGCCTATGGTCGCCCTGAGTAACGGTTCCCCTAAGATTCCAAAGAATTCAAGAAACCCGTCTCGCCCTATCTGAACCTAGCGGCGTGCATGTAACAAACAAACTCTACATACAGTGTCCTGCAGAACTCGCTACCCCAAGTTCTCAAGTAACCATTTAGTTAGGCTAGACATTTTCAATAAAAATAGTGCAGTCTGCTGCCCCTCCTACATGGTTTTTACCGATTATACTGGCTTCATCAGGGGGAAACCATTGCCTTGTTTTTCCCTGATAAAGCTGGTGTAAGTAATGAAACATATGCAACAAACTGCACTATTTTTAAGACAAATCTCTAGTTTGCCTAACGGGTGGGGCATCTCAGGCCCGCGGGCCATTTACGGCCCTAGATGACTATTTTTTTGGCCCTCGGGCAAATTCTTGGGAACTACGATACTTAGACCAGCAGCTGTGTTTTGGTGACCAACTGCCTTTTAATTCCTTCTTTCCCTGTGAGCATACGCACACGGCATTCACTACTGAGTGCTGAACGGCGTGCAATGAAAGAATAAGTCCTGGCACCAGTGTCAGCATCAAGACTTACTCGGTAGGCATAGTTAGCGCACAATTTATATGGCCCCCAAAGGATGGTTTAAATATCCAAATGGCCATTGGCTTAAAAAAGGTTCCCCACTCCTGGAACAACGTCTCTCCTGGCAGTGCGTACTGCAGACAGCTGCTTGGAGAGGTGTTTATTACCACAGTATGGCGGTTAAGTACAGTTCTAACTACACTTTCCGCAAATAAAATTTCCGGTGTCATTGCTTTTTAACCAATTGGACGAGGAGAAAGCAAGGAATACCTGAATAAGCCAATTATTATCCTAACCTTCTATGTGGACAGCTTTGGGGGTTTTGGTTCTACATATCATGGTGATGTGACCCAAGAAGATGCACCAGATGCCATGAATTCTCCAACTCCCGACTAAGCAAAGAATCAAAATCTCTTGAAGTTTATTAGCTCCTGGCAATGTCAGGTCACTGGCTTGTAATACACATCACATTGATCTACCAGACAGTCTACCGTGGTCAGCGAGTCTCTACTACCTTCTAATTCCGTTTTATTTATAACGCTAATGGATGGGCATTGCTGTCATCTGTAGATTCCTCTGCTGTTCCTGTCGCTTTAATCCGCTGTGATTACAGTCTGTGCAGTTAACCCACTGTGTACTAGACCACACACACCTAAATATTTTAGCATCTGTTGAAAGAAAGGAGGAGGGGGCTTTTCAACCTCAAAAATTATAAAATAATGCCTCTTCTTGAGTGTACTCCCTTCACCATTCACTCCATCATCATCAACAGGACCTTCACATCCCCAGACATTTTGATTCTGGTTCCTCACTGTCAATCAGTTCCATCGGTCAAAAAGATTCTTCTACCGCAGTGATGTATTTTTAGTAGGTGGTGGCCATTTCTTTGCTTATGGCCTGTGAAGGGCTGGAAATATGGTAGGTCCACATTAATTCCTATTGCTTAATCATCAGCAGGTCGGGCACTGCTGCATAACCACTTCAGTCTACTTATTATTGGGTTGGTTGACCTTCATCTTGACCATCGTATTGTCAAATATACCTGAATAGGCGCCTGTCAGGGGTTATTGAAGTTTATTTGTTGGAACCAGGAAAAGTGAGCAGGCATAATGACCTGAGAAGCTCTGACAAGGGCCAAACTGGGATTTCTAGATGACTGGATCAGAGTATGTTGTGGGTGTACTTAGTAAACAGCACGCTTTGTGCAGTGTTCCTGGTACGCAGCGGGTCTTGTGGGGTGTTTCCAGTACCTGGCAGGTCTTGTGGGGTGTTTCCTTTACC
Source organism: Phyllobates terribilis (assembly GCF_046119375.1). Lineage (NCBI taxonomy): Eukaryota > Metazoa > Chordata > Amphibia > Anura > Dendrobatidae > Phyllobates > Phyllobates terribilis. The sequence goes on from NW_027362767.1 coordinate 146,251,647, forward strand.
TGGCAGGTCTTGTGGGGTGTTTCCAGGACCTGGCAGGTCTTGTGGGGTGTGCACGGTATATGGAAAATCTTGTTGGGTGTTTCTGGTATATATCGAGTCTTGTGTAGTTTTCCTGCTATACGGCGGGTCTTGTAGGGTGTTCCCGGTAAGTGGTAGGTCTTGTTATGGGGTTCATGGTATATGCCAGGCTTTGTGGGGTGATCCCAGTATACAGCAGGCCTTGTGGGGTGATCCCAGTATACAGCAGGCCTTGTGGGGTGATCCCAGTATACGGCGCGTCTTATGGAGTGTTCCTGGTGTACAGCTGGTCTTGTGGGGTGTTCCTGGTGTAGAGCAGGTCTTTGTGGGGTGTTCCTGGTATAAGGAAAGTCTTGATTCTTCTACCGCAGTGATGTATTTTTAGTAGGTGGTGGCCATTTCTTTGCTTATGGCCTGTGAAGGGCTGGAAATATGGTAGGTCCACATTAATTCCTATTGCTTAATCATCAGCAGGTCGGGCACTGCTGCATAACCACTTCAGTCTACTTATTATTGGGTTGGTTGACCTTCATCTTGACCATCGTATTGTCAAATATACCTGAATAGGCGCCTGTCAGGGGTTATTGAAGTTTATTTGTTGGAACCAGGAAAAGTGAGCAGGCATAATGACCTGAGAAGCTCTGACAAGGGCCAAACTGGGATTTCTAGATGACTGGATCAGAGTATGTTGTGGGTGTACTTAGTAAACAGCACGCTTTGTGCAGTGTTCCTGGTACGCAGCGGGTCTTGTGGGGTGTTTCCAGTACCTGGCAGGTCTTGTGGGGTGTTTCCTTTACCTGGCAGGTCTTGTGGGGTGTTTCCAGGACCTGGCAGGTCTTGTGGGGTGTGCACGGTATATGGAAAATCTTGTTGGGTGTTTCTGGTATATATCGAGTCTTGTGTAGTTTTCCTGCTATACGGCGGGTCTTGTAGGGTGTTCCCGGTAAGTGGTAGGTCTTGTTATGGGGTTCATGGTATATGCCAGGCTTTGTGGGGTGATCCCAGTATACAGCAGGCCTTGTGGGGTGATCCCAGTATACAGCAGGCCTTGTGGGGTGATCCCAGTATACGGCGCGTCTTATGGAGTGTTCCTGGTGTACAGCTGGTCTTGTGGGGTGTTCCTGGTGTAGAGCAGGTCTTTGTGGGGTGTTCCTGGTATAAGGAAAGTCTTGAGGTGGGATCCCAGAATAAGACTGGTTTTGTGAGGTGTTTTCATTCAGCGGTGGGTCTTGTGGGGTATGTCCAGTATATGTTAGGTCTTGTGGGGTATTTTCAGTGTATGTCATGTATTGTGGGAAGCTTCCGGTATATGTCAGTTCATAAAGGTGATGACTTTTGTTTCTAAATTCTCCAGATCTCAATCAAATCCAAGTCTGATCCATGATGATCCTCACAACTAATGTCGTGGTGACAGGACCCTTCAGGGGTCTTATGGAGTCAAGGTCTTTACAGGTCAGAGCTGTTTTGGGACCAACCCAATATTGTGTAAAAGGTGGCTTTAATATTTTGATTGATTGGTGGAAATTTCTACAACTGGGAAATGTGGTCCATGAGCCAGAATTGTGGTTGACATACTAAGCGTCGCTTAGTATGTCATGATGAAAACTGGTGCCTTTGATTTCCTATCCAATATATATCTGTCTTCTGGTCATCGCCATTGAGCAGATATCTATCCTCTGGCATGTCTCCTCAAGCAGATGAAAGCTTTCCGGCAGACATGAGGTTTCCATCTCATTGGTAATTAACTAGCTCGTCTGGATTGTCTTTCCTCCCAGTCATCAGTAGTATTATTTGTTGGGCTTTGCTTCCTTTTCTGGGTGTTGCATTTCCATAACACAGCATGTATCCCTGTCATCAACTCGATTGTCTATAGTACCCAACTAAAAATGTCCTGATACTTGGTTACTAAGGAACAACAAAGCCAAGATGGAAGCCTTAGATAAACTACGACTATTCTAGGTGACAACACACTGACCCATGAAGTAGACCATGATGTCTGTAGCCATGGCCACCACTTGGAGAACGTCTGTCTGGAGAAGCGACATTATTCTACCTTCTTACTGTGCTCCTGTCACCCTCTGAATAATTTCTGAGAGAATTTGTAAATATGGAATAGCTGTAGAAATGAGGTGGAGTCAGTTTAGCTCTTCTCATTGCGTAAAGATAGAAGACATGTGTGATATGCAGAAGTAGTGGTGTTTCTTCAAAAGCATCCAGCAACTATAAAAGAAAACACAGTCACAAGAGACAGGGAGTGGTTAGCAGAGCCCCAGAGGAATTGTGGGGAACTTGTTTACTATTCTGGCTGCAGCCAAAGGGAGAAGTGGTGTTTGTGATGTGTATCTCACAGAAGTGCAAGAAAGAGAACAGGATTCAAGTCCAGGGTGAAGCAAAACACAGGTCAGATAGACTTCCTGAACGAACAGTGCAGGGTATCATCGGGCAGGAAGATAAGAACTGGAAGGAATTGTGTCATAGAGATCATCTCCCTCATCAAACCCTCCCCCCTCCATCTCCATGCAGGATAAAGAATGCTGTGTACAATTGAGTCCTTGTGAAGGAAAAGCCTGTGGTTGTGTATGCATCAAAACTGTGCTGTACTGTGCTACAGGAAAATAGACTGTGTACTGCTGTGCTGCAAAGGAGATTGTACTGTTATTATTGGAGCCTGTTGCGCAGAGACATTTACATTGCACTTCATTAAATGTTACTGTTCTACCGTTTATGAGGACTCTTGTCAAATGTGTCTGGTCAGCAATTGAATCTGTCCTGTGCCTGAGAGAAGCTGCAGCCTATGGTCTCCCGGAATAACGGTTTCCCCAGGATTCCAACGAATTCATGTAACCTGTCTCGCCCCTATCGGAACTTAGGCTGTGTGTGTGTAACACATGTCATGAGAAATGAGATAGATACATCCTAACCAGACATGGAGACCGTCTCGGATAGCCCCCGGAACTCCCACTTTTGTAGTGGTTATGCTGAGTTCTACCCCTTTGGCTGTCTTGTTTGATGGCTTGTCCTGACAGAATAGGGACAATTGGATGGTATAGAATGGATACAGAGATAGATATGAGATGCATAAAGAAATGAATAGATAAACAAATACACTGACTAGCAAAAAGGTAACAATGTTTTGAACTCAAGCCGACGCTTCTTATGACGATATTGAAGTTGAGGCTTCTTCATCTTTTTTCGGGTAACCATTCCAGACTTGTGTAACGTGCATCGCACAGTGCATGTATGGACGTTTGTGATCTCACTATTACGAAGCATACGAGTCACCTCCAGTGCCGTGTTTGTCGCTCCAGAACTGATAGATCTTGTGATGAGCCGACTTGTTGACTCTGATATTTTGCCTTGACGTCCACCTCTTGGCTTTTGAATGGATGGACGGACTTCATTTCGCATTCTTCCAACTGTCATGGCTCTCACATGATGTAGTTTGGCAATTTTCTTGGCCGAGAGACCGCTATCTATGAGTTGTATGATGCTGCTTCTCTTTTCTTGGGAAATCTTCTTCATGGCTGCTCTTTGATTCTAACCAGTGACCTTTCGCTTGGAAATCAACCTGACAACACACTGAGCTACTAGGGAATGTGAGAACAGGTTGTATTTTGTAGTATACAGGAAGAAAAAGATTTTTCCACCATCAGGAGCAAAACAGTAACAATGCAGTGACATGTCAAGAATCTACATAACTAATAATGTGCAAAATAGTTGCAAGTCAAATTTATGCATGAGATAGCCAAGATGATTGTCTATAAAATGATTGTAGTCTCACGTTTGAAGCAGTAGTGGATGGTGAGATATTAATCTGAAAGTCAAAAGTTCAAAACATTGTTACCCTTTTGCTCGTAAGTGTATACTGTCACATCTCCACCAGGACTTACTTTTACAACATCTGCTTCTGTTGCCAGGTGCCTCCGTATTCATTCTGTGGGTGGCGCTGGTGAGAGAAGAGACATTGGAACCAGAGGCTCTGAATGGCACAGGATTTGTCCAACCACTTAGATTTGGATGGCTGAGACCTGTAGTGCCGTCCAATCTGGGAAAATGGGTGTGTGTGATGTCCAGCTGGAGTTATCAGCTCCCTGCTCCGGCCTATTGGAGAGCACCACACCCTACTTAAGCTTCCAGCTTACTGCTGGAAGCTGTCAGATTAAGTCTTGTGCTTCTATGATTCAGTCCCGTCTGTTAGCTCCTTGTTGTAATCATTGCTCCTTGTTTTGACCTCAGCTTGTGCTTTCTGACTATTCTTACGGATCCTTATTTTGTTCTTTTATGCAACTCCTCGGCTTTGACGCTTCTTGCTGACCATTCCTGTCTCTGGTTCGCACCTCCGGATGGCAGCCCTTTCGTAGGTAGCAATGCATTGGACCCCATTGTAAGTCTAGATCCCTGTATAGTGGTTAAAGGGTGTCGGGGTTTCAAATGGAGTGACTTGTGCCAAGTCTGTCCAAGCTAGCCTTTTTGAGCCTGTGGCCTCAGACAGACGTTACATATACATGATGTAGGGAGATAGATATGTGATGGAAAGATAAATAGATGGATATGATGGATATTTAATAGTAAATGTGTGTTGTTGCTATAGGAAGCAGCACATTTCCCAGTATCGGTAGTTGCTTAGCGTTACTCTGGTCTCCTTTCTGGGGACTGTTTTGTATGATGCACCTGTCAATCAGTTGGGTAGGTATCATTTTTTGCTGCACTAGAGCCTGAATCATCCGCTGCGCAGATCCTCAAGTGAAGCGGAGTGAAGACATGTAATTATAGCATAAGCTCCAGACTCAGAAGTAGATATTATATATAATTATTCCCCTTGTTGTTTACTGTTAGACTGCAGTCTGGGATAACCCCTCTCTGAGCATTGCATTGTGGGACAACCGCCTCACTAAAACAATCTAAACTAGACAGAGAATCGGAAGCAGTGGAGGACATCTTGGTATTGTGCTACTACTGCAGGAGACCACCCCTACTATGTCTACTACCCCTGTATATTTGTTACGATTTCCGTAAAAAATAACCCCACTATTTTGTCCCAGAACTCTTCTGACAATCTTCTCCAAGAAATATAAGAAGAGGCGCAACTTGTGGAGTGATTTAATCAGGGGCGGGGCACGGTATTGTTAGTAGGAGTGTCAACTTTGAATTTTAGCTTGGGACCAGAATTCAGATTGTTGCCTGGCCATGAAAGGTTATACTCTTCCTAGCCATCTTAGAATGACTTGTGCCCATCCATTAGGGATACAGCACCCATCACCCCACTCACTATACCAGGGGCACTTTACTTGGTCTTTACAGATAACAGAAGACTTCATAGAAGCCAAAATCTGTACCAAGACCACCATCTATCATGGGTAATTTATAGAACTTATGTTCTCCTAAAAGATACATAAGGAAGCCCACCATAATTGCCAACTGTAGCCATAATTATTTTCAGGCCACATCCTTTGAAGCGTGTTTTCATGAGATTTTCTCTGACCCACAGGGTTATTTCAGGATGTCTCCCCTTCTCCAGGAACTATTACAGACGTTCTTCAGTGGGGTGGCAAGTATGTCATACATCATGGCCAATGAGTGTCTACAGCTTCAGCTTTCCCTTATGGTTACACCCCTGCTTACAGGATTAGCATCTATACCCATCACTTCTGTTGAGATTAGCCCATTGTGGTAGAACACGCCCCACCTATCTCTGTGTTAAAGATCTGTTAAGTCAACAGTCAAAGAATCCTCCACCCAAATATTGGTCATGGAGATCAGTTAGGTCAATGCTTATGGGAAAACTCCACCCAAATCTCAGTCATTGAGACCTGTTAGTTAAGCAATCATGGAAAACCTCAACCCAATCTTAATCATGGAGATTTGTTGGGTCAACTATCATGGAAAACTCAAGTCAACTTTTAGTTGTGATGATCTGTTAGGTCAACAGTCATGAAAAACCCCACCCAATTCTCAGTCATGGAGATCTGTTAGGTCAATGGCCATGGAAAACCCCACCCAAATTTAATTTATAGAGATCTGTTAGGTTATCGGTCATAGAAAGCACTACTTATACTCGGTGATTGAGCTATGTTAGTTCAACAGTTTTGAAAAGCTCCATGCACATCTTAGACATAGAGATCTGTTAGGTCAGTGGGCTTGAAAAGCTCAACTCAAACCTTAGGACTCTCCGTGAAGTTCTCTTTTAGGCTGTATCATTAAAAAATAAGTTGTCTGATGTCTATTGTATATCTCCATTTCACTGGTGATCCTACTTCATTTGCATAATATAACACCAATTATATGAAATTCTTCCAGCCTTTGTTAGTCATTACCATGGCATCTGTGCTGGCATAGAATCCAATGAATCTACTATCTGATTAGTCCTACGCAGCTCATATGTGTATGTATTGGTATCTGATGCCAAATGGGTAGAAAACACAATACAGGCAAGAGTCCTAGTGTGAAAGAAAAGCTGGCCTCGGTCTACAACCAAACAGGTGACAACCGCTGATGAGATTACTGGGATCTAGGATCTATATGATGTGTAGTGGGGGTTATCCCACTTTGTAGGCCCCAACTGCTAACTCTATGCCTGCCTAAATATACGCCATCACAATTCCCAAGAAAGACACGTACAAGGTTTTGGGTGTTATCAGTTTTCTTTTTTCCAAATTGTGGGAATTGTTTTGAACCACAGAAGTCACAGTAGAGAACCTTTAAGACCTTGACAGTGATGCATGAAATTCATAGACAAATTTTGTGCAAACATCAAATGTCCAGAGGAAACAATTTTGTTCAAAATGTCCAAGTTTATATCCGTGCTACAGACGGAGGGAGGTTGATGTCATGTGCCATTTTTTTTTTTTTAATCCCACACTGTGGGATAAGGGTTAATCACTAGGACCAACTTACAGATGCACTAATAGGTGCGATTGTGCAGTCCCACCCATCCCCAAAGTGCCAGTCATTGGGTGTAAAACACCTCTGAAATAAGCTCCTGCTCTTGTAAACCCTCTTTAACTGCTTAGCATAGTCACAAAGGGTCACAATGTTTGAACCACTTTTCTTTAGCCCCAACATCTTGGAAACTTGTTTCAAAGGAGTTGAATTACTTGACCCATTAAGTGTCACTTCAGTGGATAGCTGTGCCCACTAGTTTGGCTTTGACATAGCAGAAATGGAGTCTGTCCTTTTTTGTGTTCTCCTTAGTATAGGGATATTTATGCTTTTTTTGAGCCATAGGTGGTTTTCCATGAGTGTATTGAAGGTATATAGTCATCATGTGGTCATTAAATTTACATTTTTAGGTGGCACTGGTTGATTATGGAAGATATCCTGAGAGATACCCTTTGCCCAGAACAATGGGTTAACCATGTTTTCTGCCGATTTTTATGATTTGTAGTAGATGTTAAATTTTTGGGGTCAATGTAAAGCTTATGAGCTTCCGAGAATTCATATAAAAATATGTTGTTACTAAAGATTTTCGACGTGTGAATAACGTACGTATAATCTAGTTAGATGCTAACGACTTAATCAATGACCGGTTAGTCATCGTCATCATCATCATCGTCGTCATCATCATCGTCGTCATCGTCATCATCATCGTCATCATCATCGTCGTCGTCGTCATCATCGTCATCATCATCGTCGTCGTCATCATCATCATCGTCATCATCGTCATCATCTTCTTCAGTATTGATATCTCCGTCCAGGACATCTTCAATCCAGTCTTCTAGTTCATCTACTGAAGGGAGGTCTTCTTCATCATCCATGTCCATCCAAACACTATCGGCCTGTGGAAGAAATTTTTAAAAATTCCATCATTAATCAATAACTGCAGTTTTGCTACCATATGAATCACTAATTCTCGCCATATCAACCATATCTATGCTTGTAAAGGTTGGCCAATTTCGGCAATTCCGATTGATTGAACCTGGCAGATCAATTTCCCTCAAGTGCCACCACAGGTGAAATAAGACATTACCCAGTTCCCATTCAAATCAATGGATTGGCCTTGTAATGCTGGAGAGGATAGGTCTTCCAGAGGGAGATACACACTTTGTATCCACTCTTTACTCTTGCTAGGAGATTAAGTTATTGAATGGAAGAACCCATCTCTATTAATTTAAACCATTTAAGCCTTTTAAGATTTATTTGGCATCATATGTGGTGTAATTTCTAGGTTTGATATAGACTAAGTTTTCAGGGACTATCAAGAACTGCTGATAGAAGAGCTTGGTGTTACCAGTGAGATTACAGAAGTCTGGAAGGACCAGGTGGCATAGCTAGAACACTAAGAACCTGAGATGTCTCATTGAGCACAGTGTTTGACGAAACAACTCATCATTCATGGTCAATTTTAAAGGAATTCAAATGAAGTAGTTGTTCCTATGTTCAACTCTAACCCTCCCCCATACTCAAATGAGAGCTAGTGGCCAAAAGCTATCTCTCCCAAATCCCCTATAGACAGGAACGCTGGGCACTCCTGTGTTCTCTTTGAGAGAGCCGATGTCGGAGTCCTCTGGCAGTTGATTATCTCCTGGAGACCAAAAGGATCAGCTGTCAGAAGTAGGATAAGCCGGATCCTTTGCTACCCTGACATCGTTTGTTGAGGAAGAGTCATAAGGCATATTTGGCCGATGTTCTTCTAATGTGTATGGAGGCCTTAAAGGTCATAAGGAAGACAGTTTGTTACTCCTGAAGTTTTATTGTAGAGCTGATGTTTTCTGGATCTTGATACTATAACGTCTTCATTTTTAGCCCAGGATGTAGAGGTAGGTCTGCCGATCATCTTCAGATTGTTAAATAGCACAGCTGCGTTGTCTGAAGATTATAAACAGACCTCTGCATGCCTCACTGTCACACACAACATTGCAGGAGGCAGCCAGAGAAAGCAGTAATTATGTTCCACAGAAAGGACACAATGCGGGATCGGGATAATAGAAGGAGGAGATGGCAGTCATGGAGGCAGGTGGAACAAAAGCTTTCAGAGGAGCATTTATACATCTGCAATGCTGTAGACCAAATGAGACAGAGACAATACTGATGGTCGACTTAAAAGGAATGATGGGACTCAGGTGGTAAGGGGGGGGGGGGATTGGTTGATGATGAGAACACGCAAATAGGCAGTACAATATCTTCATAGGCATGCTAGTTCATTAGATAGATAGAAGGACTGAAGAATGAAGCGGAGCAGGTCCTGTAGAAAGTGAGAGATGTTAACCAGATGGGTCTAGGCGCTTCGAGATAGATTGAATAGTATCAAGTAAGTATGAAGCAAGTGTTATAATGAATAATTGGAAGACAGCCACGAACCAAAGGAACCGCGGGAAGACCTGTAGCTAGCAGATGGAAGATCTGAGAGGAGAATATGAGGAGAATTCTTGCTAGTCCACATTTGATTATATTTTACCATAGCATCTCATCCCTTCAAACACTTCTTATGGCGGTAATATTTCATGTATTTTTATTCTTTCTAAGGATTACAATAGTTCCATATTCTTCCACCTTTTCTGGTACAGGACTGAGACTTTGATTGATCATTGTACCCACTTGGTCAGCTTGGGTAGATAATTATAAATCTTAAATCGACGCCTCTTCCAATGATTAATTTCTATAACTGGTAAATGAATGTTTGATTTTAATAGCTATAAAGATATCATTTTGTCCCAAAGTCACCAAGGCTTTACAAAAATGCACCTCTCCCTTTTCTGTTGGTTTATACATTGAGTTAATTTATGGTCCCCTGACAGTAAAAAGCTAGAAAGTTCAGATAAAATCATTGTTTTTTACCAGGATTGGATTAGAGATAAAGATACCTGGTCAATAAATTTGGGGAATCTACCGTGTTGCCCACAGACCTCTTCCAAACCGTGATTTGGACTGTCTGCAGCTTTTCACACGCGAATGTGATTACTTCATTACATGGTGACTCCAACCATTGATTAGGACTGTACTAGTCTACAAAATAAGCCACCAATGAGCCAGTTTTCTTGCTAAGTGATTTTAACAATCTGATCTGAAGAACTAGCCTTGGTGGGAAACGTTGGGTGATAGACAAGCAAGGTGGTGGAGGACCCAGAGCACATGCCTGGTGACTTTTGAGTGAAATCGAGTAACATTAACAGTTCTTGCCTTCATCCTTAAGGCCACCATGGAGCCAGTTGTCTCAATCTGGTTGTGATTTTAAAACCTCATCTGAAGAATTGGCCTTGAGTGGAAGATTTGGGTGATGGACAATCAACATGCTGGATGATCCAGAGGACATGCTTAGTCACTTTTGAAGGAAATCGAGTCAAGTAGTATTTCCTTCCTTCATCTCTAAGGCCACCAGGGAGCCAATTATCTCCATCTGGTTGCGATTTTAAAAACCTGATCTGAAGAACCGGCCTAAAGAGTTTGTTAATAATCCCTAGGTCCCGAAAAGTTGTAGAGAACCTGGAGCACGTCTTTTGTCCCTTTATACAACAAAACAGTAGGTTGAACATCTCCATAACTTTTACCACAAGACGGCAAACATAGATATACAAGGTAATGACTGCGGTTTCTCACGCTTACTTACATCAGTCACATTCACCACACCGATATGAGGTCGAGACAGGTCAATACCAAACTTCTCTTCCCAGTAGGGAATCAACTAAAAAAACAAAAACAAGAATATTGAAAAATAGAATGAACAGAGATACAATTCCCCACACGTCTCTTCTAATCCTATTCGTTTTACTATGCCACTAGGCACCCCGTTCCCACATTCTGAAGTAACATTAAGGGTGCCAAGAACGCCAAGGACGTTTCATTCAGCTATTCCAAGTGTGCAACCATCTTGGACTGCATGCTATTCATCAAAAATACAGCCTTTGTTTTTTACTCAGTTCCTTGTGAGTCAGGCAGAGAGATTACAGCTTGCAAAGCAGCTTTCCAATACAGTGAAGTAAGGACTATGAATTTTACTTTAATTTTAACTAAAAATCTAAAAAATGTTATTCAGTTAGAAACTTTCCGAAATCTAAAACATTTAATGTAATTTTAAAAAATTCTTGCTATTTGTCAGAGAAAATTCCTAACTCTAAGCAGTAATTTCTCATATCCAAATATGAGATTTCCTTACCAATGGGAAGTCCTCAGGGTCGATCCAGATAATGCTGAGGTCTGGGTTATCTGTATTGTCTTCTGCAACCTCTTTGATGATTTCCAGAAACTCATAACCATCTGAAATACAGATTATGATCAAGGATCTTTCCATAGTTGCAGGACTTTCGTTATCTTAGGTTCTCCTTTGCAGCTGGTAAATGCTAGTAATGTCATCATTTTTGAGAAAAGAGAACCATGATGTTCCTCAAAACATCTTTGTTGTTAAAATTTGAATTTTTAATTTCATTTAGTGAATTTCGAAATGAAAAATCTTGGTGAAGAAGACTTTTTTTTTTCTTTTACACCAAGATACTTAGATTTTGATATATATATATATATATATTTTAATTAAGTTATGAAATGGTAAATTTTAGATGTCCATCTCCAAGAGTGGCAGCAAAGGTTGGACTTGTTGACATGGTTCCACGTCAGTACCCCATAAACCTGGATATTCGGCCTATGTGTGGCTGTCGGAAAACTTTGTTGGTATCTCTGTTGTCTTGAAAAGATGTGGAGAACAGTAGGATTGGCTGGGATCTTCTCTAGGTGCTTCCATGTGGAATTTTGTTAATATTTTTGTATGCACCCCTGAAATCTAAACTACTTACCAGGATCGTCCTCTTCTGCGAAAGCTACGATGTGGATTCCATTCAAATCATCTTCCTATAAGAAGAAAAAAAAGACGTTAACACAGGGAATGGTGAGGGGCAGATAAGAATCTTTGAGGCCTGATTACAGTTTCAAGTTTCTTGGGAGCCTAAGAGGATGAAGAAAATTGATATATAGACCCTCTCGAAGTCTCTAACTAGTGATTTTATGGAAACTAGCACTGTTACCTCCAATCTACTCAACAACAAATAAGAAAATGATCTACATTACAATGAAAGAAAGTGAATAGTCTACATAAACTACAAAATAATGCCATAACAACCTTGTGTTCATGCAGCCTTGTGGACCTATAGCAAGGATCCTTTCCAAAAGATGCAAATAGGGATAACACGGATCCAACAAGATATGATTCATTGTGCGATGTCTCCCAAAGCTAATGATTCTTTAAAAACCTAATATTTGTGGAGCCTTTTGGACCCATACTAGGTACTAGCTAGTAAAGGCCAACAGAGAAGCAAGTGGATCCAACAGGATGAATTTTTCCTGTATGATAAAGGTGACAATAGACGTTCGATAAACATAGACTATAGTAGGCAATTTCAGTAGGAATCAGTATATGATGGCTTAGGGACTTTTTGACGATGGAAAGTAGGATTGGGAAATGTGGGTTTGACTATGCTCAATTCTTTTTTCTCATGAGAGAAGAAACTAGACTGGTGGTATCATCAGTGGCTTACCCATCTCTTTCCCTAAAATTTAGCTATATCAGTAAAAGACGTGTTGTGTGTTCCCACTTTAGAAGGAGGACTGTTAATCCATAAAGTGTATGACAGCAGACGGACTCTAGGTGACGTGTGCTATCCTGGATTAGGAGCACATGCACGCTTGGCCTAGTTGAGTTTACATGTGTTTTAGTTGGTCAGGGAGAATAGTTAAAATATAAAAACCTAAAAAAATTCCCTCATATAATAGCACCCGTTAGATCCTAATAGGATCTCTAATCAAAACCAAAACGAAAAAGAGAAAATCTCACAGAATTAGCGTCATGTGGAGTAATATATCCACAAAAAATTGCAGACTCGGAGATAATGTAAGATCAGGAGCCAGAGTACTAATAAATATCTAAGCTTTATTAAACATTGGCATATAGTAGGTAGTAAAAAGATCAACTAAAGTCAAAAGAGAAACAGAAAGTGAAGAAACCAAACAAAGTTGCACAGAAACCTAGGTCAGCTCAAACAATGCACTGTTCATATATTGATTTGATACACATACAGAATGTCATACATAAGACCAATATAATAGATACTGCAAAATGCTAGGAAATTGTCAAAGTCTGTTCACATACTGATGTGACTAACTTAGTTAGAGAATGAAAGCATACGTGAGCTTGATTGTTACAAAGCCATTTGCAGAAATGGATAGTGCATATTGTATGGTAGAACATAGATGATATAAAGTAGAAAGCAAAATGAGTTCATCTATGAGTCAGGATTTAGCAATGCAGTTTAGCAGTGCAGATACAAAATAAAGATGCATGCATATGATGAAATGCAAGGATAACAAACATACATACACATATTCTCAAGCAGATAATATTATATCATTAGCTTGGGACTAAGCACAATAGGATGGAAATATAAAGTGTCATTAGTGCATATAAGTATAAATTCAGCATCAAGTACCTGCAGCCATCCTGCAAATGGATTGAGACAAAGGTCCGTGCAGACAATGTTTGTGTAGCACCTTGACGCGCGTTTTGCCTGATGGGCTTTGTCAGGAGGCGTCATGGGAGAATAGTTGTTGACTGACAGCTATCCAAGGTGTATAGTCACCCTAAGGATTCCCTACTAACCCTACAATCTTATGGCTTGGAAAACCCTTAGATAATAGGAAAAAAACAATGATCCAGGATGATTTTATCTCCTGGAGATAAGTGACGCCAGGGGTGTTCTCTGTCCTATAGAATGACATATACACATCTTAATGCAGGAATTAGGACCTATTCCTGTTTACACTATATCTATGGCCAGCTTGCATTAGAGGCATTAACTAACGTAATTTTCATTATTCCCATCATTCTCGGTGCTCGGCTCTTGCTGCTTGTATATATCTCGTCCGCCTTTATTACATCTGTTACTTATTACTTTCATTAGTTCTGCTTTGTATCTCCTATATTAATCTCTGAAATGACACATCGCGCCTTATAGAGCTGAGATTCCTGCCGCAAATTACACCTTCCATTGCCTCAGTGACTCACGGCCATGAGAATGCAGTATATACCGCCACACAGTGCACATTAATAAAGGGCATGACGGTTTAACGAGGGAGATCAGCTGAGACTCAAGGTATTGATAGATTTCATGCAAAAATCAATTCAGGGAACACTTCTAATTAAGTCGCAGAACACAGAGTGTACAGTAATGGAAAATGGAAAAACTGGATTAAAGCTGTACAGTATATAAAGGCCCAAAACACCATCCTCATCAATTCCCACACACATACATGCACAACTCTCACTATACAGACCGCTGAGGGGGGACATAGATGATGATGGTGATTTGGCTCAACTTAAAGGGGTTTTCCCAAGAACAAACTTCATTTTAAAGTTGATGTTAATCAATAGATCTTGGAATAATAATGATTTCCACAATTGGATTTGTTTAAATAAAATGTTCCTGTGCTGAGATAATCTTATAAATGTGCCCCTGCTGTGTACTGTGTAATGGCTGTGTCTGACCGTGCAGGAACATGGTCTGATCATACCACAGCTCCTGGGCAGGGGAGAAAGCAAAAGAGTATACAGACAAGACAGCATGGGATCTCAGATGATTCTTTCTGTGAGGTAAAACATTTCCCTGCTTGTTTTTAAAAAATGTTTTACCTCAAAGAAAGAATCATCTGTGAATCTGTACTGTAATGTCTGTATAGTCTTTTGTGTCCCGTCCCCCTGCCCAGGAGATGTGGTATGATCAGACTATGTTCCTGTACGGTCAGACACAGCCATTACACAGTACACAGCAGGGGCACATTTATAAGATTATCTCAGCACAGGAACATTTTATTCAATCACATCCAATTGTGGAAATCATTATTATTCCAAGATCTATTGATTAAAATGTACTTTGTTACTTTGTTCATGGGACAACCCCTTTAAAGCCTTTATAATAACACTACAATTAGCAGAATATTAGTAAGTGTTATCATAGGGACAGCCCAGGCGTAGGGTCATAAATAGTGTAATTTGTGTCACTTACCCAAGTCTCGTACATGCTGTCAGGCTGGAGTTTTCTCAGTGTTGGTCTGGAAGACATGAAAAAAAGAGGACACGGGGATATTAACCTACAGAACCATCCGGAGTCACCATCCGAACGTCTGACCCCTCAGCCGCCCACGAGCCTCAGAACCTACTGTACTTCATCCTCTGTTATGGTCAACCTGTTGCTTCCTACCTACAGAAGTTCCACTAAACAATGGCCTCCCTCACTATCCAAAGAGGGACACTAGGCTGAGCCGGTCGATTTTTTTTTTTTCCCCATGATCCAAAAGTATAATGTCATTGCTGTGTAGGGAGGGGGGGTGCAGTAACTATTGTCTTGTGGCCACAATGTTTAATGTCTGGATGAGGACCACAGCTATCATGGGGTCACAATTAGCTTTTATTAAAAAATTACTGTTTTACGGAACACCATGACCTTTGCTATGGGGGCACCATGACCTTTGCTATGGGGGCACCATGGCCTTTGTTTTGTAAGACAATGATCATTATTATAGGGTTTTTGTTATAAGGGCACCATGACTATTATTATTATTCAAAGCTATTGTTATGGAGGCCCCATGATTTTTGTTCTGGGGCATATGGACATAATGGCTATTGGTATGGAGACATCATGGCTATTGGTATATGGATGTAATAGCTATTATTACGAGGACACCATGGCTATTATTATTGGGTCATCATTGCTTTTTTATGTCACTGGCTATTGTTATGGGGGTATCATGGTCTTTGTTAAGGTGGGAACATATATTGTTATTGGGGACCATTCATATCTATATTAACTGGAAAAGTAATGGCTACTGTTGGGGGGGCACCATGGCTATTGCTATTGGGCGTTATGGCTAGGCCATTTTAGATATTTTTATGGGGCCATCAAGACTATTGTTACGGGGGCACCACATATATTGTTAATGAAGAACATGTCTCCTGTTATAGGGGAATATATTGGTTATTGTTATGGGGGCACCATGGCTATTGCTATTGGGTACTATGAGCATTGATATGGGACAATCATGGCTGTTGTTATGGGGGTACCATGGCTATTGTTATTGGGTACTATGAGTATTGATATGGGGGCACCATGGCTATTATATAAACATCACAGCTATTGTTAAGGGGAGCATAGTTATTGTTATGGGGTCACCGTGGCTTTTATTATGGGGGCATCATGGCTATTACAACAGGGCCCTGTCGCCTTTGTCAGGTGCCTTATGGCTATCATAATGGTGATGTCATTCCGTTAGTGCTTTGGGTATGGTTACAAGGGCACGGTATAGGAAGGAGAGGACATGGCCGCCATGTTTGTAGGCGGAGCTTCTGTCTCAGAAATTTGTTCTTTTTCCCACTTTCTCTCTGAAGTAATTTCTTAAAAGTAAACAAGTGTGAGGTCTCGGCTGCGCTCGTTCTCGGGATCCATGGAGCGCTCTGATTTACTATTAATGATGTGATATGTAAGAAACAACAATAATAACGTATTTGCTCGGCGCGGAGTAAAGGCCTCGCTGTCATGGCAACTGTGGTCTCTGAACTGCCAATATTTAAAGTGTGTCTGTAGAGAGGAGCTTTCATCAGCCATACTGAGAAGCAGGGAGCTACCAGACGTCTCTTATCTACGGTTAACCCTCAAGAGACACCTGTGACAGAGAGGCCCCGCATCCCTGGAAACAGCAAACGGTAGAGCTGCCGCCAGCTTCTCTGAGAGTATCACACAGCTCAGAAGACAGTATCACACATTGTAGGCTTAGATACACTAGCTCGGTCATCCACAGGAGGAGACAGATGAGGTCTGTAGAGACAGAGAAGAATCAGCCACAGGAAGAGACAGACGGGAACAGAAGGGGCAGGGAAGAATGAGACATAGGAAGAGACAGATGAGACCTGAAGAGACAGAGAAGAATGAGCCACAGGAAGAGACAGACGGGAACAGAAGAGATATATAAGAATTAGCCACAGGAAGAGACAGACGGGAACAGAGGAGATATGGAAGAATTAGCCACAGGAAGAGACAGACAAAGCCTGAAGAGACAGAGAAGAATGAGACACAGGAAGAGACAGATGAGACCTGAAGAGACAGAGAAGAATGAGCCACAGGAAGAGACAGACGGGAACAAAAGAGATATAGAAGAATTAGCCACAGGAAGAGGCAGACGGGAACAGAAGAGACAGAGAAGAATGAGACACAGGAAGAGACAGACAAGGCCTGAAGAGACAGAGAAGAATGAGACACAGGAAGAGACAGAAGGGAACAGAAGAGATATAGAAGAATTAGCCACAGGAAGAGACAGACGGGAACAGAGGAGATATGGAAGAATTAGCCACAGGAAGAGACAGACAAGGCCTGAAGAGACAGAGAAGAATGAGACACAGGAAGAGACAGAGGGGAACAGAGGAGATATGGAAGAATTAGCCACAGGAAGAGACAGACGGGAACAGAAGAGATATATAAGAATTAGCCACAGGAAGAGACAGACGGGAACAGAGGAGATATGGAAGAATTAGCCACAGGAAGAGACAGACAAGGCCTGAAGAGACAGAGAAGAATGAGACACAGGAAGAGACAGAAGGGAACAGAAGAGATATGGAAGAATTAGCCACAGGAAGACACAGACGGGAACAGAAGAGATATGGAAGAATTAGCCACAGGAAGACACAGACGGGAACAGAGGAGATATGGAAGAATTAGCCACAGGAAGAGACAGACAAGGCCTGAAGAGACAGAGAAGAATGAGACACAGGAAGAGACAGAAGGGAACAGAAGAGATATGGAAGAATTAGCCACAGGAAGACACAGACGGGAACAGAAGAGATAAGGAAGAATTAGCCACAGGAAGACACAGACGGGAACAGAAGAGATATGGAAGAATTAGCCACAGGAAGACACAGACGGGAACAGAAGAGATATGGAAGAATTAGCCACAGGAAGAGACAGACAAGGCCTGAAGAGACAGACAAGACATGAAGACACAGGGAAGAATCAGCCCTCGGAACAGACAGACGAGGCCTGAAGAGACAGAGAAGAATCAGTCACAGGAAAAGTTAGACGGGAACAGAAGAGATATGGAAGAATCAGCCACAGGAAGAGACAGACGGGAACAGAAGAGATATGGAAGGATCAGCCACAGGAAGAGACAGACGGGAACAGAAGAGATATGGAAGAATCAGCCACAGGAAGAGACAGACGGGAACAGAAGAGATATAGAAGAATCAGCCACAGGAAGAGACAGACGAGGCCTGAAGAGACAGACAAGGGCTGAAGACACAGGGAAGAATCAGCCCTCGGAAGAGACAGACGAGGCCTGAAGAGACAGAGAAGAATCAGCCACAGGAAGAGACAGACGGGAACAGAAGAGATATGGAAGAATCAGCCACAGGAAGAGACAGGCGGGAACAGAAGAGATATAGAAGAATCAGCCACAGAAAGAGACAGACAAGGCCTGAAGAGACAGACAAGGCCTGAAGACACAGGGAAGAATCAGCCCTCGGAAGAGACAGACGAAGCCTGAAGAGACAGAGAAGAACCAGCCACAGGAAAAGATAGACGGGAACAGAAGAGATATGGAAGAATCAGCCACAGGAAGAGACAGACGGGAACAGAAGAGATATAGAAGAATCAGCCACAGAAAGAGACAGACAAGGCCTGAAGAGACAGACAAGGCCTGAAGACACAGGGAAGAATCAGCCCTCGGAAGAGACAGACGAGGCCTGAAGAGACAGAGAAGAATCAGCCACAGGAAGAGACAGACGGGAACAGAAGAGATATGGAAGAATCAGCCACAGGAAGAGACAGACGGGAACAGAAGAGATATAGAAGAATCAGCCACAGAAAGAGACAGACAAGGCCTGAAGAGACAGACAAGGCCTGAAGACACAGGGAAGAATCAGCCCTCGGAAGAGACAGACGAGGCCTGAAGAGACAGAGAAGAACCAGCCACAGGAAAAGATAGACGGGAACAGAAGAGATATGGAAGAATCAGCCACAGGAAGAGACAGACGGGAACAGAAGAGATATGGAAGAATCAGCCACAGGAAGAGATAGACGGGAACAGAAGAGATATGGAAGAATCAGCCACAGGAAGAGACAGACAAGGTCTAAAGAGACAGACAAGGCCTGGAGACACAGAGAAGAATCAGCTACAGGAAGAGACAGATGGGAACAGAAGAGTAATGGAAGAATCAGCCACAGGAAGACACAGACAAGCCCAGAAGAGAAAGACAAGAATCAGCCACAGGAAGAGACAGAAGAGGACAGAAGAGATAGAGAAGAATCGGCTATAGGAAGAGACAGACGAGGCCTAAAGAGACTGGGAAGATTCAACCACAGGAAGAGACAGACAGGAACAGAAGAGACATAAAAAAGTCAATTACAGGAAAAGACAGACAAATAAGATAGGCTTAGATTTACCGGCTTACTAGAGAATATGAAACAGGATATGCTTAGATACAACACTTCTTTCCCAGAGCTGCACATGACTGGTAGATTGTGATTTCTCACTGACTACATCACCCTCATTCAGAGCAGGACATTTTTGGAAATGTTATCTCTTTTATTCAAAAATTTGTAAACTGAAAAAGATGACCACTCTAGTATTGCTTAAACTGACCTCTTTTTTGTTTATTTAACAAATTGGTTCCTCTTAATTCAGAGAATAAGCTAACAATCACACATAAACAACCAGACTGTGAACTGATGACTAAGTGACAGGGTAACGATCCCCCAGGACGCAAACTATTGTCAATGAAATGGAGTATAACAGACCTGAGGCCACTTATTTCCCTGCTGAAAAGTGAGAAGCTGCGTGATACAAGATTGTCTCGCTGAAGACTACATGATACAATGATGCAGACCTCTGACCCAAAAGAATAGGAACACTATAAATATAATACTATAATACTGCCCCTATGTACAAGAATATAACTACTATAATACTGACCCCTATGTACAAGAATATAACTACTATAATACTGCCCCTATGTACAAGAATATAACTACTATAATACTGCCCCCTATGTACAAGAATATAACTACTATAATACTACCCCCTATGTACAAGAATATAACTACTATAATACTGCCCCTATGTACAAGAATATAACTACTATAATACTGCCCCCTATGTACAAGAATATAACTACTATAATACTACCCCCTATGTACAAGAATATAACTACTATAATACTGCTCCTATGTACAAGAATATAACTACTATAATACTGCCCCCTATGTACAAGAATATAACTACTATAATACTGCTCCTATGTACAAGAATATAACTACTATAATACTGCTCCTATGTACAAGAATATAACTACTATAATACTGCCCCTATGTACAAGAATATAACTACTATAATACTGCCCCCTATGTACAAGAATATAACTACTATAATATTGCCCCTATGTACAAGAATATAACAACTATAATACTGCCCCCTATGTACAAGAATATAACTACTATAATACTGCCCCTATGTACAAGAATATAACTACTATAATACTGCCCCCTATGTACAAGAATATAACTACTATAATACTACCCTCTATGTACAAGAATATAACTACTATAATACTGCTCCTATGTACAAGAATATAACTACTATAATACTGCCCCCTATGTACAAGAATATAACTACTATAATACTGCCCCTATGTACAAGAATATAACTACTATAATACTGCCCCCTATGTACAAGAATATAACTACTATAATACTGCTCCTATGTACAAGAATATAACTACTATAACACTGCCCACTATGTATAAGAATATAACTACTATAATACTGCCCCTATGTATAAGAATATAACTACTATAATACTGCCCCCTATGTACAAGAATGTAACTACTATAATGCTGCCCCTATGTACAAGAATATAACTACTATAATACTGCTCCTATGTACAAGAATATAACTACTATAATACTGCCCCTATGTACAAGAATATAATTACTATAATACTGCCCCCTATGTACAAGAATATAATTGCTATAATACTGACCCTATGTACAAGAATATAACTACTATAATACTACCCCCTATGTACAAGAATATAACTACTATAATACTGCCCCTATGTACAAGAATATAACTACTATAATACTGCCCCGATGTATAAGAATATTACTACTATAATACTGCCCCCTATGTATAAGAATATAACGACTATAATACTGCCCCCTATGTACAGGAATATAACTACTATAATACTGCCCCCTATGTACAGGAATATAACTACTATAATACTGTCCCTATGTATAAGAATATAACTACTATAATACTGCCCCTATCTATGAGAATATAACTACTATAATACTACCTCTATGTATAAGAATATAACTACTATAATACTGCCCCTATGTGCATGAATATAACTACTGTAATACTGATCCTATGTACAAGAAAATAACTACTATAATACTGCCCCCTATGTACAGGAATATAACTACTATAATACTGCCCCTATGTATAAGAATATAACTACTATTATACTGCCCCTATGTACAAGAATATAACTACTATAATACTGCCCCTATGTACAAGAATATAACTACTATAATACTGCTCCCTATGTACAAGAATATCACTACTATAATACTGCCCCTTATGTACAAAAATATAACTATTATAATACTGCCCCCTATGTACAAGAATATAACTACTATAATACTGCTCCTATGTACAAGAATATAACTACTATAATGCTGCCCCCTATGTACAAGAATATAACCACTGTAATACTGCCCCTATGTAAAGGAATATAACTACTATAATACTGCTCCCTATGTACAAGAATATAACTACTATAATACTGCCTCTATGTACAGGAATATAACTACTATAATACTGGTCCTATGTACAAGAATATAATTACTATAATACTACCCCCATGTACAAGAATATAACTACTATAAAACTGCCCCTATGTACAAGAATATAACTACTATAATACTGCCCCTATGTACAGGAATATAACTACTATAATACTGGTCCTATGTACAAGAATATAATTACTATAATACAACCCCCATGTACAGGAATATAACTACTATAAAACTGCCCCTATGTACAAGAATATAACTACTATAATACTGCCTCCATGTACAAGAATATAACTACTATAATGCTGCCCCCATATACAAGAATATAACTACTATAATACTACTTCCTATGTACAAGAATGTAACTACTATAATACTGCCCCTATGTACAAGAATATAACTACTATAATACTGCTCGTATGTACAAGAATATAACTACTATAATACTGACCCCTATGTACAAGAATATAACTACTGTAATACTGCCACAATGTACAGGAATATAACTACTATAATACTGCTCCTATGTACAAAAATATAATTACTATAATACTGCCCCCTATTAAACAAGAATATAACTACTATAATACTGCTCCCTATGTACATGAATATAACTACTATAATACTGTCCCTATATTGAAGAATATAACTACTATAATACAGCCCATATGTAAAAGAATATAACTACTATAATACTGCTCCTATGTACAAGAATATAACTACTATAATACTGCTCCCTATAAACAAGAATATAACTACTATAATACTGCTCCCTATAAACAAGAATATAACTACTATAATACTGCTCCTATGTACAAGAATATAACTACTATAATACCGCCTCTTATGTACAAGAATATAACTACTATAATACTGCCACTATGTACAAGAATATAACTACTATAATACTGTTCCCTATGTACAAGAATATAACTACTATAATACTGCCCATATGTACAAGAATATAACTACTATAATACTGCTCCTATGTACAAGAATATAACTACAATAATACTGTCCCCTATGTACAAAAATATAACTACTATAATACTGCCCCTATGTACAAGAATATAACTACTATAATACTGCTCCCTATGTACAAGAATATAACTACCATAATACTGCCCCCATGTACAAGAATATAACTACTATAATACTGCCCCTATGTACAAGTATATAACTACTATGATACTGCCCCCAATGTACAAGAACATAACTACTATAATACTGCCATTATGTACAATAATATAACTACTATAATACTGATCCCTATAAACAAGAATATAATTACTGTAATACTGCTCCCTATGTACAAGAATATAACTACTATAATACTGTCCCCTATGTATAAGAATATAACTACTATAATACTGCCCCCTATGTACAAGAATATAACTACTATAATAATGTCCCATATGTACAAGAATATAACTACTATAATACTGCCCCTACATTCAAGAATATAGCTACTATAATACTGCTCCTATGTACAAGAATATAACTACTATAATACTGTTCCCTATGGACAAGAATATAACTACTATAATACTGCTCCCATGTACAAGAATATAACTACTATAATACTGCTCCCTATGTACAAGAATATAACTACTATAATACTGCTCCCTATGTACAAGAATATAACTACTATAATACTGCTCCCATGTACAAGAATATAACTATTATAATACTGCTCCCTATGTACAAGAATATAACTAATATAATACTGCTCCCTATGTACAAGAATATAACTACTATAATACTATCCCCTATGTAGAAGAATATAACTACTATAATACTGCCCCTATGTACAAGAATATAACTACTATAATACTGCCCCTATGTACAAGAATATAACTACTATAATACTGCACCTATGTACAAGAATATAACTACTATAATACTGCCCCTATGTACAAGAATATAACTACTATAATACTGCACCTATGTACCAGAATATAACTACTATAATACTGCCCCCTATGTACAATAATATAACTACTATAATACTGCTCCTATATAGAAGAATATAACTACTATAATACTGTCCATATGTACAAGAATATAACTACTATAATACTGCTCCTATGTACAAGAATATTACAACTATAATACTGCTCCTATGTACAAGAATATAACTACTATAACACTGTTCCCTGTAAACAAGAATATAACTACTATAATACTGATCCTATGTACATGATTATAACTACTATAATACTGCCCTTATACACAAGAATATAACTACTATAATACTGCCCATATGTACACG
This sequence comes from Phyllobates terribilis, assembly GCF_046119375.1. NCBI lineage: Eukaryota > Metazoa > Chordata > Amphibia > Anura > Dendrobatidae > Phyllobates > Phyllobates terribilis. Next base: position 146,275,751 of record NW_027362767.1, read on the forward strand.
AATATAACTACTATAATACTGCTCCTATGTACAAGAATATAACTACTATAATACAGCTCCCTATATACAAGAATATAGCTACTATAATACTGCTCCCTATATTCAAGAATATAAGTACTATAATACTGCCCCTATGTACAAGCCTATAACTACTATAATACTGCTCCTATGTACAAGAATATAACTACTATAATACTGCCCCTATGTACAAGCCTATAACTACTATAATACTGCTCCTATGTACAAGAATATAACTACTATAATACTGCCCCCTCTGTACAAAAATATAACTACTATAATACCACCTCTTATGTACAAGAATATAACTACTATAATACTGCCCCTATGTACAAGAATATAACTGCTATAATACTGCCCCCTATGTATAAGAATATAACTACTATAATACTGCCCCCATGTACAAGAATATAATTACTATAATAATGCTCCTATGTGCAAGAATATAACAACTATAATACTGCCCCTATGTACAAGAATATAACTAGTATAATACTGCCCCCTATGTACAAGAATATAACTACTATAATACTGCTCCTATGTACAAGAATATAACTACTAAAATACTGCCCCCTATGTACAAAAATATAACTACTATAATACTATCCCCTATGTACAAGAATATAACTACTATAATACTGCCTCTTATGTACAAGAATATAACTACTATAATACTGCCCCCATGTACAAGAATATAACTACTATAATACTGCTCCTATGTACAAGAATATAAGTACTATAATACTGCCCATATGTACAAGAATATAACTACTATAATACCGCTCTTATGTACAAGAATATTACTACTATAATACTGCTACTATGTACAAGAATATAACTACTATAATACTGCTCCCTACGTACAAGAATATAACTACTATAATACTGCTCCTATGTACAAGAATATAACTACTATAATACTGCACCTATGTACAAGAATATAACTACTATAATACTGCCCTTATGTACAAGAATATAACTACTATAATACTGCACCTATGTACCAGAATATAACTACTATAATACTGCCCCCTATGTACAATAATATAACTACTATAATACTGCTCCTATATAGAAGAATATAACTACTATAATACTGTCCATATGTACAAGAATATAACTACTATAATACTGCTCCTATGTACAAGAATATTACAACTATAATACTGCTCCTATGTACAAGAATATAACTACTATAACACTGTTCCCTGTAAACAAGAATATAACTACTATAATACTGATCCTATGTACATGAATATAACTACTATAATACTGCCCTTATACACAAGAATATAACTACTATAATACTGCCCATATGTACACGAATATAACTACTATAATACTGCTCCTATGTACAAGAATATAACTACTATAATACAGCTCCCTATATACAAGAATATAGCTACTATAATACTGCTCCCTATATTCAAGAATATAAGTACTATAATACTGCCCCTATGTACAAGCCTATAACTACTATAATACTGCTCCTATGTACAAGAATATAACTACTATAATACTGCCCCTATGTACAAGCCTATAACTACTATAATACTGCTCCTATGTACAAGAATATAACTACTATAATACTGCCCCCTCTGTACAAAAATATAACTACTATAATACCACCTCTTATGTACAAGAATATAACTACTATAATACTGCCCCTATGTACAAGAATATAACTACTATAATACTGTTCCCTATGTACAAGAATATAACTGCTATAATACTGCCCCCTATGTATAAGAATATAACTACTATAATACTGCCCCCATGTACAAGAATATAATTACTATAATAATGCTCCTATGTGCAAGAATATAACAACTATAATACTGCCCCTATGTACAAGAATATAACTAGTATAATACTGCCCCCTATGTACAAGAATATAACTACTATAATACTGCTCCTATGTACAAGAATATAACTACTAAAATACTGCCCCCTATGTACAAAAATATAACTACTATAATACTATCCCCTATGTACAAGAATATAACTACTATAATACTGCCTCTTATGTACAAGAATATAACTACTATAATACTGCCCCCATGTACAAGAATATAACTACTATAATACTGCTCCTATGTACAAGAATATAAGTACTATAATACTGCCCATATGTACAAGAATATAACTACTATAATACTGCTCTTATGTACAAGAATATTACTACTATAATACTGCTACTATGTACAAGAATATAACTACTATAATACTGCTCCCTACGTACAAGAATATAACTACTATAATACTGCTCCTATGTACAAGAATATAACTACTATAATACTGCCCCTATGTACAAGAATATAACTACTATAATACTGTTCCCTATGTACAAGAATATAACTACTATAATACTGCTCCTATGTACAACAATATAACTACTATAATACTGCCCCTATGTACAAGAATATAACTACTATAATACTGCTCCCTATATACAAGAATATAACTACTATAATACTGCTCATATGTACAAGAATATGACTACTATAATACTGCTCCTATGTACAAGAATATAACTACTATAATAGTGCTCCCTATGTACAAGAATATAACTACTATAATACTGTCCCCTATGTACAAAAATATAACTACTATAATACTGCTCCCTATATACAAGAATATAACTACTATAATACTGCTCCATATGTACAAAAATATAACTACTATAATACTGCCTCTATGTACAAGAATATAACTACTATAATACTGCTCCTATGTTCAAGTATTTAACTACTATAATACTATCCCCTATGTACAAGAATATAACTACTATAATACAGCCCCTATATAAAAGAATATAACTACTATAATACTGCCCATATGCACAAGAATATAACTACTATAATACTGCTCCTATGTACAAGAATATTACAACTATAATACTGCTCCTATGTACAAGAATATAACTACTATAATACTGCTCCCTATAAACAAGAATATAACTACTATAATACTACTCCTATGTACAAGAATATAACTACTATAATACTGCTCCATATGTACAAAATTATAATTACTATAATACTGCTCCTATGTACAAGAATATTACAACTATAATACTGCTCCTATGTACAAGAATATAACTACTATAATACTGCTCCCTATAAACAAGAATATAACTACTATAATACTGCCCCTATATACAAGAATATAACTACTATAATACTGCCCATATCTACAAGAATATAACTACTATAATACTGCTCCTATGTACAAGAATATAACTACTATAAAACAGCTCCCTATATAAAAGAATATAACTACTATAATAGTGCTCCCTGTGTACAAGAATATAACTACTATAATACTGTCCCCTATGTACAAAATTATAACTACTATAATACTGCTCCCTATATACAAGAATATAACTACTATAATACTGCTCCATATGTACAAAAATATAACTACTATAATACTGCCTCTATGTACAAGAATATAACTACTATAATACTCCTCCTATGTACAAGTATTTAACTACTATAATACTATCCCCTATGTACAAGAATATAACTACTATAATCCAGCCCCTATATAAAAGAATATAACTACTATAATACTGCCCATATGCACAAGAATATAACTACTATAATACTGCTCCTATGTACAAGAATATTACAACTATAATACTGCTCCTATGTACAAGAATATAACTACTATAACACTGCTCCCTATAAACAAGAATATAACTACTATAATACTACTCCTATGTACAAGAATATAACTACTATAATACTGCTCCATAGGTACAAAATTATAACTATTATAATACTGCTCCTATGTACAAGAATATTACAACTATAATACTGCTCCTATGTACAAGAATATAACTACTATAATACTGCTCCCTATAAACAAGAATATAACTACTATAATACTGCCCCTATATACAAGAATATAACTACTATAATACTGCCCATATCAACAAGAATATAACTACTATAATACTGCTCCTATGTACAAGAATATAACTACTATAATACAGCTCCCTATATACAAGACTATAACTACTCTAATAGTGCTCCCTATGTACCAGAATATAACTACTATAATACTGTCCCCTATGTACAAAACTATAACTACTATAATACTGCTCCCTATATACAAGAATATAACTACTATAATACTGATCCATATGTACAAAATTATAACTACTATAATACTGCCCCTATGTAGAAGAATATAACTACTATAACACTGCTCCTATGTACAAGAATATAGCTACTATAATAGTGTCCCGTATGTACAAAAATATAACTACTATAATACTGCCCCTATGTACAAGAATATAACCACTATAATACTGCCCCCATGTACAAGAATATAACTACTATAATACTGCCCCATGTACAAGAATATAACTACTATAATACTGCCCCATGTGCAAAAATATAACTACTATAATACTGCCCCCTATATACAAGAATATAAGTACTATAATACTGCCCCCTATGTACAAGACTATAACTACTATAATACTGCTCTCATGTACAAAAATATAACTACTATAATACCGCCTCTATGTACAAGAATATAAATACTATAATACTGCTCCTATGTACAAGTATTTAACTACTATAATACTATCCCTATGTACAAGAATATAACTACTATAATATAGCCCCTATATAAAAGAATATAACTACTATAATACTGCCCATATGCACAAGAATATAACTACTATAATACTGCTCCTATGTACAAGAATATTACAACTATAATACTGCTCCTATGTACAAGAATATAACTACTATAATACTGCTCCCTATAAACAAGAATATAACTACTATAATACTACTCCTATGTACAAGAATATAACTACTATAATACAGCTCCCTATATACAAGAATATAACTACTATAATAGTGCTCCCTATGTACAAGAATATAACTACTATAATACTGTCCCCTATGTACAAAATTATAACTAATATAATACTGCTCCCTATATACAAGAATATAACTACTATAATACTGATCCATATGTACAAGACTATAACTACTATAATACTGCTCCTATGTACAAGAATATAACTACTATAATACTGCCCACTATGTACAAAAATATAACTACTATAATACTACCCCGTTGTACAAGAATATAACTACTATAATACTGCGTCTTATATACAAGAATATAACTACTATAATACTGCCCCCATGTACAAGAATATAACTACTATAATACAGCTCCTATGTATAAGAATATAAATACTATAATACTGCCCGCTATGAACAAGACTATAACACTGCCCCCTATGTTCAATAATATAACTACTATAATACTGCCCCCTATGTACAAGACTATAACACTGCCCCCTATGTTCAAGAATATAACTACTATAATACTGCCCCCTATGTACAAGACTATAACACTGCCCCTATGTGCAAGAATATAGCTACTATAATACTTCTCCCTATGTACAAGAATATAACTGCTATAATACTGCCCCTATGTACAAGAATATAACTACTATAATACAGCCCCTATGTATAAGAATGTAACTACTATAATACTGCTCCTATGTACAAGAATATAACTACTATAATACTATTCCCTATGTACAAGAATATAACTACTATAATACTGCCTCTTATGTACAAGAATATTACTACTATAATACTGCTCCCTATGTACAAGAATATAACTACTATAATACTGCTCCTATATACAAGAATATAACTACTATATTATTGTCGCTATGTAGAAGAATATAACTTCTATAATACTGCCCCTATGTACAAAATATAACTACTATAATACTGCTCCCTTTGTACAAGAATATGACTACTATAGTACTGCCTCCAAGTACAAGAATATAAATACTATAATGCTGCCCCCATGTACAAGAATATAACTACTATAATACTGCCCCCTATATAAAAGAATATAACTACTGTAATACTGCCCCTATGTACAGGAATAGAACTACTATAATACTGTTCTTATGTACAAGATTATAATTACTATAATACTGCCCCCATGTACAAGAATATAACTACTATAATATTGCCCCCTGTGTACAAGAATATAACTACTGGAATACTGCCTCTTTGTACAGGAATATAACTACTATATTACTGCTCCTATGTACAAGAATATAATTACTATAATACTGCCCCCTATGTACAAGAATATAACTACTATAATACTATCCCCTATGTACAAGAATATAACTACTATAATACTGCCTCTTATGTACAAGAATAGACATACTATAATACTGCCCCCATGTACAAGAATATAACTACTAGAATACTGCTCCTATGTCCAAGAATATAACTAATATAATACTGCCCCTATGTACAAGAATATAACTACTATAATACTGCTCCTATGTGCAAGAATATAACTACTGTAATACTGCCCCCTATGTACAACAATATAACTACTGCAATACTGCCCCTATGTACAAGAATATAACTACTATAATACTGCTCCTCTCTACAAGAATATAACTACTATAATACTGCCTCTTATGTACAAGAATATAACTACTATAATACTGTCTCCAATGTACAAGAATATAACTACTATAATACTGTCCCCTATGTACAAAAATATAACTACTATAATACCATCCCTTATGTACAAAAATATAACTACTATAGTACTGCGCTTATATACAAGAATATAACTACTATAATACTGCTCCTATGTGCAAGAATATAACTATTATAATACTGCCCCTAAGTATAAAAATATAACTACTATAATACTGCCCCTATGTACAAGAATATAACTACTATAATACTGCCCATATGTACAAGAATATAACTACTATAATACTGCTCCCTATAAACAAGAATATAACTACTATAATAGTGCTCCTATGTACAAGAATATTACTACTATAATACTGCCCCTAAATACAAGAATATAACTACTATAATACTGTCCCCTATGTACAAAAATATAACTACTATAATACTGCTCCCTATATACAAGAATATAACTACTATAATACTGCTCCATATGTACAAAAATATAATTACTATAATAATGTCCCGTATGTACAAGACTATAACACTGCCCCCTATGTTCAAGAATATAACTACTATAATACTGCCCCCTATATACAAGACTATAACAGTGTCCCCTTTGTTCAAGAATATAACTACTATAATACTGCCCCCTATGTACAAGACTATAACACTGCCCCCTATGTACAGGAATATAACTGCTATAACACTGTTCCCTATAAACAAGAATATAACTACTATAATACTGCCCCTATGTAAAGAATATAACTACTTTAATAATGCTCCTATGTACAAGAATATAATAGCTACAGTATAATACTGCCCCCTATGTACAAGAATATAAGTACTATAATACTGCCCCCTATGTACAAGACTATAACTACTATAATACTGCTCCTATGTACAAGAATATTACTACTATAATACTGCCCCCTATGTACAAAAATATAACTACTATAATACTATCCCCTTTGTACAAGAATATAACTACTATAATACTGCCTCTTATGTACAAGAATATAACTACTATAATACTGCCCCCATGTACAAGAATATAACTACTATAATACTGCTCCTATGTACAAGAATATAACTACTATAATACTGCCCCCTATGTACAAGGCTATAACACTGCCCCCTATGTTCAAGAATATAACTACTATAATACTGCCCCCTATATACAAGACTATAACAGTGTCCCCTTTGTTCAAGAATATAACTACTATAATACTGCCCCCTATGTACAAGACTATAACACTGCCCCCTATGTGCAAGAATATAACTACTATATTACTTCTCCCTATGTACAAGAATATAACTATTATAATACTGCCCCTATGTACAAGAATATAACTACTATAATACAGCCCCTATGTATAAGAATATAACTACTATAATACTGTTCCTATGTACAAGAATATAACTACTATAATACAGCCCCTATGTATAAGAATATAACTACTATAATACTGCTCCTATGTACAAGAATATAACTACTATAATACTGCTCCTATGTATAAGAATATAACTACTATAATACTGCCCCCTATGTACAAGAATATAACTACTATAATACTGCCTCTTATGTATAAGAATATAACTACTATAATACTGCTCCCTATGTACAAGAATATAACTACTATAATACTGCTCCTTATGTACAAGAATATAACTACTATAATACTGCTCCTATATACAAGAATATAACTACTATAATAGTGCTCCCTATGTACAAGAATATAACTACTATAATACTGTCCCCTATGTACAAAAATATAACTACTGTAATACTGCTCCCTATATACAAGAATATAACTACTATAATACTGCTCCATATGTACAAAAATATAACTACTATAATACTGCCTCTATGTACCAGAATATAACTACTATAACACTGCTCCTATGTACAAGAATATAGCTACTATAATACTGTCCCGTATGTACAAGACTATAACACTGCCCCCTATGTTCAAGAATATAACTACTATAATACTGCCCCCTATATACAAGACTATAACAGTGTCCCCTTTGTTCAAGAATATAACTACTATAATACTGCCCCCTATGTACAACACTATAACACTGCCCCCTATGTACAGGAATATAACTGCTATAACACTGTTCCCTATAAAGAAGAATATAACTACTATAATACTGCCCCCATGTACAAGAATATAACTACTTTAATAATGCTCCTATGTACAAGAATATAATAGCTACAGTATAATACTGCCCCCTATGTACAAGAATATAAGTACTATAACACTGCCCCCTATGTACAAGACTATAACTACTATAATACTGCTCCTATGTACAAGAATATCACTACTATAATACTGCCCCCTATGTACAAAAATATAACTACTATAATACTATCCCCTTTGTACAAGAATATAACTACTATAATACTGCCTCTTATGTACAAGAATATAACTACTATAATACTGCCCCCATGTACAAGAATACAACTATTATAATACTGCTCCTATGTACAAGAATATAACTACTATAATACTGCCCCCTATGTACAAGACTATAACACTGCCCCCTATGTTCAAGAATATAACTACTATAATACTGCCCCCTATATACAAGACTATAACAGTGTCCCCTTTGTTCAAGAATATAACTACTATAATACTGCCCCTTATGTACAAGACTATAACACTGCCCCCTATGTGCAAGAATATAACTACTATATTACTTCTCCCTATGTACAAGAATATAACTATTATAATACTGCCCCTATGTACAAGAATATAACTACTATAATACAGCCCCTATGTATAAGAATATAACTACTATAATACTGTTCCTATGTACAAGAATATAACTACTATAATACAGCCCCTATGTATAAGAATATAACTACTATAATACTGCCCCTATGTACAAGAATATAACTACTATAATACTGCTCCTATGTATAAGAATATAACTACTATAATACTGCTCCCTATGTACAAGAATATAACTACTATAATACTGCTCCTTATGTACAAGAATATAACTACTATAATACTGCCCCTATATACAAGAATATAACTACTATAATAGTGCTCCCTATGTACAAGAATATAACTACTATAATACTGTCCCCTATGTACAAAAATATAACTACTGTAATACTGCTCCCTATATACAAGAATATAACTACTATAATACTGCTCCATATGTATAAAAATATAACTACTATACTACTGCCTCTATGTACAAGAATATAACTACTATAACACTGCTCCTATGTACAAGAATATAGCTACTATAATACTGTCCCGTATGTACAAAAATATAATTACTATAATACTGCTCCCATGTACAAGAATATAACTACTATAATACTGCCCCCATGTACAAGAATATAATTACTATAATACTGCCCCCTATGTATAAGAATATAACTACTATAATACTGCCCCCTTATGTACAAAAATATAACTACTATAATAATGCTCCTATGTACAAGAATATATTAGCTACAGTATAATACTGCCCCCTATGTACAAGAATATAAGTACTATAATACTGCCCTCTATGTACAAGACTATAACTACTATATTACTGCTCCCATGTGCAAGAATATAACTACTATAATACTGCCCCCTATGTACAAAAATATAACTACTATAATACTATCCCCGTTGCACGAGAATATAACTACTATAATACTGCCTCTTATGTACAAGAGTATAAGTACTATAATACTGCCCCCATGTACAAGAATATAACTACTATAATACTGCTCCTATGTACAAGAATATAACTACTATAATACTGCCCCCTATGTACAAGACTATAACACTGCCCCCTATGTTCAAGAATATAACTACTATAATACTGCCCCCTATGTACAAGACTATAACACTGCCCCCTATGTTCAAGAATATAACTACTATAATACTGCCCCCTTTGTACAAGACTATAACACTGCCCCCTATGTGCAAGAATATAACTACTATATTACTTCTCCCTATGTACAAGAATATAACTACTATAATACTGCCCCTATGTACAAGAATATAACTACTATAATACAGCCCCTATGTATAAGAATATAACTACTATAATACTGCTCCTATGTACAAGAATATAACTACTATAATACAGCCCCTATGTATAAGAATATAACTACTATAATACTGCTCCTATGTACAAGAATATAACTACTATAATACTATCCCCTATGTACAAGAATATAACTACTATAATACTGCCTCTTATGTACAAGAATATAACTACTATAATACTGCTCCCTATGTACAAGAATATAACTACTATAATACTGCTCCCTATGTACAAGAATAAAACTACTATAATACTGCTCCTATATACAAGGATATAACTACTATAATACTGTCGCTATGTACAAGAATGTAACTTCTATAATACTGCCCCTATGTACAAGAATATAACTACTATAATACTGCTCCCTATGTACAAGAATATAACTACTATAGTACTGCCTCCATGTACAAGAATATAACTACTATAATGCTGCCCCCATGTACAAGGATATAACTACTATAATACTGCCCCCTATGTACAAGAATATAACTACTGTAATACTGCTCCTATGTACAAGAAGATAACTACTATAATACTGCCCCCTATGTACAAGAAAGTAACTACTATAATACTGCTCCTATGTACAAGAATATATCTACTATAATACTGCCCCTATGTATGGGAATATAACTACTATAATACTGCCCTCTATGTAGAAGAATATAACTACTATAATACTGCCCCCTATGTACAAGAATATAACTACTGTAATACTGCCTCTATGTACTTGAATATAACTACTATATTACTGCTCCTATGTACAAGAATATAATTACTATAATACTGCTCCCATGTACAAGAATATAACTACTAGAATACTGCCTCTTATGTACAAGAATAGAAATACTATAATACTGTCCCCATGTACAAGAATATAACTACTAGAATACTGCTCCTATGTACAAGAATATAACTAATATAATAATGCCCCTATGTACAAGAATATAACTACTGTAATACTGCTCCTATATACAAGAATATAACTACTGTAATACTGCCCCCTATGTACAAGAATATAACTACTGTAATACTGCCCCTATGTACAAGAATATAACTACTATAATACTGCTCCTCTCTACAAGAATATGACTACTATAATACTGCCTCTTATGAACAAGAATTTAACTACTATAATATTGCTCCTATGTACAAGAATATAACTACTATAATACTGTCTCCTATGTACAAGAATTTAACTACTATAATACTGCCCCTACATACAAGAATATAACTACTATAATACTGCTCCTATGTACAAGAATATAACTACTATAATACTGCTCCTATGTACAAGAATATAACTACTATAATACTGCCCCCTATGTACAAAAATATAACTACTATAATACTATCCCTTATGTACAAGAATATAACTACTATAGTACTGCACTTATATACAAGAATATAACTACTATAATACTGCCCCCTATGTACAAAAATATAACTACTATAATATTATCCCTTATGTACAAGAATATAACTACTATAGTACTGCACTTATATACAAGAATATAACTACTGTAATACTGCCCCTATGTACAAGAATATAACTACTATAATACTGCTCCTCTCTACAAGAATATGACTACTATAATACTGCCTCTTATGAACAAGAATTTAACTACTATAATATTGCTCCTATGTACAAGAATATAACTACTATAATACTGTCTCCTATGTACAAGAATATAACTACTATAATACTGCCCCTATATACAAGAATATAACTACTATAATACTGCTCCTATGTACAAGAATATAACTATTATAATACTGCCCCTATATACAAAAATATAACTACTATAATACTGCCCCCCATTTATAAGAATATAATTACTATAATACTGCCCCTATGTACAAGAAGATAACTACTATAATACTGCCCCTATGTACAAGAATACAACTACTATAATACTGCCCCTATGTACAAGAATACAACTACTATAATACTGCCCCCATGTACAAGAATATAACTACTATAATACTGCCCCTATGTACAAGAATATAACTACTATAATACTGCCCCCTATGTAAAGGTATATAACTACTATAATACTGCTCCTATGTACAAGAATATAACTACTATAATACTGCTCCTATATACAAGAATATAACTACTATAATGCTGCTCCTATGTACAAGAATATAACTACTATAATACTGCCCCCTATGTACAAGAATATAACTACTATAATACTGCTCCCATGTACAAGAATATAACTACTAGAATACCGCCTCTTATGTACAAGAATAGAAATACTATAATACTGTCCCCATGTACAAGAATATAACTACTAGAATACTGCTCCTATGTACAAGAATATAACTAATATAATAATGCCCCTATGTACAAGAATATAACTACTGTAATACTGCTCCTATGTACAAGAATATAACTACTGTAATACTGCCCCCTATGTACAAGAATATAACTACTGTAATACTGCCCCTATGTACAAGAATATAACTACTATAATACTGCTCCTCTCTACAAGAATATGACTACTATAATACTGCCTCTTATGAACAAGAATTTAACTACTATAATCTTGCTCCTATGTACAAGAATATAACTACTATAATACTGCTCCCTATGTACAAGAATATAACTACTATAATACTGCTCCTATGTACAAGAATATAACTACTATAATACTGCCCCTATATACAAGAATATAACTACTATAATACTGCTCCTATGTACAAGAATATAACTACTATAATACTGCTCCTATGTACAAGAATATAACTACTATAATACTGACCCCTATGTACAAAAATATAACTACTATAATACTATCCCTTATGTACAAGAATATAACTACTATAGTACTGCACTTATATACAAGAATATAACTACTATAATACTGCCCCCTATGTACAAAAATATAACTACTATAATACTATCCCTTATGTACAAGAATATAACTACTATAGTACTGCACTTATATACAAGAATATAACTACTGTAATACTGCCCCTATGTACAAGAATATAACTACTATAATACTGCTCCTCTCTACAAGAATATGACTACTATAATACTGCCTCTTATGAACAAGAATTTAACTACTATAATATTGCTCCTATGTACAAGAATATAACTACTATAATAATGTCTCATATGTACAAGAATATAACTACTATAATACTGCCCCTATATACAAGAATATAACTACTATAATACTGCTCCTATGTACAAGAATATAACTACTATAATACTGCCTCTTATGTACAAGAGTATAAGTACTATAATACTGCCCCCATGTACAAGAATATAACTACTATAATACTGCTCCTATGTACAAGAATATAACTACTATAATACTGCCCCCTATGTACAAGACTATAACACTGCCCCCTATGTTCAAGAATATAACTACTATAATACTGCCCCCTATGTACAAGACTATAACACTGCCCCCTATGTTCAAGAATATAACTACTATAATACTGCCCCCTTTGTACAAGACTATAACACTGCCCCCTATGTGCAAGAATATAACTACTATATTACTTCTCCCTATGTACAAGAATATAACTACTATAATACTGCCCCTATGTACAAGAATATAACTACTATAATACAGCCCCTATGTATAAGAATATAACTACTATAATACTGCTCCTATGTACAAGAATATAACTACTATAATACAGCCCCTATGTATAAGAATATAACTACTATAATACTGCTCCTATGTACAAGAATATAACTACTATAATACTATCCCCTATGTACAAGAATATAACTACTATAATACTGCCTCTTATGTACAAGAATATAACTACTATAATACTGCTCCCTATGTACAAGAATATAACTACTATAATACTGCTCCCTATGTACAAGAATAAAACTACTATAATACTGCTCCTATATACAAGGATATAACTACTATAATACTGTCGCTATGTACAAGAATGTAACTTCTATAATACTGCCCCTATGTACAAGAATATAACTACTATAATACTGCTCCCTATGTACAAGAATATAACTACTATAGTACTGCCTCCATGTACAAGAATATAACTACTATAATGCTGCCCCCATGTACAAGGATATAACTACTATAATACTGCCCCCTATGTACAAGAATATAACTACTGTAATACTGCTCCTATGTACAAGAAGATAACTACTATAATACTGCCCCCTATGTACAAGAAAGTAACTACTATAATACTGCTCCTATGTACAAGAATATATCTACTATAATACTGCCCCTATGTATGGGAATATAACTACTATAATACTGCCCTCTATGTAGAAGAATATAACTACTATAATACTGCCCCCTATGTACAAGAATATAACTACTGTAATACTGCCTCTATGTACTTGAATATAACTACTATATTACTGCTCCTATGTACAAGAATATAATTACTATAATACTGCTCCCATGTACAAGAATATAACTACTAGAATACTGCCTCTTATGTACAAGAATAGAAATACTATAATACTGTCCCCATGTACAAGAATATAACTACTAGAATACTGCTCCTATGTACAAGAATATAACTAATATTATAATGCCCCTATGTACAAGAATATAACTACTGTAATACTGCTCCTATATACAAGAATATAACTACTGTAATACTGCCCCCTATGTACAAGAATATAACTACTGTAATACTGCCCCTATGTACAAGAATATAACTACTATAATACTGCTCCTCTCTACAAGAATATGACTACTATAATACTGCCTCTTATGAACAAGAATTTAACTACTATAATATTGCTCCTATGTACAAGAATATAACTACTATAATACTGTCTCCTATGTACAAGAATTTAACTACTATAATACTGCCCCTACATACAAGAATATAACTACTATAATACTGCTCCTATGTACAAGAATATAACTACTATAATACTGCTCCTATGTACAAGAATATAACTACTATAATACTGCCCCCTATGTACAAAAATATAACTACTATAATACTATCCCTTATGTACAAGAATATAACTACTATAGTACTGCACTTATATACAAGAATATAACTACTATAATACTGCCCCCTATGTACAAAAATATAACTACTATAATATTATCCCTTATGTACAAGAATATAACTACTATAGTACTGCACTTATATACAAGAATATAACTACTGTAATACTGCCCCTATGTACAAGAATATAACTACTATAATACTGCTCCTCTCTACAAGAATATGACTACTATAATACTGCCTCTTATGAACAAGAATTTAACTACTATAATATTGCTCCTATGTACAAGAATATAACTACTATAATACTGTCTCCTATGTACAAGAATATAACTACTATAATACTGCCCCTATATACAAGAATATAACTACTATAATACTGCTCCTATGTACAAGAATATAACTATTATAATACTGCCCCTATATACAAAAATATAACTACTATAATACTGCCCCCCATTTATAAGAATATAATTACTATAATACTGCCCCTATGTACAAGAAGATAACTACTATAATACTGCCCCTATGTACAAGAATACAACTACTATAATACTGCCCCTATGTACAAGAATACAACTACTATAATACTGCCCCCATGTACAAGAATATAACTACTATAATACTGCCCCTATGTACAAGAATATAACTACTATAATACTGCCCCCTATGTAAAGGTATATAACTACTATAATACTGCTCCTATGTACAAGAATATAACTACTATAATACTGCTCCTATATACAAGAATATAACTACTATAATGCTGCTCCTATGTACAAGAATATAACTACTATAATACTGCCCCCTATGTACAAGAATATAACTACTATAATACTGCTCCCATGTACAAGAATATAACTACTAGAATACTGCCTCTTATGTACAAGAATAGAAATACTATAATACTGTCCCCATGTACAAGAATATAACTACTAGAATACTGCTCCTATGTACAAGAATATAACTAATATAATAATGCCCCTATGTACAAGAATATAACTACTGTAATACTGCTCCTATGTACAAGAATATAACTACTGTAATACTGCCCCCTATGTACAAGAATATAACTACTGTAATACTGCCCCTATGTACAAGAATATAACTACTATAATACTGCTCCTCTCTACAAGAATATGACTACTATAATACTGCCTCTTATGAACAAGAATTTAACTACTATAATCTTGCTCCTATGTACAAGAATATAACTACTATAATACTGCTCCCTATGTACAAGAATATAACTACTATAATACTGCTCCTATGTACAAGAATATAACTACTATAATACTGCCCCTATATACAAGAATATAACTACTATAATACTGCTCCTATGTACAAGAATATAACTACTATAATACTGCTCCTATGTACAAGAATATAACTACTATAATACTGACCCCTATGTACAAAAATATAACTACTATAATACTATCCCTTATGTACAAGAATATAACTACTATAGTACTGCACTTATATACAAGAATATAACTACTATAATACTGCCCCCTATGTACAAAAATATAACTACTATAATACTATCCCTTATGTACAAGAATATAACTACTATAGTACTGCACTTATATACAAGAATATAACTACTGTAATACTGCCCCTATGTACAAGAATATAACTACTATAATACTGCTCCTCTCTACAAGAATATGACTACTATAATACTGCCTCTTATGAACAAGAATTTAACTACTATAATATTGCTCCTATGTACAAGAATATAACTACTATAATAATGTCTCATATGTACAAGAATATAACTACTATAATACTGCCCCTATATACAAGAATATAACTACTATAATACTGCTCCTATGTACAAGAATATAACTATTATAATACTGCCCCTATATACAAAAATATAACTACTATAATACTGCCCCCCATTTCTAAGAATATAATTACTATAATACTGCCCCTATGTACAAGAAGATAACTACTATAATACTGCCCCTATGTACAAGAATACAACTACTATAATACTGCCCCCATGTACAAGAATATAACTGCTATAATACTGCTCCTATGTACTAGAATATAACTACTATAATACTGCCCCTATGTACAAGAATATAACTACTATAATACTGCCCCCTATGTAAAGGAATATAACTACTATAATACTGCTCCTATGTACAAGAATATAACTACTATAATACTGCTCCTATGTACAAGAATATAACTACTATAATACTGCCCCCTATGTACAAGAATATAACTACTATAATGCTGCTCCTATGTACAAGAATATAACTACTATAATACTGCCCCCTATGTACAAGAATATAACTACTATAATACTGCTCCTATGTACAAGAATATAACTACTATAATACTGCCCCCTATGTACAATAATATAACTACTATAATACTGCCCCTATGTGCAAGAATATAACTACTATAATACTGCTCCTATGTACAAGAATATAACTACTATAATACTGCCCCTATGTACAAGAATATAACTACTATAATACTGCCCCCTATGTACAAGAATATAACTACTATAATACGGCCCCCTATGTACAAGAATATAACTACTATAATACTGCCCCTATGTACAAGAATATAACTACTATAATACTGCCCCTATGTACAAGAATATAACTACTATAATACTGCTCCTATGTACAAGAATATAACTACTATAATACTGCTCCTATGTACAAGAATATAACTACTATAATACTGCCCCCTATGTACAAAAATATAACTACTATAATACTATCCCTTATGTACAAGAATATAACTACTATAGTACTGCACTTATATACAAGAATATAACTACTATAATAGTGCTCCTATGTACAAGAATATAACTATTATAATACTCCCCCTATATACAAAAATATAACTACTATAATACTGCCCCCCATTTATAAGAATATAATTACTATAATACTGCCCCTATGTACAAGAATATAAATATTATAATACTGCCCCTATGTACAAGAATACAACTACTATAATACTGCCCCCTATGTACAAGAATATAACTACTATAATACTGCTCCTATGTACAAGAATATAACTGCTATAATACTGCTCCTATGTACAAGAATATAACTACTATAATACTGCCCCTATGTACAAGAATATAACTACTATAATACTGCCCCCTATGTACAAGAATATAACTACTATAATACTGCCGCCTATGTACAAGAATATAGCTACTATAATACTGCTCCTATGTACAAGAATATAACTACTATAATACTGCTCCTATGTAAAGGAATATAAGTACTATAATACTGCTCCTATGTACAAGAATATAGCTACTATAATACTGCTCCTATATACAAGAATATATCTACTATAATGCTGCTCCTATGTACAAGATTATAACTACTATAATACTGCCCCCTATGTACAAGAATATAACTACTATAATACTGCTCCTATGTACAAGAATATAACTACTATAATACTGCCCCTTATGTACAATAATATAACTACTATAATACTGCCCCTATGTGCAAGAATATAACTACTATAATACTGCTCCTATGTACAAGAATATAACTACTATAATACTGCCCCTATGTACAAGAATATAACTACTATAATACTGCCCCCTATGTACAAGAATATAACTACTATAATACTGCCCCCTATGTACAAGAATATAACTACTATAATACTGCCCCCTATGTACAAGAATATAACTACTATAATACTGCCCCTATGTGCAAGAATATAACTACTATAATACTGCCCCTATGTACAAGAATATAACTACTATAATACTGCTCCTATGTACAAGAATATAACTACTATAATACTGCTTTCTATGAAGGAGTAAATGTAATCTGAACAGATAGATAAGTCTCTGTTCTGAATAATTATAATTCTCTTTTGTAGCTGAAGTGAAATTGTTGAGATAAATTGACCTCAATATAAAGTATGTGACACTGTCCTGTTATATCTAATGTTTCTATGGCAGCTAAATTATTTTGCCAGGTGCCATCGTAACTTCCCCACAGAACTGTCTCTCGCCCCTTGCTGGATATGGACAGATGTTACTATAATACTGCAAGCGTTGTTCTATATCTCAAGCTCTCAGAGTCAAGGCTGAGATGGTTAAAGGCCAACATATCCTCATGTTCTAAAACTATGGTGGATCTATCAAATAGATCCCACCAGCCATAGATAGATATTAAGATAATTGTCACCCAGCTTGGCTTGTCTCCGGGAACCTTGTTACAGTTTCCACCAAGTGATCTGAAGTGGGACTGTGCCTGGTTGAGTCTGATTTTTGACATATTGGTCTTTTTGTGAAGTTGGCATGATTTGTGGTTGACACCGTCAATAATCATGGATGTCTCTGAAGAAGATCCTGGTCCTACCACCTTGAGAGTATCAGCCTTGCAGTAACTTACCTCTTGTGGTGGTGCAGAAAGTCTACAATCTCCTTTTCACTGTTGGGTTTGTTGGGAATTGTCACAGGCTCATCATGGAAAGGTTCATAGTAGTCAATCTCGTTGAGCTTCAGAGTCAACTTCTTGGCAACCTGTATTCATAAACAGAGAATTGGTTGGCATAAAATACATCTCAAACCTTATGAGCACCAACCCTGAAGAAACAGAAGTTTCCAAAAGGAACTTCTTGTTCCCATTGTCCCAAAATCTGTTATTCGAGGACTGGAATCCGCCTCCGTTTTTAGGATGCACACGCAATCTTGACAGATATAATTTTCGTTGATGATGATGAAAAGAGGTCTGATAATTCTAATGATTGGTGGAGGCCTCCAGGAGTTGAACTTCTACCGTCACTCTTGGACTACTCATAAATGTTGAAATGTGGACACCCCTTTGAAATTGGACTTTAACTAAATACCCCAAGAACTATATTTATTTTTAGGGACACAATAAAACTATCATAACCTGTATGGATTCCAACGTATCATCATTAATGACCATCAAATACCCTTTCAGATCAAAACAACCGCATAAGTTATTTTTTTTTAACTGCCCATCAAATTTGACCAAATTGACCATCTGGCCACTTTATAATAGATAATGTCCCAAGACCATTGTGCCCATTTTTTCAGTTTCTCAGTGGGTTGCCTTCCTCCTCCCCTGTTGTGTAGCCCACAGATGAGATGTCTTCTCCAATACTTCACATGTAGTTTGTGCCTACAGCTGAAATCAATTGGGATGCGGTAGAGCAATTAAGTCTTGTTATTGCACATATGTTTCGAATATTAGCTGTAACTCGTGAAGGCAGACGGTAATTTTATTGTCTAGGTAAAGTGCCTCAGAACAGATCCCAGTTCTGTCAACTTTTTAACCCCTTCTGTTTCCAAACTTGACTTTGTTTGGAGATGATCTACAAGTTAAGTGGGCAAACAGTGGAGAATCATTCAGGTTATACTGACCATTTAGAGATAATAGGGTTTTTGATGGCTTATTGATGGGGTGAGGCCTCAGCATGTCATCGGTGAGGGTCCTACCGCATCTATGAGGCTGAAGACTCATCAGCACTCACATGGATAAAGATGGGTTGTGATCTACAATAAAAGTTGTTGATTGTAGGAGGCGAACATCCACCAATCACTCGCTGATCACCTGGTGTTAAAACCTGGATACCTCCAAGGTACAGAGGTAATAGTTGCACCTGGACCCATGAGCCCCTTCACCAAACAAGAACACACCATTTTAAACAAACCATATTTTTTTGGTGTGTACAGGATGATCTAAATACCCTTTTTGAGTTGACATGACCTCCTTTTCCTTTTAATAATGGCAGGGGGTGACAATGAACCCGGTTGATATTTTCTTCGAGGAACATGATGGGAGCAGGATTACTTGAGAGTTTATTGTACGATTTATGCTCTTTAATACTGTAATTTTTATTTTAGCAGTTTGCTTCATCTAGCAAAATTTTTGTGTTCTATCCCTTTAAAAATGTTAAAGTTACGGTAACACAATACGATGACTAATTCCCCACCTTTACCAGTCAATGCTTCCTCCATATGTGACAAGTCAGTGACTAACTAATCTTCCCCTGAATACACAGTATTTCTCTGACAGCCAAAGTAGAAGTAGCAGTTGTGGCTTTTAATTGTAAAGTAGGGAATTGTATGAAAATACCAATTTCTTGGGCTGGCCACAGGCTCATTTCTTGCGCTGCCGCCACATCGAAGAGATTTGTTTTCTGATGTTAGGGTGCTACAGCAGCACCTGTGTGTGGTGGCTAGTAGGCGATGTTGACTTCTGCTCATCTTGTAATGGGTCATTGGAACTAGTCAGGAGGCAACATCAGTGGTAGTCCATGATGTTGCCTTTATTCAAGAAGGGGCTGTGCCAACCGTAAAACCTCTTTGGGCGGGAGTTTTCTAGGACTTTGAATCTCAGACGTGGTATTTCTCAGAGAGTACAATCGATTTATATTCGATTGAGCACAAAGGAAATCAATAATGCTAGGGTAGGCAGTAGGAGTGTGTAGGACTAAATTCACTAGTTTGGCAAAATTTTCCCAGGAAATTCTGATTCATGGCAAATCGCTTAACCACAAATCAAACATTTTCCAAAACCTCCAATTGTCCTGAAGAGACCATGCAGGTGTGATTGAATTTTAGCGGCACAATAACCAGACTGATCACTCAAGCAGGCACAGATATGTATCCCTCTATGGCCCTTCCTCACAGGCACAGTGACTCTTCTATCTTTCTCTCCCTATCAATTAAATCTATATTATTGTCTTCTCCTCACACACTAATCCTCTTCATTTCTTTCCTGTCACACACACTATCTGTACAGTTTCTTTAGTACTCTATGGCTTTGTCTACTCGATATCCAGATGCAGCAAAAAGTGGCTGCTGCTTGCCCTGCTTCAGCTTTTATACAGACTTCAACAGTCCCTCTTGCTTGGCTGTGCTATACTATGTGATGTGATAGCTGCAAGGCATCATGGGGAAATCCACCAGAGGTCATGTGATCCTTCTCTGGCCAATGCTATCCTGTGCAATGTGTAAATGTGTTTAGGCTATTCATGCGAGGCCAATCGCAAATTGTTCAGAAAATTGCTAATAATTTGACACATTCAATTTGCTCATATCTAGTTTTGCATCTACTGTTGAAAGTCTTTCCATACAGTTAATGGGAACTAATGCACCTTTACAGATATCGTCTTTCGATATGTCTCAGACTTAAGGCGGAAGTACCCTTTAAGTGTGTAGATTCTGTAGAGCAGATGTGATGGGGTTTGAGGAAATTGGTTTCAACATCAGTCGGGCTGACTCTTACCTTGCTGTCAAAAGTAGCGAAGAATGGTATGTAGGGGTGAAATTCTTCAGCGGCATCCTCATAGGCCTTGTAATCTGCAAATGGAAGAAGACAGATCTTGTAACCTATTAATTGGATTAATTGTGGAAGATCTCATAAGGCAGATAATTATAAAAAAATTGACCATTGCTCGCTAATAACCGGTCTTTAGCCCCATTGACATGAACAATTGGAACAAGAATAGGACGGTGGACTGTGCACATGGTTGTCAACTCTCCCGGATTTCCCAGGACTCTTTAATCAAAAGGGGGTAGAATTATGTAAACCCTGCCCAAAAATGAACATTACTGGTCAGATCTGGGACGTTAACAGGATGGGTGGAGCATGCCAGAGAAGGACTTGGTTAGGTTGGGGGTGTGGATAAATCCAGAGAAATGTTGGCAAGCATGTGAACATTAGACATGACATGACATATCACTCCTAAAGATTTGTCAAATCAGATACATTTCCTTTAGGCTTTTCCTTTTTTTTGGGAAACCATTCCTTGGAAAAATTATAATCCAGTCTGCTGGCAGCATGATATAGAGCAGGAATAGCTGCTCATTTTGGTCTTAAGTGTCCAGTGGGCAGCTCTTCTCAATGAGTTTGAGTCACAAGTAGGACCGCCTACTGGACTCAAGCCTGAAATTAGTGGGTTTACAGAAAATGTATTTATACTAAATATACTGTATATATATTTAGCTCAATTTTTCCTGCTATATGATTGGACTTTATTTTCAATGTGAAGGGATCCATGTAAGAGTACAGTTGAAACAGTTGAAGACCATTGTCGCCATCGTAGTATCCATTTGGTTGGGATGGTTGAGTCATCAACATTAACATCAGGAAGCCAATTTGATCTTCTGCTTGTCTGGCACCGCACATTGAACAAATGTGATTAATTATAGCTGGTGAAGAAAGAAACTAATTACAATTGGGGAAGTGAGAGAGCTGACACTTCCACCTCCATTGAAGTAGGGGCCTCCTGCAGTGAACAGGCAATGACCACAGGAGATTTGCTCTGGAAAAAAGACACCAAGACTGAGATTTGTTTACGCAGAGGCGGGGAAGTACACTTCACAAGCATAAGCTTTCTGTGTTCAAAGCGCAGAGCTCGTAGACCTTTTGGAGCCAGTGGTCAGTGATGAATATTGGGATTTGCATCAATCTGATATTTATGGGAGATATATTTTCAGCGTCGTAGGGAAGGGACGAACATAATGCATTCATTCACATCACTGTAAGGCCAGTAGAACCCCTCCAACTTCTATAATGACATGCTATCCATGCCATGTTTCATCTCTGTAGACAGGTAAAATTGTGATAAGAAACATGACGACAATATCTACCTCCTGGGACCTCCAGTGGCGAAGGTATCCTGTAAGTTGGGGATCTCATAAAATTCTAAAAGACCAAGCACATCCCACAACCAGCTCCCACATGAGATCACCAAGGGGAGGTATGAGGGCGTAATTTTGTTCTAATAAAAAGCAAAACTTAGGTTTGGTTATTTGTCAGGCCTGGAAGGTACAGCTTGCTTTGGTTCTGTCCGTTTTCCTAAGAAGTACCTCCCTCCGCTAAACTCTAAGCCATTTCTGTGACACAGGTTTAGTAATCTACTTTTGTTAGCACTTTTATTGTATGTAATTGTGTATACCGTATTATTTTGTTCCCATTTTGTATCATCTTTGTATATTTTTTATAAACACTGCCACCGTTCCAGATTAAATATATAAAATTTAATATCCCTGTTCTTCTTGCTCTGTAAACCGCACCCCTGAAGCCATATGCTACCTTGTAAAGGGTGTCTAATCTGCCAATGATTGGTGGTGACAGCTAGTGGTTCCTTTTTGTTATTTTGGAGTTGGCAGTGACCATACCTGGGTATATATATATATTCCATGAGTTGGAATTGGAGGTGTGTACACCATATGCTCACTACGAGTTCCCCAATAACCGATCTAGTAGTGGAAGCAGCCACAGCCTAGTCCATCACTCATCAGTCAATTGCGTAATTGTCCTGACTATTGGAGGAGTTGCATCCCCTGATAGACTGGTGGGATTTGCATGATCTCCCTGGTGTCTTTCGTGATAGGTACAATTGTAGGGTTCATGGAGCATCTCCAATAGCCTGCAATATCACAACAGAATGACCTATACTCTTTCGTGATCTGCATATAAATGTCAACCAACCATGGTCAATCGTAAACTGTGTTCTTCAGACTCCCTGAGATAAACCCACATAGTTATAGAAGAATATGACAGCATCAAGGACGTTGCTCGCTTATGAATTCTGAAGACTAAGCATGTCTCCCTTCCTCCCATCCATCTGTACATTGTATTGAGGAAATCCTATGGTCACCTCATCTCAAAGGGAGCAGCCATCCATTTTGATTTGATTTTTATTTATCTGCGTCACATTAGCCTCCTCCATTATGAAGAGTGGTGCAGGCCGCGTCTGCCTCTCTCTTATCATTGCACTACATATGTCGGAACACTAAACATTAGGCTGAAGCCTTGGATAAGAGGACATCAGGATGAATGATTAGGTCAGCGTAAAATATGGTCGATCTTGTGTTCGATGTCAACGCTCAACCTTCTTTTCATCCATTGTCATTTGTTGGTTATGGTAACTATGAAACATCCATTTAAATAAGAGCATCTGTCAAAAGGTCTATGAGTTCAATGACTTTTACGTTTTACGTCCCAGAGATGGGGTCAAGAATTGAGCTTGAGGTGGCTAGGGTTAATGTGGCTTCGTTGAGGACTCCTATGACACAGAACCCCCACCTCTGGGAGGTCTTGTCTTTTTCCAGGAGCCTCATGGCCAGTTTTCTAGAATATGGCCTATGGTCACTATGATTTTGGGCCTAATTCCTGCCTTTGAATGCCTCAGGAAGGTTCATGGTTGGTTTGAAAGTTGATATCTCATGGACCGAACTCCGATTAGGTGACTACCTGTGGCCTTCATACTTACTTCTCCAATAAGGCTTATACAAGGTGTTGTGAGAGGCTGGAGAAGCTTCATACATCTTCTAGGGATTGTATGTGGTGGCTTCTCCAATGATGAATTGCTCATGATTCATCACAGGTTATTACCGCTATCAGATATGATCACTTTGCTCGGTATTCGGGCAGGTCCCCGTCACGCACTTGCTTGCTCATTACTCAGGGAGTGCACTTACTCTGCATGCTTGTCAGGACTGTGTGGGCAGGAGAAGGAAAGCATACGGAAATATAGGAGGATTAATGGGCTGTGGAGCTGAAGGTACGACCCAATGCTAGAGGAAAATAATAAGGTTACAGACACAGGATGCTGCAGCCTCAATTCCACATTTTAGTAACCCCTTGTGAACTGAACAAAGGAAAGTATCAGGACAACTTCTCCCATAACCCTCTTGTGTAGTTCCAGCAGAATCACTAGCCTCCACCGGTGGTCCAATGTTTGGTTGGAAAGGTATACAGGACATGCTACTGGCACAGCGGTACTCAGCCAGAACTGATGATCTTCCATGGACAGATGAAGAAATCAACCTCGTGATAAGCAGAGTCCCAAATCCATGTAGATGCTGTGACATACAGACTCTTGGGGTTGGATCGCGGATTTCCTGTGCTGATTTCAGGGTTCTGCTCTCCGGATCTTTTTACACAATGCTAAGAGGAAAGTTCAATCAATGGTCCCAGTAAACAAGTGAGGTGGGGGAGGAGGCTGACTTTGAGGCTGGGGGCATGGGGTGCTGTGGAAGCAGGTTTTGTGTACTGAGGCAGTGAATGGAGTGGTGGCAGGCCAGCTGCTGACTCACTAAGTCTCTTAATACCCCCATTAAATGTGGCTTTTATATGAGCAATTAACCCTTAGGTGAATTGCTACTGATTGTATTTATACAAAGACTACATACGGTTGAAAGGATTGTATGTGAGGATGTATAGCTAGTGAGGATGCATAGATAGACGATACGTGAGAATGTATAGTTAGTTTGTCAGGATAGATAGATAGTATAAGAGGTCGTATATGTAGGATGGTTGAAAAATGGGTTTTCCACCCTCTTACAAACATTACAGACTGTTGCTGAGGGTTTGGTATTGTGTGCATACATTTTGTAGACTAAGTGCCTCAGGTGTAATATGCTCAGACAGCGGGCTTCTGAGTAGCAGGAGGGCACTATTGCCAAGAGCGGTGAGAAGGGACTGCAACCTGCACTGTGCTCTGTGGTGAAGGAAGTGCTGCTGAGGTACTTGCCAGGTGATTGTGACAACTACAAGAAAAGTGTTGCCAGCATTAGCTCATTGCTATAACCCAAATTTCTACTTCTGCTCAAGCCTTTTACCTCTTAAAGGGACATTATAATCATTAAGGTTGTTGTATCCCAGTGAGCAAAAGTCACTTGAACTGTTGCTGGTATAGGTTTGCTTTGCTTTAGCCTTCCCTGAGTGGAGAAACCACTCTGTCCAACGAGGGCCAGTGTATTCATACTGTTTAATTAAAGGAGCCACCCCAAGCAGAGTCCCTGGGAGCCCTTACATATAGGTAGTATATAAAGATGTATAGATGGATGTAAGGATGTTTAGATATTATGTGAGGAATGCACTGACAGTATGTGCACATGTATAGCTAGTACATGGGAATGTATCTATAGATTGTATGTGAGGGCATACAGACGGCTCTACATTCTCTTGGATTTTCTGGCCCTCTTTCTGTCAGCCCATTGTACAGGGGATCTGCTGAGTGTCATCCTATAATCTGGATTCATCCCCTTTTCACAAGGCTTCATGGATAGAAAATTCCTCTAACAGCCCTTTCTAAAACCCATGTCAGCGTTTCACACATACTGATTTCTACCCTCATTACATAGTCAATGGTTGTGGTCAAAATACAACAGTAGTAGGCATCACGATGCCATATAACCCAGTGTCAGATTGACACATGTGTTGGGGTAAAGCTCATCATCAAAGCATTGCACACTGGCTCATTGCCTCCAGACAATCAACTCTCCCAGAGGACCATTTATTGCTCTTGTGTTAGATAACGAGACATTTGAGTCTGTCGAAAGTTGAGCGGCCTCCTCCATGTTGAGTGCTGACCACCAATGGTTGCAATTTTTACCAGTTGTCAACTGCGTAGAAGATCAATACATAATTAAAATTCTACTTACGCTCTGAGTCCTCATTTTTGAAATATCCAATCAGCTTAGGTTCATCTTCAATATTCTCGAAGGCGGCAAGTTCATGACTTCCATCAATGAATTCCACTGGGTCCTCCAGAACCTGCAGAGGACAGTGTCGATATTAGTTATCTTTTCTTTTCTCATCAACCCACAGTGAGCTACACAATCTCGGATGACTTGAATTACGCGTAAGGACTGTACCTATGATCGAATATCATCAAAGACCTCAATATATTAGCCCTTCTTGTGCTTTCTATGCTTGGACGGAGAGTTGAAAGAGGGCAAGACTTAAGGAAAAGGATTGGGGTTAAAATGTTTAGTGTCCATTGCATAGAGTCTCGTGGGAGGAAGGTTTCCGTAACCGTAAGCCGCCTCTCAGCCTAGAAGCTCCTCTATATCTGGTTGGGTAACAGTGTTTTGTAGGCTCCACTTGTGGAATAGTCTTTTTCGATAGCATTAAACTTTATGTGACCAAATCTAAAATATAAAAAGCATAATTTATTTTGTCTCCTGCACTTTGACTTGTGTTGAACAGTAAATGCGTGACCAGGAGGACCTTCAAAAAGGAAGGTTAATTGTTAATATTCGGCCTAAATAACCTTGCAGGTTCGAACTGTGTTATTCCAAACATGTCTGAATCCCCTGAAGGGATTTCAATTGCTTTTTCTGATTTGCGCTGTGCAATCTTTCAGATTTCGTAATATTCTGAAGCTGTAATTGGGGTCAGTCGGGACTTAATTCTGTAAACACTGCCGGGATTTACTGTCTGTGCCAAAGCAAAGAGTGTTCTCTTTAAATATAGCCGCTAATAACTGGTGGCAGGAGGCATCTAAAATATGAAAAAAGAGGTATTAGAGCTGCCATTTAGCTTGAAATGTGAATCTGAAGTCATCTACCTGAAGACGAGGCTCCCTCCATCTTCATCTCAATCTCCTTCACCCACCGAGGCATCTGCCCTCCCCCCATCATCTGTCTCTTGAATACCAGGCAGGGGTTCTATGTATTTTACTTCTGATAATGTCACTCTTCTACACTTTGGCCTCCCGCCGCTCTTGTCTTGTCTTCCTCATTACATTTCTTTATTTTTCATCGTAGACCTTGGTCTCTTCACCTTCTGACTCTCCTTGTCTCTCTTGTCATCTATCTTCTCATCACTCTGATTTTTCTCTTACCGTTGTATCTATTGCCTCTTGTGTCCCACTTGGCTGACTTTTTACTCTATCCTTCCTCTCCCGGGTTTTTTTGTTCCCTTGTCCTTTATTGTTTCTTACTCTCTATTACATCCTTCATCACCAGATTTTCTACTTGGTTCCTCCTTTTCTTCAGGTTGCTCATCTATGTCTTTTTTTCCTCTCCTTCTTCTTTGCATCCTGTGTTTCTTCTGTCACATTTTTTTCTCTCCTTTGTTTTTACCTTCTGTGACTGTTTTGTTTCCTTCTTTCATATTTTCCTTCCTAATATCTTCTCTCCATTTGATCCAATTATTTTCTGTCCATTTTTCTTTCCCAACCATTTTTCTATCCATTTTAAATAATTCCTTCTCTTTCTTACCACAATGTCCTCTTCTCTCTTCACCACTTTTCTTTGGTCTTTTTTTTTACCCTGTTCAACTCTCTCTACCTGTTTTCCATCTTTTTCGATTTTACCATTTTGCCTTAATCCTTTCTATTCTGTTTTGTTCTTTTTCTCGACCTTTTTATCTTGTTTTTGCCCTTTTTACCTTCTGACCTTCTTTCTTTTCTTTCTAACTTTCATCTTTCACTTGTTCTTTTCTCTTGGACTTTTCCTTTAGTCCCATCTCGTTAATTCTCATCCTTCGACTTCTGTACGTCCTTTCTCTCCAGCGCCCTTTCACTATCTTCCTTTTTTCCTTCTGCTTCCCTATTTTAAACTTCCATCTCTCTCTATATCCCTCTCATTCACTTCCCTCTAGTTCAGCCTTACTGCTTCCTCTTCTCTCCTCATTCTTTCTTTACTTTCTTCTCTTCTCTCCTCCCATTAGTTCCTTTTATGCTAGCCTATTTTGCTTTCCTTCCCCCACTCGTAGTCCTTTTTTTTTCTCCTTTTGCTTCTCATTTTTCACTCTTCACCTCTCATCATCACTATTTTTGTCCTCCTGACTTTCTTTCTTTCTCTTGTACCTATTTATTTTTCTTAGCCCTACAAGTTTTCATCTTCAGTATTAAAAGAGGAATTCTGAGCTCCCTGTTTTGAACTCTCAGTGATTAAATCTGGAAATGTGCAATGCTTCTTTTCTCCTGCAGAGGCACTGCAGGGAAACTGAGCACTTGCTGCCAGATTCCTCCACAATTTACAGTTATTGAGGAACCCTTCCAGATAATCAATGAACTTAAAGCATTCTAGAGCATTCTTTGTATCTCCTAGAGCTTTTCCAGGACTTACACAAGGCACCAATTCCAGATTGGTGAAGGTCGCCTGATTGTAGGTTCCACAGATCATCGCAAGAGGCACAGATCTGCACATTGTGTAGTGGCTGTAACTGGTACTGCAAGCTTTCTTTTTCTCTTGTATGGGAAAAAGCTTGCAGTACTATTCCCAACCACTAGACAATGCATGAAAGCTGTGCCACTTCTGGTTTACCGCACACTTTTAATCAGCTGATCGATGGGGGGAGGATGTAAGGGGGTGCCATGAGTTGGCCCCCTCAGTGCTCTGACTTTGAAGAGCCCATAGACTTTAAGTCCAGGCATCGTAATAACAATAAATGACTCTCACCGCACTTACATCAAGTAGGAACTCCACCAGGGTGTCTGCTGAAAACTCTCCGTCGTATTCAATTATCTCGTCATCCTTAAACACATAGATACTGTCTTCTTCATGCAGTCCTGGATGACAAAAAAATAAGAGAAAAATTTTTTAAAAAATGAGAAAAACAGTGTCATTAGGTCATGTGACATTCAAAAATTATACATTTGTAATTGACAAAAATAATACATTTATAATTGATTTTCTTGCTGTTTGTTTCTGGGATTTTTTTTGCAGGATTTCCATCCACTGTTTTAGAATTCACCAGTGTTCACCCTGTTTTTTTACCAGTTTTTCACGTTTCTTCATTAACACAGATTTTTTTTTTTACATTGTTATTTATTAAAAATGATGCAGCTCTTACAGACATAAATTGGTACTTTACAGATTTTGTCTTTAATGTTGTATTGGATCTTTTCCTGTTTTTTTGCAGTATTATCACTGTTTCTTTTCTTGGCTGTTATTTATTAAAATTTATTAACCGTTATTTTTAGACAATTAGTATTTTTTTCCAAAAATTTTGAGACATGAAGCTATCAGAGCTGTTACTATTATCTCTTTGATTATGTGGATTTTCTCTGGGTTGTGTAAGTAGATGGACATACTGCCCATATTACCCCTTGAAGACGTGTATTGTTATGATGTGTAATGTGTATTGTGATATGCGGTATTAGTGACGGCGTTGTAGTTTGACCAACAGTAGGGAGAGTTAGGGTTAATGATTGAGACTAGCCCAGAGTGGGAGGGGCTAAGGTGCAGGGACTGAGACAGTTTCCTATCAGGAAATGATACATCGCCCAGCTACAACAGAAACAGACCTACGGTCTGACTAGTAAGCTGAGCCGCATGACGTGGGTGTCCCTGATGTGAGTGGAGACCGAGGCAGTGGATAGCGTGATCCTGAGTAGAGAGAATGAGAGAAAAGTGACCAAAGGACAGAGTGATGCATTGGAGACATGGGACGGGGCACCGAGCCTAACAATACGGCTCTGCGTACGCAAGTCGGAGAGGTAATGGACCGACGGAAAAGGGAACGGGTGACGAACAGAGTGCCCCGGGCGAGATTTCCAAGGCATCAGCAAGAAGAGAAGCTAAGTAAAGGCCATAGTGGCAAACTAGTTCCCCTAAAGCAGGGATGTCAAACTCAGATACACAGAGGGCCAAAATTAAAAACTTGAACAAGGTCATGGGCCAACCTTGATATTTATTAAAAAAAAATGTCTACAATTGAGGAAGTTTTTCCTTATCTTCCAATATAATTAGAATAAAATGAGCACATAATCACAAATTAGGCATAATGGAATAATATAATAAGTTATGTAATAGCAGTAAAAAACAGGTAGCCCAATGGCCTAAATTAAATATAAAATAACAAAGCATAAACCTTGAATTGATAAATAACATGTATGATTAAGTATGATGCCAACTAAAGTTCCCCCCAAATATAGTATGATGTCCTCACAGTGAATTCCTCCGCAGTACCCTCCACACGCATGGTATGATGACCCTACTGTACTCTCCCCAGAAAAGTATGGTGACCCATGACAGTATGATGTCACAACTGTGATCCCCACACAGACTTCCACACAGTATAATGGGCCCCACGTAGTGCTCCATACATTATAATAGCCCTCACATAGTCTTCCATACAGTATAATGGACCCCACATAGTCGTCTATATAGAATAATGGGCCCCATATAGTCCTCCATACAGTATAATGGGACCCACATAGTCCTCCATACAGAATAATGGGCCCCACATAGTCCTCCATACAGAATAGTGCCCCCACATAGTCCTCCATACAGTATAATGGCCCCACATAGTCCTCCATACAGTATAATGGCTCCACATAGTCCTCCATACAGTATAATGGCCCCACATAGTCCTCCATACAGTATAGTGCCCACACATAGTCCTCCATACAGTATAATGGCTCCACATAGTCCTCCATACAGTATAATGGGACCCACATAGTCCTCCATACAGTATAATGGCCCTCACATAGTCTTCCATACAGTATAATGGCCCCCACATAGTCCTCCATACAGTATAATGGCCCAACATAGTCCTCCATACAGTATAATGGGCCCCACATAGTCCTTCATACAGTATAATGGCCCCACATAGTGCTCCATACAGTATAATGGGCCTCACATAGTCCTCCATACAGAATAATGGCCCCACATAGTACTCCATACAGTTTAATGGGCCCACATAGTCCTCCATACATTATAATGGCCCCACATAGTCCTCCATACAGTATAATGGCCCCACGTAGTCCCTGGCATCGCGGGCCAAATATAATCACCCTGAGGGCCAGATTTGGCCTGTGGGCCAGAGTTTGACATGTGTGCTCTAAGTGAAAGGAGGACACAGAACCGTGGGTTGAACTATAGGACTCTCACTTACTGGACTGTAGTACTGAGCTGGGTTGTGGTGAAGACAGAGGAACTTAAGGCAGAAACAAGTAAGCTTGGAAGAAGTAGAGAGATTGTGTGTGAAGATGCTCCATATTGTAAAGGAAACGTTCGTGAAGTTATGCACCCGCTATCTATTGTACAAGTTAATATTAGGTAAAAGACTGTTTATTTTTGAGTGGTGGTCTCCCTCATTGAACTGTTTAACATCCGTTCCTGGACAGCCGAAGTCACCGGCATCACGAGGCCTGCGAGGGTGTAGCTCCCTCCTAGACAAAGTCCACACACCCAGCCAGGACCTCCATTTTCCTGTAGCATGTTGGTGCATGAAACACGAGTACCTCGCCAACGGCTACCGCCTGCGCCACGTTACTGTTGTGCCAATTCTCCTAAGTCCTCTTGGGCTCGTAATATTTTTGCTTTTTCGGCTCCATTTCAACACGTTAAAAATGAAGCAACTTTGCCAATAATCATGATTAAAAATCTTCTACTGTTTTGTGTCTACAGCTCCTGTTCAGAACAATGTGTCTCCATGGTTACGGACTACAAATAAACCCAGTGTAGTCTGGTCCTGTAAGTTATGTGATACTTTCCTTACTCCGTCTCCACTTCTACTGTGTGTAGGTTTAGTCAAAGTTGGAGAAAAGAGCATGAAGTATCTATACTTGCCAACCAACATCAGCGTTAGAAAGACAGGGTGTTTAAGCCCAGCACCCAGGAACCTCCACTTTCATCCCAGGACATGGCCGAATTTGTCTGGCTTGTTTTAAAAATGTGAGACAATACTACAAAATTCGGGACTCTTGACAACCATGAGCATCACATGAGTGCAGGCTCTGACTACACAAGGGTGTTTTGTAGTCTGTTACCATGGAGACTCACATATATATGAATTGAAGGAGTAAGGGAGGCTGTGACCAAAGCATTATTCTATTGGAAATCTGTGTTTATTTTTTTATTTTCCTCGATTTAGGTGCAAAATTCTGCTCTCATTAATTTCTCTATATATCTTTAAAGGGGTCTAAGTTCAATTTTTTACAGATACAGTCTTACAAGATAAATTCCTAGCTGTTGGCATTCACCACTAGAGGGAGCTACATAGAAGTTAGTAACCCATCTGTCTTCAGGAAGCTCCTCGGCTCCACCTAGGGGTGGTTACAGACAGTCAGTATTTCTATCATTTAGCTCTATGTTTTTGGGTTAAGGTTAGGACTAGAAGAGTCCTACCTAGGAGGGTCCTGGAAAAAGGCAAGACTTTGTTGTGAATGTATGTGCTCTAGATTGCAAGCTCTGTGAACAAGTCCTTTATATCAGGCTTACTAGCTTCTCTGTGAACACACTGATTGTCAGCACCGTGAGCTCTTACAACCAGCAGGGCCGTGTGTCTGAGACATCTGCCTGCGGCTTCGTTACCGAGTAAAATATTTGATCAGATGGGTGATTTCTGTTTGGGTAAATAAAAACTCTCCGCAAGCTGCCGGCAGGAACATAGGAATCAATACGGGAGGCAAGCCAAACCAAGGTGTTATCTCAGAGCCGGAGAACCTGCTAAGTGCCATAAGGGGGGCTTCTGTCATATACCTGACATCTCACACTGTCTGGAGGTTTGGACAACCCCAAGTGTCTCCCTGATCCCCAGGGATCAGCTGTGATCTGTCAGGAAGTGTTAGCTTTACCTGCAGTGCCACCACTGGAGAGACTAAGTATTACATTCAAAACCATAGGTTCTTTGTGTAATGCAGGACAGCATGGTTCCTCCAGGGCAAAAAAGGGTTCTTGAATCTGACTTGGCTCTGGCTAAGAGATGAGGATCCTGATTAGTGTGCATGGAAATAAGCTTTGGTAAACTAGATACCGCCTTAAAATTCATTACCTTTAATTATGTTCTACCAGAGTAAATTGATATAATATTGGGGATCGCTTAGCCCCAGAGAATTGTCCCTGCCATTCTGATGGATCATGACCATCAGTGTACTACATCAATGGCCGGGTCCGTAGGCTCTCAAGGTATCCCGGGAGTTGTAGCTTCGCAACAACTGGTGGTCCACAAATCCTGTATTCAATTCAGTCCCAGTTTGAGGTCAACAAATATCCCCCAAATGGTTGCCATTTTGGGCATTGTGCCACCACTTTTGAACAATTTTGCCAACTAGGAGAGTCCTACCTAGGAGAGTCTTGGAAATGCATGAGGCCAGAATACTTCATCTTCAGATGACATGTTCAGGGAGGCAGAGAATGAGAATAGGGAGTGGCTTGTAAAAGAAGTGTGGTTTTGCAAAAATCTTTCCATTAATGGGGCACTATGGTATATTTTAAAAAGTTGTCAGGTCTACAAGGGTCCAGAGGTAACATGGCCCCTTCTTTGGGATGCCACTATTCATCCATGCATCCATTCGGCCATAGGGCACTTGGAGGAGGGCACAGCATGGGTTTTGCTATTCCTCCCAGCTATTTTCTCACCGGGGCTCGTGATTTTATCAGAAGTGTTCACAGTCTTGTTATAGTACGAGGAGCTGTTCACCTCCCCCGCACTGTTTATTGGAGTGTCAGTCACCCCTTGTCTCTAATTACAAACGAACTAGAGGAAATAATTATTTTAGCTGTCAAACCAGGTGCGTGCGCCAAACTAAAATGACTTTCACAACAAGGTTTTTCACTTTTATTAAATTTTTAAATTTGCCCATCTGGGTGCACAAAGAGACGCTTCCCGATAATCATGTTTAACAAGCAAGCCTTGTCTACCGTGGAGTAAGACGGCAGTAATATGCATGCCACAAGGGATGGAGATTTAAAAAAAAAAAAAAAAGAAGAAAAATTAAATATTTAGAAAAACTAAAATATATTTCTTTTAAAGGGAAACTCCACCCAATACATATTTCCGTATGGATGTGTTAGGGACAGGCTTGGACTGGCCCAAAGGAGAACAGGAGAATCCTCCGGTGGGCCGCCCCTGTGAAGGCGTGCTAATCAGTAGTGCTATTACACTTGACTCACAATTTGCAGAAAAAAAGTATAATTTAATCATTCACTAAACAAGCTAGCCAAGTTAATATTACATTGGAGCAAAAGTAAACTTGTTTAATAGGGTCAGGTTATTTTTGCATATAGCTGAACAGAGGGCACCAAGAATGAATCTTACTGGTGGGCCTTTGTCAATCCAGTCTGACACTGGTTAGGGATCACTGTATGAATATACTCATATCTTAGATTTTTAATATCAATTGATAATGCTTTGTAATTGGTAATGATACTCAAGACCGTGAGCTCTGCAACAAAAGGTTGCCTTTGAACACCTCCTGAAGTGAGCAAAGCTTCCTCTTAAGCTCAAAGGTCTCTTTAGAATACAAAATATTGCCTACAGCTGGATCATTTTTAAGCCGCCAGTCCCCAAGCCCTGACCACAAACAACAAGCCGTGACTACAAGCCCTGTCTACTAAGAAATGGGAACAATCCTTTTTCTAAAAGAATGGGGAGGGGCTGAAGGGCACCTAGTGGGTAGATGGTACCTATCATCTCAGCGACTGATGTCCTGATATAGAAGAAAACAGTTCTTGTAAGATATTTCTTCTAGGCAAAACTATGACATGATATACTAATGAATAGGACCTAAGGGGCGAGGCATGGCATAGGACTTCCCCTTTTAGTGTTATGTTCCGCCCCTGCAGAACATATGTGCCAATTTTTTTGTGAATGATAGAAAAATAAAAAGTGGGACACGTTGAACACAGGTAAAAAAGAGTGTTCCAGGCAAAACTGTTAGATGATATACTAGTGTACAGATAGGTCTTCCCCTTTCAGTGTCATGCTTTGCCCCCACAGATCTTTTTTGCCAGTCCTACGTGCGAGGGCAGTAAACAAGGATAGAGCACATCAAGCTGGGGTACACTGATTTTCAGAACCGCTCCTCCTTTTTTTACTGCAACTCCCTCCATACTTTATTCCCCTCCTTGTTTGGACAGAGTAGTTCATACACAAGACACTTTCCTTTACCGGAGCTTTCAGTATCAACAATGAGATTTTTCTTGTAATCGATTCCCTCCAAATAAAAACTCCGGGCAATCCTGATACCCTGTGTTAAGGTTAGCGCGCGTTGTGAGGGGGCGGAACATGACAGGATGTCCCATGTCACCGTTATGCTCCGCCTCCACGGAACGTATTTAACAATTTCTTTTTTGTGGATGTGTGAAAAGTAAAAAATGTGGCACGTTGAGCACAGGTGAAACATTTTCATACCCTCATCTCTTTTTAAGGCACTGGGTTCATGCATAAGACTGACCAGAAGTGCACCAAAGGCCTTTTTCAGGCCTTCACTGAGTCCTTGAGTTCCCCCGTTTTCCGGGAGCCTCCTGGACATTCCCGGGGAGAATTTTCACTGGGCATAATACGGAGTACACCTTTAATACACCATCATAAATATCTTTTCTGGTAGGAATCCGATCTATGGTTGCCGTGTAGGATATATTCCACTACTTAACCCCGCGAGCTCAGTCATATTTCACGTTGAGGGCCGTATAATGAGGCCGGTATTCATGGTGATGTCAGTAGACGGTGACAAATCAAGGACGTGTAGGTCCGTGCATGACAAGGCCTCCCATGAGTGCGTCGCCCACTTGCGATAATGACCCCGGCGAGCCGTCCACATGCTGCTGCTGCCAGGAACATGATGTAGTGTTATCTCCGCTGCCTCTTAATTATGCTAATAAGCTGTAATTCAGGCCCAGCTTGTGAGCTCCAAGTGTCACAGCGAGAAAAATATGAGAGGGCCGCCGGGGCACAATGTGACAGCAAGACCCAATATGTTCTGGAAATACTCTCCTCGACATTGAAATTGAAACACCAAGAAGGAAAACTTTTCATCTTTTTGCATTTACAGCATCTATGTGTCCCTGCACATTGCTGGCTGCAGAATGAGGTAACTGAGAGTCCATCAGGGATCTCTTTCTTGGCTGTTTTATGACCACAGACCATATCAGAAGGTGAGTTGTACTTTCATGTGATTATAATGCTGAGAAGAATGCAATAGAAGAGTTAGAAAATCCTGGTCAGAACAAGCTTGCTGAGGGATCCTCCGTTAACTCATTCTGCAGCCAGCAATGCACGGGGAAATTAAGTGCTTGTAAAAAAACAAACAGTGCAACATTTTTAGTGAACATACAGATTTGGATCTGCTCCTCTCTATGGCAGGATCCTCACAAACAGGATACACTATGCATTGTGTATATGTTTGTGGATCCAGGTTGTGCATCACTATAGAAGCCGTTTCCATGACGATTCTTAGTAATGGCGCCCTCCCCCAATTCCTGAACTTGAAATGATCCTTTGTTGTGCAGAGAGGCAGAGATGGCGTATATATTCTCTGTATACAAAGAGACTATTCTGACAAGTATCAATCTATTGTTACCCAGAGAGGCCGATACATCAATACACGGACCTCACATGTACCGCACAGCACCGTGCAAACCAAGGACACCGTCACACCACGTGGCTGCAGGTGTCACTGTGTACATACATTACATTACTGATCCTGAGTTACATCCTGTATTATACTCCAGAGCTGCACTCACTATTCTGCTGGTGCAGTCACTGTGTACATACATTACATTACTGATCCTGAGTTACATCCTGTATTATACTCCACAGCTGCACTCACTATTCTGCTGGTGGAGTCACTGTGTACATACATTACATTACTGATCCTGAGTTACATCCTGTATTATACTCCAGAGCTGCACTCACTATTCTGCTGGTGCAGTCACTGTGTACATACATTACATTACTGGTCCTGAGTTACATCCTGTATTATACTCCAGAGCTGCACTCACTATTCTGCTGGTGCGGTCACTGTGTACATACATTACATTACTGATCCTGAGTTACATCCTGTATTATACTCCACAGCTGCACTCACTATTCTGCTGCTGCAGTCACTGTGTACATACATTACATTACTGATCCTGAGTTACATCCTGTATTATACTCCACAGCTGCACTCACTATTCTGCTGCTGCAGTCACTGTGTACATACATTACATTACTGGTCCTGAGTTACATCCTGTATTATACTCCAGAGCTGCACTCACTATTCTGCTGCTGCAGTCACTGTGTACATACATTACATTACTGATCCTGAGTTACATCCTGTATTATACTCCACAGCTGCACTCACTATTCTGCTGCTGCAGTCACTGTGTACATACATTACATTACTGGTCCTGAGTTACATCCTGTATTATACTCCAGAGCTGCACTCACTATTCTGCTGGTGCGGTCACTGTGTACATACATTACATTACTGATCCTGAGTTACATCCTGTATTATACTCCACAGCTGCACTCACTATTCTGCTGCTGCAGTCACTGTGTACATACATTACATTACTGATCCTGAGTTACATCCTGTATTATACTCTAGAGCTGCACTCACTATTCTGCTGGTGCAGTCACTGTGTACATACATTACATTACTGATCCTGAGTTACATCCTGTATTATACTCTAGAGCTGCACTCACTATTCTGCTGGTGCAGTCACTGTGTACATACATTACATTACTAATCCTGAGTTACATCCTGTATTATACTCCACAACTGCACTCACTATTCTGCTGGTGCAGTCACTGTGTACATACATTACATTACTGATCCTGAGTTACATCCTGTATTATACTCTAGAGCTGCACTCACTATTCTGCTGGTGCAGTCACTGTGTACATACATTACATTACTGATCCTGAGTTACATCCTGTATTATACACCAGAGCTGCACTCACTATTCTGCTGGTGCAGTCACTGTGTACATACATTACATTACTGATCCTGAGTTACATCCTGTATTATACTCCACAACTGCACTCACTATTCTGCTGGTGAAGTCACTGTGTACATACATTACATTACTGATCCTGAATTACATCCTGTATTATACTCCAGAGCTGCACTCACTATTCTGCTGGTGCGGTCACTGTGTACATACATTACATTACTGATCCTGAGTTACATCCTGTATTATACTCCACAGCTGCACTCACTATTCTGCTGCTGCAGTCACTGTGTACATTACATTACATTACTGATCCTGAGTTACATCCTGTATTATACACCAGAGCTGCGCTCACTATTCTGCTGGTGCAGTCACTGTGTACATACATTACATTACTGATCCTGAGTTACATCCTGTATTATACTCCAGAGCTGCACTCACTATTCTGCTGGTGCAGTCACTGGGTACATACATTACATTACTGATCCTGAGTTACATCCTGTATTATACTCCAGAGCTGCACTCACTATTCTGCTGGTGCAGTCACTGTGTACATACATTACATTACTGATCCTGTACTGATCCTGAGTTATATCCTGTATTATACTCCAGAGCTGCACTCACTATTCTGCTGGTGCAGTCACTGTGTGCATACATTACATTACTGATCCTGTACTGATCCTGAGTTATATCCTGTATTATACTCCAGAGCTGCACTCACTATTCTGCTGGTGCAGTCACTGTGTGCATACATTACATTACTGATCCTGTACTGATCCTGAGTTATATCCTGTATTATACTCCAGAGCTGCACTCACTATTCTGCTGGTGCAGTCACTGGGTACATACATTACATTACTGATCCTGAGTTACATCCTGTATTATACTCCAGAGCTGCACTCACTATTCTGCTGGTGGAGTCACTGTGTACATACATTACATTACTGATCCTGTACTGATCCTGAGTTATATCCTGTATTATACTCCAGAGCTGCACTCACTATTCTGCTGGTGGAGTCACTGTGTACATACATTACATTACTGATCCTGTACTGATCCTGAGTTATATCCTGTATTATACTCCAGAGCTGCACTCACTATTCTGCTGGTGCAGTCACTGTGTGCATACATTACCTTACTGATCCTGTACTGATCCTGAGTTACATCCTGTATTATACTCCAGAGCTGCACTCACTATTCTGCTGGTGCAGTCACTGTGTACATACATTACATTACTGATCCTGTACTGATCCTGAGTTACATCCTGTATTATACTCCAGAGCTGCACTCACTATTCTGCTGGTGCAGTCACTGGGTACATACATTACATTACTGATCCTGAGTTATATCCTGTATTATACTCCAGAGCTGCACTTACTATTCTGCTGGTGCAGTCACTGTGTACATACATTACATTACTGATCCTGTACTGATCCTGAGTTACATCTTGTATTATACTCCAGAGCTGCACTCACTATTCTGCTGGTGCAGTCACTATGTACATACATTACATTACTGATCCTGACTTACATCCTGTATTATACTCCAGAGCTGCACTCACTATTCTGCTGGTGCAGTCACTGTGTACATACATTACATTACTGATCCTGTACTGATCCTGAGTTACATCTTGTATTATACTTCAGAGCTGCAATCACTATTCTGCTGGTGCAGTCACTATGTACATACATTACATTACTGATCTTGAGTTACATCCTGTATTATACTCCACAGCTGCACTCACTATTCTGCTGCTGCAGTCACTGTGTACATACATTACATTACTGATCCTGAGTTACATCCTGTATTATACTCCACAGCTGCACTCACTATTCTGCTGCTGCAGTCACTGTGTACATACATTACATTACTGATCCTGAGTTACATCCTGTATTATACTCCACAGCTGCACTCACTATTCTGCTGCTGCAGTCACTGTGTACATACATTACATTACTGGTCCTGAGTTACATCCTGTATTATACTCCAGAGCTGCACTCACTATTCTGCTGGTGCGGTCACTGTGTACATACATTACATTACTGATCCTGAGTTACATCCTGTATTATACTCCACAGCTGCACTCACTATTCTGCTGCTGCAGTCACTGTGTACATACATTACATTACTGATCCTGAGTTACATCCTGTATTATACTCCACAGCTGCACTCACTATTCTGCTGCTGCAGTCACTGTGTACATACATTACATTACTGGTCCTGAGTTACATCCTGTATTATACTCCAGAGCTGCACTCACTATTCTGCTGCTGCAGTCACTGTGTACATACATTACATTACTGATCCTGAGTTACATCCTGTATTATACTCCACAGCTGCACTCACTATTCTGCTGCTGCAGTCACTGTGTACATACATTACATTACTGGTCCTGAGTTACATCCTGTATTATACTCCAGAGCTGCACTCACTATTCTGCTGGTGCGGTCACTGTGTACATACATTACATTACTGATCCTGAGTTACATCCTGTATTATACTCCACAGCTGCACTCACTATTCTGCTGCTGCAGTCACTGTGTACATACATTACATTACTGATCCTGAGTTACATCCTGTATTATACTCTAGAGCTGCACTCACTATTCTGCTGGTGCAGTCACTGTGTACATACATTACATTACTGATCCTGTACTGATCCTGAGTTATATCCTGTATTATACTCCAGAGCTGCACTCACTATTCTGCTGGTGCAGTCACTGTGTACATACATTACATTACTGATCCTGAGTTACATCCTGTATTATACTCCAGAGCTGCACTCACTATTCTGCTGGTGCAGTCACTGTGTACATACATTACATTACTGATCCTGTACTGATCCTGAGTTATATCCTGTATTATACTCCAGAGCTGCACTCACTATTCTGCTGGTGCAGTCACTGGGTACATACATTGCATTACTGATCCTGTACTGATCCTGAATTACATCCTGTATTATACTCCAGAGCTTCACTCACTATTCTGCTGGTGCAGTCACTGTGTACATACATTACATTACTGATCCTGTACTGATCCTGAGT